>NW_026000240.1:15229344-15392355 GCF_001458135.2 Marmota marmota marmota
GCCCTGAGTACGGTGCTTGCACGGCTGGCAGAAACTGCAGTGCTGTATCCCTGCGTCGCTATCTCCTCGTTTCCCAGCGCACGCTGCAGACTCTAGCCGTGGGGCGATTTGCTGAATAAGCAGTGTTACCCTCCGTGCGACAAACCTCTCGCGTTTGAGTCCCCGTAGCCGATCCTCGTGTGATGGAAATCCTTCCTCCAGGTTCCGGAGCACCCCACTATTGCTGGAAATTCCTAATAAGATATCCTTTAGCCATCCTGACTTGTCATACTCCCACACAGTGAAGCAGCACACGGGGGCAATGCACTCCCCTTGCCGCCATCTTCCTTCCCCCTCTCCTTCTTGTGATTTTAATGAGTGCACCCAAGGAGGTGGCTGTTCATGGGTGAGAACCCCTCTGGTGGCCTTGTTCTGCCGATCCGCTCGTTCAGTGTGAACCTCCGGGGTCCTCCATGGTCCTTGAAGGTTCTGGAAGTGGGAGTGAATGGAGAGCAGTTCCTGCTTTCTAAGGGCACAAGGAAGCAGGGCAAGACTGGCAAATAGACAAGAGCTTTCCGTGAGGGCTGCTGCATCGAGGGGCCAGAGGGAAGGGGCCCTGCTGCATTAATAGCACAATGCCCTGGGAGATTGGCAAGGCAGGTGGTAGGACTTACTCCCCTGAGCAGCTGAAGAAATGGAAGCAAAGGTGGTCAAGCCACTTGCCCAAGGCCTCACAGCCCCGGGAGCTGACCCCGGAGGTTGGGTTGGTGGACACCCGACCTCATTCCCAGTCCCTCAGCTCTGTCCCCTCTCTGCCTGCCCACACACCACACCCTCCTCCTGCGAGGCTAGTGCATCACACCAACCCCCAGTTCTTCCTCTGGCCATCCCCATGTCTTTATCCTTTCTCCAGATTTTGTATTACAAGAACTGCTCTGATAGGTTAAAACCTTCTAACAGAAGCGAAACCAGTACAGGACATGCAGCTTCTTACACATTCCCTATTGGGGTAAGATTTATCACTCCCGGCTGAATGTTTGAGCTTTCAATAATATCTGGGTGCACAGTTTTGGAGGAACTTGATATATGAGAAAATGACCCAAGACGTTTATCTTTCTAATGTTCTCAAGGGTTAAAAGCTACTTCTAATGTAAATTAGGAAACATCTAGACCTTGGCACTATCCTAGATTTGACATCACCCTTCACCACGGAAGACGTGTTCCCCGGGAGGCAGTTTTCCCTGTGGAGTGAGCTGCAGGTGTCTGAGACCCGCATCTCCATCTCCTGTCTGCACCTGCATCTGTGCTTCTTGAGGGCTGAGCAGACTCCCCCCACAGGAGACCTTCAGTAGACCCTGGAGCTGTGAGGGGAAATGTATTCCAAGAAGGAATCTTGGTTTATAAGCATGCCTGAGCTCCAGGGACTGTGTGGGAAAACTGAGGAAGTCTTGTCATTCTCTGAAGAGGTTACCTAGGATGCGCCTAGGCAAACACACTCACCTCAGGTGGGGACTGGGCTTGGCTCCCTTGGCTTCAGCCTCTCCAGCAGCAGTTCAGTGGAAGGAAGCTCTGTGGATACACCTCAGATCCTCCAGCAGGCACCCTGACCGAACTACAATGCAGTGTTTACTTGATAATGACATCACTTGTCTCTATGCTCAGATGGTTTCATGAGACAAAGCACAAGAAAACGAAGTTCCAGGATACATTGGCCACCCCTACCATACTCCCTTCCCACCTTGTCTACATGTTCTCTTTTTTCTTAATTTTTTCAAGGAACTATGGAAAAGTATTTGAGCCTACTTTCTCTCCCTTAACTTTCACCATGTCTTAATACAAATGAAAATTTCACTTTCATCACCAAAGGCTGATAGAGTTTATTATTTTTTAATAATTAAAATGAAAATATCATGCATAAGCAACAGTTCTGTATGTATTAGGTGTTCGAAATTATAATTAATGGTGCTATTGTTTGAGGCCATTTTGAACTTAATAACTCATCATCATCATCATCATCACCATCAACCTCATCATCACCATCTCCATCGCCATCTCCACCACCATCACCACCACCATCACCACCATCACCATCACCACCATCACCACCATCACCACCATCACCATCATCATCACCATTATCACCATCACCATCACCATCATCATCATCACCATCACCATCACCATTATCACCATCACCATCACCATCATCATCACCACCATCACCATTATCATCATCATCACCATCACCATCACCATCATCATCATCACAAGACAAAAATGGCACAGCGGAAGGGCATGGGTTTTGGAGTGGAAATGACACTTATCCTGGGAAAGTTTTTTGTTATTTTATTTTATAATTGCATGTTTATAAAATTTCTAACACAGGATCTAGAAAGCAGCAAGTGACAAGCATTATTATTTTTAAAATCTGAATTAAACTTTAAAAAGTTTGAATTTGCAATCTTGCAATTTGTGCTATGTGTCCTAATTACACTTCTTTTGAATATAGTTTGAAATCTATCTTGATTATTTGACATACATCTCAATATCACAAGAGTTGCAAAGATAGAAATTATGTTCCCAACTTCCTTGGGAGTGTCACTTTCAGAACGAGCTCTTCAGAAACACAAATACAATTGACCTGGGACCCGCCCTCTCCAAGACTCAGTCTCTCAGGTGTTATTATCTGTTCTCTTTCTTATATTCATGGGCTTTCTAAGAAATATAAGAGGAGAATATATGGTTTTAATACTCCTTGTCCTTCCTAAATTCATGCAGGTGTCTAGTCCCAAGTCTTGTGTAGATGGGATTGAGTGGACGAGACTTACCCTGACTGTGGTAAGTCTTACCCTGACTGGGCTTAGAGGTGGGTCTTTGGGAAGCAATTGGCTTAGACAAGGTCATCAGGGTGCAGTCCCTATGACTGAATCCTGGTAGCTTTATAAGCACAAGGAGAGAGATAAGACACAGACACACATGTGTGCTCCCTTTGAGACTCTGCTAGCAAGAAGGCTGTCACCAAATGGAGCTCCTAGACCTGCACCTCTAGAACTATGAACCAGAGTAAACCCTTTCTCTATAGAGTAGCCTTCCTCAGGCATTTTGATAGAGTAATGAAAAGCTGACTAATGCAGAGGCAGGTGTTTGCTGAACAACTCTCAGCAGTTGCTCTTGGAAGGGTATGTGTGGTGGCCTAGCTGCATCACATGATTGCAGCTACAGGTACTGCAGAAATCAACAGGGAAGCAATATGGCCATCCTGACTTACTCTTCACTTTAAATTCAGGATTCCTATCAAGTTCAGAGATATCCATATAGAAGAGAAGCAGGAATCCACTTAAACTTTAATGTATATTAGTGAGACTCATATGTTGCCTTTTTTATTTTTGGGAAATTTACTATTTCTTTTGGGGAAACAAGACATGTCTACATTAATTCAGTAATAGAAAGTTCTAGGAGTTACCTATGTATCTTGAAAAAATAGGAATCAATTATAAGGTGTTTATAGATGAATTTATTTTTTTAATCAAAAGGTACCTCATATATTTATTATTCTGGACATAATATATTTGCATTTAAAAAGCCTAGTTTACTATAAATGGTTGATTTTTTAAAATTAGGATGGTAGCATTAAGTGTTCTCCCACTGACCATCTGATTTTAATCTTTTAAATGCTTTTGGTATTTATCTGGATGAAAAACTCACAGAAGTACTGGCCAACTCTTTGGCAGGTGGAGTCTATGAGTCTGGTTGTGACGTGCTTTGCAGGTCACTGGTCTCCCCAGGCCCCTCTTTGCATGTCCTCCTGCCTTTCCTTCTGCTCAAAGCTTCCCAGCATGCAGGTGGCACAACAGGTCACCTCAGCACTCCAGTGGAGGCCCAGTTCCTCCAGTTGCAGAGGCCAGACTCTCTTCTGCCCTGGTCGGCCTGATCCAACAGGCACAGGTTCTGAGTTCCTGGATGGTACCAACAGATATGATAAGTAATCACCTACTGTGAGCAAACATGCTTTCAAAGAAGTTAAAAAAGTGCTGTGTGTGGTTTTTACTCTCAGTGTTAGGGAGGTGAGATGAAGAAAGTACATTGGCATAAGAATAACATTTTGATAGAGATTGACAGCACAGGAAATGTCACAGGCTGCACGTGATCAGATTAGCTGGCAAATCAGCGGGGCCGGAAATTAGCTTGGTGGATTCCGAGAAAGGAGGACTTGGTATGGGGTGTACCTCATGCCACGCACTTCATGTTACTGTCAACCGCCTCTACCAAGCCCACCTGATAGGCTTGGGGATTCTCTGGGTCATCACCTGTCCTCCGAAGGGAAACACTGGGGACAATTTCATTTGTCCCAAACCTCAACTCATATTTGTCCATGATATTGGTATCATAGATGTCTGTATGGATGAGTTCATTTGACTTTGTATAATGTTAGACCCATCCTAGGAAATTTTAAACCATACAGACTTTTTTTTTTTTTTTTTAAAAAAGGCTTCTTGGCTTATTAGAGATGAAGGACAGTTTTCAAGCCAGAGACCTTGCCCACTGCTGATCATTGGCACCCTGACCTTTCTCTAGCATCACGTACATTGCTTTTTAAGGTTTTAACTGGACCATTTTTGATATCTAAAAAGACTTTCCATAGAGTGATCCAATTTCATTGGCTCCTATTTCTTTCCTCCCTCACACTTTATTTTCCCCTTTGTTTATAACTCAATTTCGTAGCAATGATGATATCTCAATTTTGTCTTTGCCCATGTAACCTCTGTACGGCCCCACAGCAGCCTTGGTGCTGTGAGGGGTGACAGTGACACAATTTGGTGGTCAGTGAGACCCTGGAAACCAGGGGGGCAGGTGAGCGCGGGGGTGGACGTGGATGCCCTCGACTTACACCCTTGCGTGGGATTCCACATAGTTCTGTCACTCCTTATCATTGCCCTTCTCGGTGAGATGAAAGTGTTTCACCAGTGCGTGTGTCTGGGCTGTCAGCAGACAACTAGGAATTCTCCCCTTCATGTTGTCACTGTGCTCCGTGCCAGCTATTATTAAGATCGAATCACTTGATCATTGTCATGCGTGTGGGTCACATAGGAAGGAAGCCCTGCCTGGATGGACAGTGAGTGGCCAGCTGCTTCCCACCTCCCTGTTCCCTGGTTTCCTGCAGGAAGCCATCCGTGAACTGTGCATGAACTAAAATGATGTTGAAGCCATTAGGTGGGGAAGTCTGGTATCGGGAACTCCTAGCAGCAACTTTGCTGGTTTGAGAACCTGGTTCATGTGGCTTCCCACCTGGCTCTATCACAATTTCAGCACAGCCCCAGACATGGGCACCACCTGTGAAGAACCGAACAGCCTGCCCACCCCCACACCTAATCTGTTTTTCACAAAGAAGCTCCTGTCGATTGTTTTTGATCTGTACCTCTATAAATAAACAAGCGTGGTTCCTTCCTTTGTTAGAAGCTGTGCCCCTCCTGTCGGCCTAAAATGTCACCGTCCCCGCTCTGAAAACTTAATTCTGGTCTCGTGCTTATTTTATGGTACTATTTTCATAGCTTTTACTTGGCAGCCAGCCCATCCCTCCCGTGGGAACCATTCCCACACTCCCGTGGGATGTGAGCGAGCACTTCCCGCTGGACGACACTGCCAGGCCCCTGTGGTAGGTGGTGGCCAAGGGACTGGACTGCAGCCTGTTGGCATGAGAAGGGGTGACTTGTGCCATCTCCAGGACTGGCCCGGCATAAGCTGCAAGGAGACCTCCTCTCTCATCTCTCCTGTCAGGGTGCCAGGAGGATACTTGCTGACAAGGGTGGACGCCACCTGGAAGGAGCCTGGTCCCTGGGTCACTGTGGGTGGAGAGTCCTCCTGTTTTGGAACACTGCCATTGCAATTGACGTAAATAGCTGCTAAATTTTGATTAATTGATACACTTGAGTTTGCCATAGAAATTTGTGCAGGCCTCCATTTCCTGTTCTATAAAGTGGAGGACTGGCCACCGTGGCCCCTTGAGGTTCCCCAAGCACATGGAGCACCCAGGACTTCCACATGTGCTGTCCCTCTGCCCAGTACCCTCTCCCCCCAAGGAGGCCTTCTCTGTAGAGGTCCTGGCCTCCCTAGTACAGCAGCATCCTCGCCTCCCCCACACTCTTCCCCCTACCTTGCTCTGGTCCTTTCTTTTTAAAATAACACATCTACCAAATAATTGACCTACCTATTTATTTGTTTGGCACTCAAGAAAATACCTGTTGAAGAATTGTGTGAGTGGAGTGCTCCTGAGAAGCCAAATGGCTGTAAAAGATTATGTTCCCGGAACTCAAGGAGTTATAATCCAAAGGGAAAAATAAAGCAGATTGTAGCAGATCAATCTTCAGTGCACAGAGGGCGTATGAACTCTGTCAGCGTTGTGTTGCCAGCAGGAATTATTAGAAAGCCTTCTAATAATGGGCAGGTATTAAGAGCTGCACACTAAAATTTCAGAGGGTCATTTCACCGGGTGACTGCAAAGTCTGCGGTTTTGCCCCTTCTGTCACAAGGAATGGGTCACAAGGGTCTCTAGGGCTGTTTGGAGGTTTCTCGGAGGTGGCACACATCTGTCTTGCTTACCTTTGTATCGATGGCATCCCCCAGAGTGACAAGAAATAGCTTTGTGAGATAAAGAGTGGGCCAGGCAACTTTTCCGAGGTGGGACAGTCAGCTTGCATGCGCTTCCCTGAACCTGAGGTCGGTGGCACCGGGACCTTCCTGACTCAGGGTTCCTCAATGTTCACAGGTCCCGGATGTTCCCGGTTTCCAGCTCAGCCCAGCCGCAGGAAGATTGTAGTGCCCTAGCCAGCCATCCCCCACACTGCCCTCCTGAGCTGCCTGCTTACCTACATGGGGCTGACCTACCATCGTCTCCATCCTGCAGAACCCAAGCTCCAGGGGGGTGCCAAGGCCTCTGCGTTTGCTCTGTCCATGGTGCCTGACACAGAGTGGATGCTTGATGAATATTTGTTGAGTGAACCAAAGAATCATGAAATCATTAATCCTCATTGGTGTCCTCCTGTGCCCCTGGCAGGCATTCTAGTCAGCCATGTTACTCTTCATCTGCTAAATCTGAACTAACACTCAGAAAAAATTGTGACACAGCTCTGTAGGCACTTTATACCCAAAGTGTGACCACCGACCATAAAATTAGCCCCACCAGAGACTTACAGAATGCTAATTCTCAGGCCCACTCAGACCTACTGTATCAGAAGAGATTTTAACAGGGTCCCAGAAGATTCTTGTGGTTATAGACATGTGAGAAACTGCACTCTGGAGATGCATGCAGTAGGCAGTTTGGCTTGGTTGTAGAAGCAGTCTTCTATGCCTCTTCTTTCTCTTCCACTTCCCTGTGGATGTGGAGCAGTGGCTTCTACACTGGCCTGTGACTGGCCTCAATACAGTTAATGTGGAGCACTTCATAGAGAATGAACTGCAGGAATTTGAAAATAAAAGGAAATTTGTTTTGCTGAAAGTCGTACAAAGTATTCCAGGTCAAAGAAAATTGAACAAGTGAGTGGAGACCATCTAACCATAGAGATAGGTGAACATGTGTGTAGCACTGGAGGCAGAACTTACCTCCAGAGAGCGGGTGCAGGAAGAGGGAGGGGGCTGTGCAGCGGCATAAGGGCCTGACAAGTTTGGCTGGCTCCCCTCACTGTCTGCTTGCCGCTAAAAAACAAACCAAACAAAGCTTGTCTCCTCATTCAATGAGGGAGGCTGAATTGGAGGTGGGGAAACTTACAAGTGTCCTTGTGAAAATAATTCCACTTGGCAGTGAGGACACAGTTTATGATGTGAAAAGTTGCAAACATAAAGGCCTTAACACACAAGGTGGTGGACAAGTGGGACCAAGGGCAGGGGTCATCGGTCACTCAGTTCTACCATCAAAAGAATCATAGAAGAGAATTTAGCTGGAAGTGATCCAGTAGTGCCTGCTGAGCCTGGGCCACTGGCGCCCGCCCTGCACTGGCCCCTGTCTTAGAGGACAATCTATACTCATGCTTTTCCCCATGGAGTGAAGGGTCCGAGGAACCAAGGGGACAGGTCCGTTTGGGGTCTGGCTTCTTAAGTGCCTGGTCCCATAACCCAGACTCCAGAACTCCCTGAAGAAGCACCCAGGGGTTGTTTCTGAAGTCTGTAGAGTTCTCCCATCAATCTTGGGTGTGCAACTGTGCAGCTGGTGTGCACATAGCCAGGGGTTGCAGCGGGGATGTTTGTGAGCTGGGCATGGTGGCCTGAACGGAGCTAGGACTTGTTTTCTGGGGTGTGGACAAATAAAGAAAACAAACCAAACAAAGAAACAAATATATATTTCTGTGAACCCAGATATTTCTTGACGGCAGTGGTGATGTGAAGAGTTGGGGTCTAGGCAAGAGGCAGGGTGGGCTCATGGGCCACCTCTGTCCTTAGCCAAGCTGTCTATCAGTTCTGGTTCTGTGAATCATCTTTTCCCTGAAGGGAAACAATGTCTTCATAGTTTGTGAACTTAGTTAATTTTGCTCAGATCTTTGGTTAAGCAATTTGAATGACATGCCTCTGAACACAGTGTGTTTATTTCATCTTGGAACTTTCTGACGGCACCAACACAGTGTTAATGATGTGGGATTGATCAGAGTGCTACATGGAACCTACAGATTAGACTTAGTCCTGCTCTTAATGAGCTACCTACCACCTGTAGAAAAGATGGTTTTTCACAAGGGCTGTTCTTTGTGTACTAAAAATAACCCCTGAGTGATGGTCACGCTCAAGGTCATGCCAGCTCTTGGCTGGCATTGTTTGTTTGCTAGTTAATACCTCAACCTCCCCAATTGATTTCTGTGCTCAGACAGGTTAATGGACTTGGACCACTGCCGATTGGAGGAATTCCCGTTGAGCCAGTGTGACTGCTCTAGAGGTTTTGGCTTAGTTGAGCAAGGACTCTGAGAGTCTACCTGCACAGCTCTTCCAGAGCCCAGAGAGTAATGGAAGGACAGCACCCCATCTGGCTGGCTTCCAGGCATGGATGGTGTTTTCTTCTCTCTTCCACGCAGACTCCTCTTGGAGTCTTCCAGACCATTTCCCCTTTTGCTAAAATGACGTGTTGGTGAAGCCACAGTGTTTGTTGGGGCTGAGCTTGGGAAGGGTGGCCGCAACACCTTGGCTGCCATTTCCACTTGACATTGAAGTTGGTACACAGTGGGTTTTCTACAGCAGCTCCATGCAGCAGAGAGAACACCGCTCCTCCCCATTCTGGGCCTGTCTACGCTTATGGGAGATCTAAGGCTAAGGTTGTGGTGTTGGGTGACAAATGGCACCCCAATTTGGTGCTCGTCCCAACACAGAGGGCACAGGAGCCCTGCTGCAGAAGCCCCCTCCCTCTGTACCAGCTGAGAATCAGCAAGTCCCATAGACGTTCCTTTTCAACTGAATTGGTGATTGGCTGGCTCCAGGAGGCTCACCCTCCATGCCGGGTGGTCCTGTGGGTGGTGTTAGCACATTGTTCTCATCTACCTCACACACGTGTTGTGCATCATGTTATCTTGTGATTTTAATATCCACCATCACCAGCTAGAATTGGCATAAAAAGCCAGGCTGGCAATAATTTGGCCGGTTGTTGATGGTTTGTGGTGGGAGGGTGTATTAGATCCATTTTCCCGAATATGAATAAGGGTTTAGAGTGAGACGTCTACACCTTCTCATAGGATTACTTCCTTATCCTTTGCCCTTTGGGTCCAGAGAAATGACATCATGATATCAGAGAACTGGGATGGGACTGAACACCACTGCCTGCTCTCGGTTCCCAGGCTTTGACTTGGTAGTGGCCAAAATACCCTGGTTGAGGCTTCAGGGTACATTGGCAACCTCTGCCCTTACCAGCAGTGCTGGGGAATCAGCTGTGATTGCTCGCCCCACAGTAGCCCACAATCTCTGCAATGGACAGGCATAGGGCTCCAGTTTCAGCCCTTCTGCCTGAGGTGTACTGTCAGCTCTGAACAGGTCTCTCTCTGATGCCTCCACCTTCCAGCATCAAGGGCTCCCAGATGGGCTGACCTGGCTATAGGCATGTCCTATCTATACCCCTGAAGGTGTAGATGGGCCAGTGTGGATGTTGATATGCCCTATCCATCTGTGGGGTGTGCACATGGCTGACGCAGGTGTGTCCCCTGGATTCATGGATGGACCTGCTGACTCAGGAGCTCACTTTCAATTGCCCTCGACTTATCAGGGATCGGCCAAGCAGCTAGCATGAATTTACAAAAAACAGAACTCGCAGGTAGACTGATCTTGCCAAACTGCCAGCTGTGAGACTAGGGCTGCATTTGACTTTAAGCCCACTTACCTTGAGCGTGTGTGGCGTGGAGCTGCAGGGTCCCAGATGGTGAGTGTGGATCTGCTGACCAGCAACTCGCTCACGTTGGACTCTGATCAAGGCTGCTCGCTGGGAGTCTCATGGTGAAAGCCTTTTAAATCAAAGGGCTGGATGGGGAGAACAAAGGCAATCTCCTACCTGAAGAGACTGTGCTGTTCCATTAGCTGTCTGCCTCTGGTACCTGATGGTTTAAGGGAGCGGAGTCCGTTTTTGTCCTGTCTCTGTTCTCACTGTGCGGGAAGAGCATTAAACACATACAGGAGTATGTACACACAGATGTGCACACACATGCATATATACTTGCACATGTACACATATGCACATACGTGCTCACCACATGCACACATGGGCTCATTGGTGCTCAAAGGCACATATATTAATATACACACATGCACACTTACTGGCACATGTACACATGTGCACCCCCACATGCACACACACGTCCACGAATGTGCACATGCACTTGCACATTCACTTGCGTACACATACTCTGGGAGGGCACAGCTTGTGCCACTGGTTGTCACTTGTCACAGTACATGAGATCTCTGTTATGAAATGTTCTGTCTCCAAAAACAGATATTGCTTCTCTTTTAGAAAAATATTCTTGGCTGGGTCCCTGGAACTTTAATTAAAATCCCAATTGCTCTTTAAAAAACGTTATTGCATTTCAGACAGCTTGAACGTGGAAAAGAAGGCCAGAAGCCAGAGCATTTGCTGGCGGGTGGCAGGGACTATGTGGACAGGGCCAGGTCTGCCTGAGCAGCCTGTTGGTCTCTGGGGATGCCCCCTGGGGAGTGGCCTGCTACTCAGTGAGGCAGGTCCTCAGCCCATCCCTGCATCTGCAGGTGATTACCCAGAGCAGGCCCAGGCTTTCTCACAGTGTCCTTGACCTCGTCAGGATTGTTATGAACACAAATCTAACGAGATTCGTTGCTAACGAGAGAGCTCATCTGCCTTGTTTAGTTACTAAGGCACTGGAGTGTGACCCTCGTGGGGACAGGAGTCACCCTTGTTTAGTTCCTGCTGAGGCCTTGCCACCTAGCCCAGAATGTGATAGGAGCAGCTGCTCAGTAAGAACTCGGGAGCATCTGTGGAGGCCTGTGACATGCTGGGTACAAGGGATACAAATGTGACCGGTCCCTGTCAGCAAGGGGTGTGTGGGCAAGTGAGGGCCTTCAAGGCCAGTGGACTCTCATCATGAGTCACTGTCTTGAGGACTTGCAATGTGCCAGGCATTTTCCAGGTTTTCTCTCTCAAAATAACCTGATAAAGTAGGTTTTTGTTTGTTTGTTTGTTTTTCTATAGAAGAGGAAACAGTATGAGGAAATTTTGAGGAAATAATTAAATAAACAGGGAATCCTACCTTCCAACTACGCTCTGTCTCCAGTATCTATGCATGGAACATCTGAATATTTCTGCTCTTCCTTATGACTTTGTCCTTCAAGGTCAAGTTTTCTGGTGCTCTTAATGAAAGGAAGGAGAAAACGTTTGTTTTTAAGTAGGATCATTATAACACTTGGTTGCCTGAGCTCTGTCTTCAACTCACCATCAAGAGTGGGTTCTTTCTGCAAGGGTGAAGGTGGGTGAGCTTGCAGGACACAGACTGGCCTGTGCTAAGGTGGAGTGGAGGTGCACTGGCCACCCCAGGACTGCCTGGCCACACCCTCTCTCGCCTTCCCTGAGGAGTGACCTGGGGTGTCTCTTCACCACCAGAGACTGAGGAGTAGGGCCTGGAGAGTGTTCTTGTGACCACCACAATCCATGCCCACTTGACATCTCTTGAGGTCCCCATCTGAGGCCCCAGTGGGGTCTGGGGCTGAGGCAGTTGTTTAAGCCCTGGACATTGAGAGTTGGCAGTTAATGTTTTCCTCATTCTGGGGACTCCTCAGTGGGCCTCCCATGGAACAGCATGGAAGCTCAGGCCTGTGTGCACTGGGATTGGCGCCCCAGGTGGGAGGCTCATCTCCACCAGGTTTGATTGGCAGATAGGTGACTCTAAGTAATAAGAGGTCAGAGGTTAGGGATTCTGCATTCAGGCTTGCCCTTGCACAGGGGTCATGTACCTTGTGGCTTGGATGTGAGGTGTTTGAGTGGATTGACTGGGTGCTAACTGTAGGAAGGTGGGGTGTGGCTGGAGGAGGGGGGCCACTGGGGGCTGCCCTGGAAGGGTGCATCTTCCTATGGACCCCACCTATCTGCTTCCTGATTCCTATGAGCTGAGCTGCTGTCCTCCACCACACCTTCCCCATGATGTGCTGCCTCACATGAGCCCAGACAAAGGAGTGGGCAGACCATGGACTGACCCTCTGAAACCATGAGTCCCACATAAGCTTTTCCTCTTAGTTGTTCTTGTTGGCTGTTTTGATCACCGTGGTTGTGCACATGTGCAAACTCTTTTTGCCCAGGCACCACATGGCTTCCAAGTACTTGACTTTGCTGGAGAAGGTGCTCCTGTGTGTTTGGCAGAGTAATCATAGACTTCGACCTGCCCTGCCTTCCCACCCCACAGAAAACCGAGGCCCAAAGAGCTTCAGAGAACAAGCCCAGGGGCCTGGCTTTCCTCTGCCTTCAGCATTGGCTTCCAAACCCACTCAGCACCTCACAGACCAAGGTTCTGGGTCAAACCGGTGAAGCACGGCCTTTCCTGCACTAGACTGGAAGTGTGGCCAGCCTGAGCTTCTGAGTGGCTGAACCTTGAAGGCAGCGGCAGGGGCTGTGCTCCTCCCTTGATGGCCTCAGGGCTTGGTGTCAGTGTCTTGCTTTGCAGCTGCCCCTGCAGGGTCGGGAAGAGGAGTTGGTCAGTCACTAGGAACTTTTCCAGTGCACATGTGGCTTCCAAGCACCACATGGCTTCCAAGCACGCAGGGTGGGCTGGCAGCGGGTGTGGGCATTCCCGAAAGGTTCTGCTTCTGCTCCGGGAGCCCACTGTGGCACTACCAGACCCTGGCACTGTGCCCTCCACAGCACCAGTGTCTAACTCAGTAGATACCTGCTGAGTGAAGGGGAGAAGCAAACACAGGGGGAGGCGAGAGGAGCCTGGACTAGGAGGCCCAGGTGCTGGAACACGAAGCCTGGTGGGGCCTCGGGTGATAGGCGATAGGCGATATGCATATCGATCGGGCCTGGAGGTGACCTGGCTTTCTCCAGCAGTCTGGCCATCAACTCGCTGTCAATAAACACAGACACTGCGCTGCCCTTGACCTCAGGAGTTAAACTAATAAACAGCTTAATTGGTCCTCATTAATTCCACTTCTGATTTACTGTAGGTAAACGTGGCCTTGGAGAGAATCGCTCCCAGGTTCCGCCCAAGCGTTTTAGCCTCAGCCTCCCACAGGTGATCTGTGGCGAAGCAGATGAGAGGGCTCCCCTCCTGCCTGCCAAAGACTGCACACTTGCTGCTGGGTTCAGGCCAGAGGGCATTTGCAAGGCCGTGTGGTGGTGAAGCCACACACGTGACAGTCCAGTGTTCCTCATGGTGACACTGTCCTTCTCATTACACTGAACATAGACGGCAGGCGTGATGCCTGCCCTCCCACTCTCTATGGTTTGAAGTTCTTTAGGAAAGGTGAAGCTCACATAGATATCATGAGCCTATTTGCAAGTCTCAACAGAGCTATTGTCTGGGGAGCTTAATTTGCTAGAGCTCTTTCTTCCTATCCTTAATTATGTATATACTTAATGACCGAACCCCCTTCTGCCTGCTCAGCGCTTGTATGACACCACTTCTCTTAGTGCCACCTGATGACTCACGGCTCTCCCTTTTTACTCTCCTTGCTTCAAACTCTACACTTAAATATCAATACTCAGTTCAGCTTTGAGTATTAAGACATTTTTTTTTCCTCTGCTTCCTTGAAGAGCCGTGTGCAAGCCTTTTCACATTTATGTGGACCAAACAGTGGTGGTTTTACATGAGAATGAGAGCTCTGTAAGTAAATCCATGTATTTATATGTCTAAGGTGCATTATAAAAAGGAGCAATAAATTTAGAGTTCTACATAAAAGAAATTAGATTTTCCAGTTTACCTCTGCAGTGGGATTAATAAAATGGGCAACAAATAGCTGACAGAATGATCCATTTGAAGTTTGGAAAGGCATCTGGGAAGCTGGCTGGAGGAGCCTTTCCATTTTTTTCAAACAAGGATTTCTGTTAATTTTTGATGTAGCCCTGCTCCTGAATGCCTGTTTGGAAGCAAGCTCCAGACTGCTACCTACCTGCCCATTTCTGCATGGCTGAGCAAATTCACCGGTAAATCCCAGCCTCTCCTCATTTCCATCACTGTGCGTCTCCAAATTACAGAGAATCCATTCCTGAGCTGGACAGGTGCCAGAAGTTTCTCATCCCGCTGTCGGTGGCTGTCTTTTCCTCTCCCGTCTTCGAGGCTTTCTGATTCCTGGAGTGAGCTCGACTCAGAGGTTCCCAGCCTCTCCCTCGCCTGGCATTCCCCCACAGTCACATCCAGCTCGGTGATTCAGAGGACGACGTGTGGCAGCTTTTGATTCTCGTCTCCTGTTACCTGCAGGTGTTCCAGAAACTTCAAAATGCGTCTGGTAACGTATTTGCTTCTCTAAACATGCCACCTCAGTATGCGTTTTATGCAGCTGATGATTATTTTTTAAAAATCAATCTTTTGAATAGCGTGCCTGCAAATAAGAAAAAAAATGTCAAGGCGAGATTACAGGGCAGCGGGGGTGATTACTGGTCAGGTGCGTGTGGCATGCGTCCTTGATCATGTCGGCATGTGTGTAAATATGTATTATTTATGTACACATACATGTGCCCAGGCAGATTCATTAAAGAAATCTCATTGAAAGCAATACTTTTACTGTACACCAGGTTTTCTAATCTGATCTGTAAATGTCTTACATGTCAGCAGCAAGTACAGGAAAACCACATTATTTTAAATTCATGCAAATGCTATGTTTTAGATACCTATTTAAAAAAATCTTTCTTTCTTAAAAAAATGATGATGATTTGGAGGCGATGGGAGGGGGAGTGGTGGTGGCTGATTTTGTGAATTTGGAGAAAAGAGTTGCCTTCCTGCTGCCAGAGAATCTCTGCCCCATAACACCTGTCTTCTTAAAACTCAGGGATCACCCAGGGGAAGAGACGTGGCTCTGCTTCAGAGTCACCCCAAGGGACACAAGCTGTAATGTAGGTATTCTAGATGATTGAACATAGGTAGATGGGGCAGATCTGCTGAAGCCGAAGCCAGCTGTGTCGCCCGGCTTATGGAAACCACATCCACACTGTGTCAGGATGCACATGTGTTTACTGAAGTCCCACAGAGCAGCTTGAGAGTGCAGGCTCATAAATCACAGGACTTACTTGCCAGTGTTGGGTGCTAGATTCTAGAATTAAGAAATTACTTAGCAATTAATAGCGCACTCAGCCTCCCTGGTCTTGGGGAGATTTACAATCCTTGAGACTTGCGCTTCTAGCTAGAGATGACTGATGGAAGATTCAGACTTAATTGCTATTTCAAATGCTTAATGTGCAAAGATGCTTGCACTGCTTTATTTAAAAGACTTCTTTGGAAGAATATGCATGTGTGTTTCTAAGTGCCATGTGTGCCTGTTGTGACTGCAATGTGCTGTGTGCTCCGGAGAAGTGACTAGGCTCAAGTGCTGCTCACCTGTGTGACAGAAACTCGCCTTCTTGTCCTGAGATGCAGCAATGATCTTGCCTTGCATTGTGCTCTTGCCTTTTGAGATCAATGATTATTAATTGTTGCAAAGATGAGAAAACAATGTGGTGAGACAGAGTCCACAAAGTAGGTTGAATGAGAAGTTTTCTAAGAAATTAAATGAAATAGATTTTCACAAGTGATTTTTCTAAATGTATAGGGGTGTTGATATTTGAAAATGCAAGCATCGTAAATACTAATTTCTAAGTGGAGCAGATTAGGTTAATATGAATGTTGTCTAGCACTCCTTTGCTATATTTAAAGTGAGGCAGTAAATAGGCTAATTATTTTATATTGGCTAATCATTACTTTTGCTTCATGGTATTGATTATAAAACAAACTATTGATTTTGATTTGCTTTGAATTGAGGAGGATTGCAAACTTCAGTGGGAGAGTTCACTGAGTTGTGGCAATAAAACTGAGTATTTTTAAAAGTCAGTGTGCAAACTCCTTTTCCTTTTTATTGTGCAAGAGCTCATGTTGTACCACATCCAGAGCTGTGTGTTTGTAGAGGACTGTGTATTTTGAAAAATCGCATGACTCTTAATGCTGATTTTTCTCAAGCACATTCAATTCACAATCACTAAGAGGTTCACTGAAGGTGCGTGTCCAGCTGTAGGGTGGCTCCTGGAGAAGCTGCTGTGTTTGGAGCCCTGGAGAACCTGTGCAGCCATTCATATTACACATGTATCTTGCTCTGGGCATAACTGATTTCTGCTTTAGGTACTATTCATTTCCAATATCATAAGCACACCTCATAGTGTTTCTTATGCAATGTCGGAATCTTGCCTTTGAGTGTAAATGTCTTGATCATGATTTCAAATTGAGTGGGTAGATGGCTGAAGATTTAGTAACCCTTTTTTTGTACATGTTACAAGTGCATTAATGCATATAGATATGCATATGCATTAAGATACATAAAAGCATTCCTTGTGTTCAAGTACATTACAAAACACTTTGCCTTCCTTCTGAAGTTGGCTATTTTGTTTGAAGTTGGTTTAATAGGCACAAAAAGAGGTTTTATTTTTCTGAGCTTACCTAGTCCTGTGGGGTGGCAGGAAATCATTCAGCACTATTTTATAAGAAATATTATATGAACTAAATAGTGAAAAGAAAGAATGTCACATTTACCATCTGTCTCTAATTATGATTTCCCACTGGTTTTTAGATGCAATATAGACCAGGACTTTATTATATAAAATGGACTTATGTCACTCTCATACCTAAAATAATTGTCAAACACTTTCCCACATATGTTTCCCTGTTAGGTGACTTAGGTTGTCTTAGCAAACATTCTAGTCTTTGTGGTTCACAGATAGATTGAGGATATAAAGATATAATTTGAGGGCTGACCATACATCCAGAGCTGAAAACAGTCATTTAAATGGGCATTTACTATGCCTTACATTTTGGACCTGTCTCAGCCTTGGGACAAAAGGGAGCACTGTCCCTGCTATTTCACCATTAATGATGGCTTGCAGAGGCTCAGTTGCCTTCGGCTTGGTTTGAAACTTACATTATTTCCTTTTCTGTTCTGCCTTGTTTCAAAGTGACACCATCTCTGGGGTTTACAGTTGTGTGAGGAGGGCAGGCTGGTCAGGAGCACTGCTGGAGAAGATGGACCTAACCCCGTCATGAAGGAGATCTCTAGCAGGACTGATGGCGGGGAGAGGAATGGGCACGGTGGTGGGTAGAAAAGTCAGATGGGAAGAAACAAACCCAGCAGGAGACAGGAGGGATGACTTGCATGGGGAAGAGGTGCCACAAGGGGACCAGGTCGAGAGATGGAGAAACAAATTGCAGGGTGAGTTTTAAAGGCCCCCCGATTAATCTTCATCAGCCTTATTAAATACTGTGGAAAATTCTTTGAGCAAGTGAGCATTTCTTCTATTTTATAACTGAAATGACTTCTGAAACAGCACTTCTGTGCCATCATTTTAGAGAATATTTCTAGAGCATTTTCTGTGGGCAGCTCTGGGAGGGCCCTGTTCTGAGTACCTCATGGCAATCCCCTGGTCCTCACTTACTTACATTCTCACTTGCATACTGCTGAGGAAGAAGCTGAGTGGCTGGGAACCAGGGGCCTGCCTATTGTGGTGCTGCCAGGAGCTGGGGCCACCTGTGCCCTGGAACCTGGGCCTCACTGAGCCGCCAGTCACTGTATCGCTAGCCCCAGGTCCAGACCCAGGTGGCTGTTAACTGGGCTGTTATCTTGGTTCTCTGGGAAAAGACACTAAGACAGAATTAGTAAAGTTTCTAGGAGACTAAGGATGAAAGGTGGGAATTAAACCCAGACAGGGAAAGCCCTGGACTGCAAGGTGGGTCTGAAAGCCCTGGACTGCAAGGTCCCGTCAAATCCTGCGATGACTTTGCAAGGACACTGCCTGTTACAGCAGCAGAAGTGCCAGGGCTTTGCCTACTGGGCACTGCCTGGGTTCCCAGGAGGCGGCGGCGCTGCTCCACCAGTGAGCGCATCCTGCAAGGCCTGCAGTGGGGCTGTCAGCTTAGTGCTCCTCCTCCAGCAGGATGGCTGGTTCTTTTTTGAGGGGAGGCCTGTGCCATGCACCTTCTTGGCTGTCAAGGTAGCATCTCTACTCCTGCTCTCTGGGGATGCAGGTTGAGGCAGGCTTAGCTCCTGTGGTGCAGAGCTGTGCTTGCTCTTGGGGTCATATGGAAGCAGACTGGGCACCCTCCAGCCAGGTGCCCTGCTGCATCCCCCAGCTCCCAGAACCACCCATCTCTTCTCTCTCAGGTGGACTCAACAGCTTCTTGGTGGGTCCTCCTCTCTTTAGCTCCTCCCTGCCACCTGATCTGTGTTAAATGCAGTCCTGGGTTATAATTCCAATATTTAACCTCTTCTTTGGTTTCCTAGAGCCTGGAGAAGGGTTCCAAGCTCTGTTCTGCAGTACCTGGGGGCCGTGCAATACCTGATTGTATGGCCAGTCTGAGCCCCAGGTGGCGGCACAGTCAGGGCAGCAGTTAGGGGTATCAGAAGTGTTTACCTTTGTATTTAGAAAAGGCCATTTTAAATCCTGGGATTGAAGGATTGAGAGGAATCTGTGGAGTGGAGAAGATTTGCTAGGAGGAGGAAGCAGAATTGGGTGATTTGGGTGTGATTAGAGGGAAGGAGCGGTTTGGCTGAAATTTGGAGAATAGACAGAAAATTAATGGAATGTATTCCCAGAAAAGTAAATTGCAGCTCATAAAAGAACTACAGCCATGGGGTTTAACTTTTCCCAAAGGATCTGAGCAGAGAGGGACATGATTGAAAGGTCAGTCTGAAGGTGAAGGTGGCCACAGAGTTGAGGCCACAGCGAATGAAGGAACGGAGGCAGTTAGAAGGGTAGAGACCACTTGGGGCCATTTTGTGATGACAGGTGAGAAGAGAGGCATCTTGGGCTGCTATGTGAAGGATAGGAAGGGTAGGAAGAATAGGAAGTAGGGGTGAGTAGGACTTTAAGTTGGATTGCGGGAAGGGTGAGGGGATAGTGCTCAAAAGGACTTGGAGGTTTGAGTTGGGCAATAGTGCCTGGCATGTGGGAACAGGAATGGACAGAGGCTCTGATTGAGAGACGGTGACAAGGGAGCAAGAGGTGGCCACAGATGACCCAAAGAGTGCCATGTGAATCTCCCACTGTCTCCTCACTTCCAGCCCTGCTTCAGGGTCTCACTAAGTTGCTGAGGCTGGCTTCAAACCTGTGATCCTCCTGCCTCAACCTCCTGAGCCACTAGGATTACAGGTGTGCGCCACCATGCCCAGATTGTCTGGTTTTAAGTTTACCATTATTTACAGATTTTGTCCTTAAGCTTTTCAACCAAAGAGGAAGGCATAGAAAACAAAACTAATGTTCACAGACACCAACAATTCAGACAAAATTTAGGCACAAAATTTCCTAAATTCAGCTGCAAAAGCACCTTTCTTGGATCCATGTAATTTCCAGCAGACAGTTTGAGTGAATTACTATTATTATACTGTATTTTCCAAGGCGTTGTCATGGCTCATGCAGACCCGATCCTGATCAGCTGAGGCTGAGGGGTCTGGCCATCTAATTGGAGACCTGTCTCTGAGGCAACACTGTCATCCTGAACTACAAACACCTTCTCCTGGAGGGAGTGTGAGGCACCGTCTGCTGCCCCCTAAGCAGGGACAATGCTAACAGATTTAACAGGAACAGAAACAAAGACTGAAGCCTTTTCCAATGAAGCTTTGTACCATGTAGGATTGTAATGTGTAATTGAAACCCAGTTTTTAATAAAAGGGAATTACAGCAAAGCCCTGATGCTAAATAAGCTTTAGCCATAGCAAAGAGTAGTACGTTTTATAAAGATCTGCAATGCAATGTGCGGAGCTTACAGCTAATATTTAATTGCCCTTAAAACTGAACAGCATAATGGTCAAATTTGCATATTCTCCCAGGCTGTCATATTTTACTGTATAGTGCAGAGAAACACTTAAAGGAACATTTCACTGGCATCCATGGCGTACGAAGAGAACTCTCAGCACCAGAGACAGTAGCTCAGTCATAGGGCATTTGCCTAGCATGCATAAGACCCAGGTTCCAGCCCCAGAACTGCAGAAAGACAAAACAAAAGTGAAAACCTCCAATGTTTAAGAGCTGAATCAAATCAACACCCCCAAGCCCACTGACCCACGGTGCACACTGCCTTGTGCCTCAGGCTGACAGTGGGAAGGCGTGGTCTGGTGGTGAGTTGTTTTGGGGTGGTTTTTGGTGGTCATGGCAGATGTGATACATAGTAACCAGGGCTGCCAGGCTCAGAAGCACAGGGTCTGCACACACTCTGCCCTCCAGAGTATGCAGAGGCACAGGCTGGGAGTGAGAATTCTCAGCTCCAGATCCAGAGAGGGATGCTATGTTTCCCCTGATTCATCAAAACCAAAGGAAGGAGGCACTGTGATAGTTGGCCTTTCATCACTATGGCAGAATACCCAACCAGAGCCAAATGGAGGGCAGGGAAAGGCTGGTTCTGACTCATGGCTTCAGAGGTTCAGTCCATGGTTGGCCGACGCCATTGCTCTGAGCCCTGGGTGAGGCAGAACATCAAGGCAGAAGGGCATGGTGTAGGAAAACAGCTCAGTGAGCAAGCAGAGAGAGCACTCCTCACCAGAGGAAAAATACACCCCAAAGGAAGGTAGTGACCCACCTCCTCCAGCCACACCCCACCTGCCTACAGTCACCACCTAGTTAGTCCTATCAGGGGATTAATGCACTGACCAGGTTAAGGCTCACAACCCAACCATTTCACCTCTAACCCTTCTTGCATTGTCTCATACGAGAGTTTTTGCTGGACACCTCATATCTAAACCATAACAGCAACGTCACAGAGCTCATAATCTAAACATTTCACCTCTGAACATTCCTGAATTGCCACAGGAGCTTTCCAGAGACACCTCATATCCAAACCAAAGCACCCTGGAGCATGAAAAGGAAGGATCTGTTTATGTGGATTATAGTGATCAGTGCTTCGTCCTTGGACTTCAGGTAGAGGTACTCAGAACATGCTTGGTCTTCATGGTAGTAGGGTGAGGCGGGCGCCACTGGGCACTCCCATGATGGTCTAGTAAGGTGGGCACTACGGGGCACTCCTGTTACCATCTAGGGGTTCTGGGTTCATCCTCTCTGCAAAAACAAAGAGGAGGACACAGAGATTGAAAGAACAAACAAGGCTTGTGGTCGGAGCAAATGACCATTTATTGAGGAACAGCTCTGCGTATTTATCGAGCCAGGGGTGGTTTGACAGTTGGCATGGGTGCTTTTTGATTGGAGGGTAAGGATCAAGTGAGCCAGCAGGGCTAGTCTGATTGGTGGGTAGGATCAGGTGAGCCAGCAGGGCTCTGATTGGTGGGTAAGGATCATGTGAGCCAGCAGGGCTCTGATTGGTGGGTAAGGATCATGTGAGCCAGCAGGGCTCACCATTGGATGGCTCTTTTTGGGGGATGGGGAAGTTAGTCTTTGGAACCGGGTTGACTCCCAGCAGCGATGGCAAGCAAGCAGCGGGTTTATTGCAAAAGTGATAGTAACAGACTTCTCAGGAGTCTGAGTCTGGTCCGGAGTTTGGGTCTGTTCTTTTCTCGGTCTCTGGAACTTGCTCCTTTCCTCACCTCTCCCTGGCCACGCCCTCCTCACTGATGTTCACTGGTGCCCCCACGCTGTGTCCACTCATCTGTTTTAGTTTTTCTATTGGATCCCCTGCTTAGGAGCACAAGTTCGGAAGCGTCTGTCTCATGGGGTCCCCTGATTGGGTCCCCCACTTATATCCACGAGCATTTTTGTCAACCAGGAAGTCGCCCTCATCAGAAGACCCCCTCCATGCTCCTTCGTTCTGGTCCTGCCTGCCCTTCTCCCCGTCCTCTTGCCTGCTCCCCTCTTCATCCCTCACTCCTGTGATGGTCCAGTGAGGCAGTGCTCCTGGTGGTCCCATCTTTCAGGTGAGGAAGCTGTGGCTAGAGAGGTGGTGGGGTTTTTCATGGCCATACAGGCTGATCCAGGAGTGCACCTCACCTTAGAGCCAGGCAGGGCTGTGGGCAGAGAGGCGCGGCTGGCGGCTCCCTGAAGGCTCTTCTCTGAAGCAGCAGGTTTATTGCCAAAGTGACAGTAACAGACTTTGCTGCTGCTGCCGAGTGTAGACCTAGCCCTGAACCTCTTTTTAGAGACTTGCTCACTGAGATAAAGATGGCTTGCTGCCAAGTTCTAGGGGTGCGAGTCTCTGCAGAGGGCAGCCCCCTGCTTGTCCTCATAGTCTGTTACTCTTTTTTTTTTTTTTCTTTTTTCTTTTGGTACTGGTAATTTAACTCAGGGGCACTTAACCACTGAGCCACATCCCCAGCCTTTTTATATTTTTATTTAGAGACAGGGTCTTGCTGAGTTTCTTAGGGCCTCGCTAAGTTGCTGAGGCTGGCTTTGAACTCGCAATCCTCCTGCCTCAGCCTCCTAAGCTGCTGGGATTACAGGTGTGCACCTGACTGTGTTACTCTTTTTAAATGGGCTTTGCTGGCATTTGAACTGGGAGAACTTGATCCTGCCTTCCACTTTGTCCACACTGGAGGACTTGAGCTCATGAAGATGGGAGAAGGCAAACTGGCACTGTGTGCTCCACAGTGACATGCCTGTGACTAAGTGTCATGAACATTCCAGCTGAGCAGCACACTGAGGAAGGATGGGTATGGTGTTACACAGCCTCTTGGGGAGCTGCCAGCCAGCAGGGAGGACTCCTGCTTAGCCCCTCAGGTGCCCCATTCTACAGTCCTTCTTGTCTGTGAAATGGGCACAGTGACACAGCGCCTACAGAGGAGCATAATATGGTGTGAATGCAAGCTTTGAACCAGGCATGCCTGTGTGCCAATCCTCCCTCTGCCCATCTTGGCGTGGAGTGGTTATTTAAGCCTGTGATAAGCTCATCATTAGGAGCACAGAGACAGAAGGCACAAGTAGGCAGGGGCTCCTGACTCTGGACCCAAACTTACTAGGTTCAAATCTGAGCTTTATCCCTTTTAGTGGGTGACCTTGGGAGGTTGACTTACATTTTCTGTGCCTTGGTTTTCTCACGTGTACAATGGGGTTTAAAAACACCTTCCCTATAGGGATGCTGGAAGAAAGCCGGTAGATGTCTGAAGCGCCTTCACAACAGTGCCTTGTACACAGGAAGACTCCATGGCTGCAAACCCTCTCTCGTGGAATTTAGTTCTCTTCAATTTTGCTGCTTCTTGCATTGAAGGGTATAAGGATTCGATTCACAGGACACCTCCACACAGGCCTTTGCAACGTCTTGTTTTCCGAGGCCTATTTATCTTATCCAGTGTTCACTGAATCACTGGTATTCACACCTCACAGTGGTAGCTTCTTGTGTGGTGTATACCAGCTACTGGCCAAGGTGGGGCTCTCACATGCCAAGGAGGAGGGGAGATTAACACAGCCACCTCTAGATGGCAGTTTGCAGTATCTAGCAACATTTTATTTATTATTAATTAATTAATTCTAATTTGTTAAGTATGATAGCAGAAAGCATTTCAATTCATATTACACATATAAAGCACGATTTTTTATGTCTCTGGTTGTACACAAAGTAGAGTCACACCATTCGTGTCTTCATACATGTACTTGGGGTAATGATGTCCATCTCATTCCACCGTCTTTCCTACCATCTGCCTCTCTCTCCCACTCCCTCCCCTTTGCCCTATCTAAAGTTCCTCCATTCCTCCCATGCTCCCTCCCCCATCCCCATTATGGATCAACATCCTCATATCAGAGAAAACATTCAGCATTAGGTTTTCGGGGATTGGCTAACTTCACTTAGCATAAGATTCTCCAACTCCATTCATTTATCTGCAAATGCCATTATTTTATTCTCTCTTAATGCTGAGTAATATTCCATTGTGTATATATGCCACAGTTTTTTTTAACCCATTCATCTACTGAAGGACATCTAGTTTGGTTCCACAATTTAGCTATTGTGAATTGTGCTGCTATTAACATTGATGTGGCTCTGTCCCTGTAGTATGCTGATTTTTAAGTCCTTTGGGTATAAACATAGGAGTGGGATAACTGGGTCAAATGGTGGTTCCATTCCAAGTTTTCCAAGGAATCTCCATACTGCTTTCCATATTAGTTGCACCAATTTGCAGTCCCACCAGCAGTGTATGAGTGTTTCTTTCTCCCTACATCCTTGTCAACACTTATCATTGTTTGTATTCTTAATAGCTGCCATTCTGACTGGAGTGAGATGAAATCTTAGAGCAGTTTTGATCTGCATTTCTTAAATGCTACAGATGTTGAGCATTTTTTTTCATATATTTGTTGATTAATTGTATCTTCTCTTGAGGAGTGTCTGTTCAGTTCCTTGGCCCATTTATTAATTGGGTTATTTGTTTTTTTAGTGTTAATATATTTGAATTCTTTATTTATTCTGGAGATTAGTGCTCTATCTGATGGATGTGTGGTAAAAATTTGCTCCCATTCTGTAGGCTCTCTATTCACCTCACTGATTATTATTATTATTATTTTTTGCTGAGAGGAAGCTTTTTAGTTTGAATCCATCCCATTTATTGATTCTTGATTTTATTTCTTATGCTATAGGAGTCTTATTAAGGAAGTCAGGGCCTAATCTGACATGATGAAGATTTGGGCCTACTTTTTCTATTAAGTGCAGGGTCTCTGGTTTAATTCTTAGGTCCTTGATCCACTTTGAGTTGAGTTTTGTGCATGGTAAGAGATAGGAGCTTAATTTCATTTTGTTGCATATGGATTTCAAGTTTTCCCAGCACACTTTGTTGAAAAGGCTATCCTTTCTCCAATATGTTTTTGGTGCCTTTGTCTAATATGAGATAACTGTATTTGTGTGGGTTTGTCTCTCTGTCCTCTATTCTGTACCATTAGTCTACAAGTCTATTTTGGTGCCAATACCATGCTGTTTTTGTTACTATTGCTCTGTAGTATAGTTTAAGGTCTGGTATAATGATGCCATCTGCTTCACTCTTATTGCTAAGGATTGCTTCTTCTATTTCTATGAAGAATGTCATTGGGATTTTGATTAGAATTGCATTAAATCTGTATAGTGCTTCTGGTAGTATGGTCATTTTGACAGTATTAATTTTGCCTATCCAAGTACAAGGGAGATCTTTCCATCTTCCTAAGATCTTCTTTAATTTCTTTGTTTAGCATTATGTAATTTTCATTGTAGAAGTCTTTCATCTCTTTCATTAAGTTGATTCCCAAGTATTTTTTTTTTTGAGGCAATTGTAAATGGCATAGTTTTCCTAGTTTCTCTTTCAGAGGATTTTTCACTTATGTACAGAAATGCCTTTGATGTATGGGTGTTGCTTTTATATCCTACTACTTTGCTGAATTCATTTATTAATTGTAGAAGTTTTCTAGTGGAATTTTTTTGGGTCTTCTATGTATAGAATCATATTGTCAGCAAATAGTGATAACTTGAGTTCTTTTCCTAACCATACCTCTTTATTTTCTTTTGACTGTCTAATTGCTCTGGATAGAGTTTCAAGAACTATGTGAAATAGAAGTGGTGAAAGAGGGTATATCTGTCTTGTTCCAGTTTTTAGAGGGAAAGCTTTCAATATTTCTCCATTTAGAATGATGTTGGCCTGGGGCTTAGCATAGATAGCTTTTATAACGTTGAGATATGTTCCTGTTTTCCCTAGTTTTTCTAGTGTTTTGAATATGAAGGGGTGCTGTATTTTGTCGAATGTTTTTTCTGCATCTGTTGAGATGATCATATGACTCTTATCTTTTAGTCTATTGGTATGATGAATTACCTTTATTGATTACGTATATTGAACCAAACTTGCATCCCTGGGATGAACCCACTTGATCATGGAGCACTATCTTTTTGATATGTCTTTGTATTTGATTTACCAGAATTTTTGCATCTATGTTCACTAGAGATATTGGTCTGAAGTTTTCTTTCTTTGATTTCTCTTTGTCTGGTTTTGGAATCAGGGTGATATTGGCTTCATAGAATGTGTTTTGAAGTGTTCCCTCTTTTTCTATTTCATGAAATAATTTGAGGAGTATTGGTATTAGTTCTTCTTTGAAGGTCTTGTAGAACTCAGCTGTGTATCCCTCTGGTCCTGGGTTTTTCTTGGTTGGTAGGCTTCTGATGGCGTTTTCCATATCCTTGCTTGAAATTAATCTATTTAACTTGTGTATATCATCCTGATTTGGTTTGGGCAAATCATATGACTCAGAAATTTGTTGTTGTCTTTGATATTTTCTATTTTGTTGGAGTACAGATTGTTAAAATCATTTCTAATTGTCTTCTGTTTTTCTGTAGTGTCTGTTGTGATATTTCTTTTTTCATCATGAATGTTAGTGATTTGAGTTTTCTCTCTCCTTCTCTTCATTATTTTTTTTCAAAGAACCAACTTTTTTGTTTTGTCAATTTTTCAATTGTTTATTTTGTTTCAATTTCATTGATTTCAGCTCTGATTTAATTATTTCTTATCTTCTACGGCTTTTGGTGTTGATTTATTCTTCTTTTTCTAGCGCTTTGAGATGTAATTTTTTTATTCATTTTACTTTATTATAATTACCAGTTCTGAAGTGTGTTCAACTTTGCAAGATCAAATGTGCTCACATATGTCAATTAGCTGTTGAAATATTTCTTTTTTAAAATTTTTAAAATTTATATGACAGCAAATGCATTATAATTCTTATTCCACATATAGAGCACAATTTTTCATATCTCTGGTTGTATACACAGTATATTCATACCAATTCATGTCTTCATACCTGTAATTTGAATAACAATGATCCTCACATTCCACCATCATTAATAACCCCATGCCCCCTCCCTTCCCTCCAACCCCTCTGCCCTATCTAGAGTTCATCTATTCCTCTCATGCTCCTTCTCCCTATCCCACTATGAATCAGATTCCTTGTATCAAAGAAAAATTCAGAATTTGGTTTTTGGGAATTGACTATTATTACTTAGCATTATCTTCTCTAACTTTATTCATTTACCTGCAAATGCCATGATTTTATTTTCTTTTATTAAAAAATGTGGCATATGTACACAATGGAATATTACTCAGCAATAAAATAGATGTAATGTTAAGTCATTTATTTGTTGACTGTTTAATTCTTTTAAAGAATGAACTCCATGCAATGAACTTTTCTCTTAGTACTGCCTTCATAGTGTCCCAGAGATTTCCATATGTTTTATCAGTGTTCTCATTTACCTCCAGGAATTTTTAAATCTCCTCTTTGATATTTCTTGCAACCTATTGTTCATTCAGTAGCATATTATTTAGTCTCCAGGTGTTAGAGTAGCTTCTATTTTTCATTTTATCATTGACTTCTAATTCCATTAAGATATAATAGAATGCAGGGTAGAATCTCAACTTTTTTTGTATTTGCTGAGAGTTGCTTTGTGGCATAAAATATGCTCTATTTTAGAGAAGGATCCATGTGCTGCTGAGAAGAAAGTGAATTCACTCATTGATGGATGAAATATTCTTTATATGTCTATTAAGTCTAAGTCATTGATTGTAATACTGAGTTCTATAGTATTTTTAATTAATTTGTTTTAATTAGTTATACATGACAGTAGAATGCATTTATGAAATTTGATATATCATACATAGATGAGATATAATTTCTCATTTTTCTGAGTGTATATGTTGCAGAATCATATTGGTCATGTGGTCACAGTTTTACATACAGTATTAATGTCTGTTTCATTCTACTATCTTCCTATCCTCACATCCCCTCCTCTTCCCTCCCATCACTTCCCTCTACCTAATCAAAGGTAACACTATTCTTCTCTAGTGCCTCCTGCCTTTTTGTGAATTAGCATCTGCATATTAGAGAAAGCATTTGGCCTTTGGTTTTGTGGGATTGGTTTATTTCACTTAGCATGATATTCTCCAACTCCATCCATAATTGAAAAATGCCATAATTTTACTTTTCTTTGAAGCTGAGTAATATTCCATTGAGTATATATACCACTATATATATAAATCCATTCATCTATTGAGGAACACCTAGGTTCATTCCATAGTTTAGCTACTGTGAATTAGGCTATAAACATTGATGTGGCTGTATAACTGTAATATACTGATTTTAAGTCCTTTGAGTATGAACTGAGGAGTGGGATAGCTGGGTCAAATGATGGTTTCATTCCCAGTTTTCTGAGGAATCTTTATACTGCTTTCCATATGGTTGTACCAATTTGCAGTCCCGCCAGAAATGTATGAGTGTACCTTTTCCCCCCCATATCCTTGCCAATATTTATTGTTTCCCATACTCTTGGTCATTGCCATTCTGACAGGAGTGAGATGAAATCTTAGTTTTGATTTGCATTTCTCTAATTGCTAGAGATGTCGAATACTTTTTCATATATTTGTTGATCAATTGTATCTCTTCTTCTGTGAAGTGTCTGTTCAGTTCCTTAGCCCATTTATTGATTGGCTTATTTGGGTTTTTTTTTGGGGGGGTGTTAAGTTTTTTGAGTTACTTATATACCCTAGAGATTAATGCTTTATTGGAGATTCATGTGGTAAAGATTTTCTCCCAATCTGTAGGTGCTGTCCTTACAGTATTGTTTCCTTTGCTGAGAAGTTTTTAAATTTGAATCAATCCCATTTATTGATTCTTGATTTTACTTCTTGCACTTTAGGAGTCTTGTTAAGGAATTCAGATCCTAGGCCCATTTGGTGAATATTTGGCCTATTTTTTCTTTTATTAGACACAGGGTCTCTGTTCTAGTGCCTAAGTCTTTGATCCACTTTGAGTTGATTTTTGTGTAGGGTGAGAGATAAAGGTTTATCTTCATTTTGCTACATACAGATTTCAGTCTTGCCAGCACCATTTGTTGAATAGGCTATCTTTTCTCCAGTGAATGTTTTTGGCACCTTTGTCTAGTATAAGATAACTGTATTTGTGTGGGTTTGTCTCTGTGTTTTCTATGCTGTGCCATTGGTCTACAAGTCTATGTAGATGTCAATACCATGCCATTTTTGTTACTATAACTCTATAGTATAGTTTAAGATCTGGTATTGTGATGCCTCCTGCTTCACTTTTCTTGCTAAGGATTGATTTAGGTGTTCTGGGTCTCTTATTTTTCCAATAATTTTTCTAGAACTAATAAAAGAATTCAGTAAAGTAGCAGGATATAAAATCAACACCCATAAATTAAATGCATTCTTATTCAATGAGTCCACTAAAAGAGAAATTAGGAAAACTACCCTATTCACAATAGCCTCAAAAAAAAAATACCCAGGAGTCAATCTAACAATGGGTGAAAGACCTCTATAATGAAAACTACAGAACATTAAAGAAAGAAATTGAAGAAAACCTCAGAATATGGAAAGATCTCCCATGCTCCTGGATAGGCAGAATTAATATTGTCAAAATGATCATACCACCAAAAGCATTATACATGTTTAATATAATTCCTGTTAAAATCCCAATGACATTCTTCATAAAAATGTAGTTTCTTTGTTTAGCTTTTGTTTGAAGATCTATCCAATGGTGAAAGAGTATTCATGAAAAGTTATTGGTTTCACAAATGTTAGGGATATGATGGTAGGAGAAGGGAGAGAGAGAAGAGTGTTAAAATCACTCAGAATTATTGTATTGTGATCGATTTGACTCTTGAACTTGAGAACAGTTTGATGAATGTAGATGCTCCATTGTTTGTGGCATATATATTTATTATTGTTATGCCTTGTTGATGTATGGTTCCCTTAGGCAGTATGAAATGTCCTTCTTTATCTCTTTTGATTAACTTTGGCTTGAAGTCTACTTTATTTGATATAAGGATGGAAACCCCTGCTTGTTTCCATAGTCCATGTGAATAATATGTTTTTTCCCAATATTTCACCTTCAGTCTGTGAATGTCTTTTCCTATGAAATGAATCTCTTGAAGGCAACATATTGTTGGGTCTTTATCTTAAATCCAATCTGCCAGTCTATGTCTTTTGATTGGTGAGCTTAGGCCATTGACATTCAGGGTTATTATTGAGACATGATTTGTATTCCCAGTCATATTTGTTTATTTTTGCTATTTAACTTGACTTTCTCCTTTGATTAGCATTTCCTTTAGTGTAATACTCTCTTTGCTGGTTTTCATTGTTGTTTTTTGTTTTCTCCTCATGGAATATTTTGCCGGGGATGTTCTGTAGAGCAGACTTTCTATTTGTAAATTCTTTTAACTTTTGTTTATCATGGAAGGTTTTTATTTCATCATCAAACCTAAAGCTTAATTTTGCTGGATATAAGATTCTTGGTTGGTATCCATTTTCTTTCAGAGCTTGGTATATGTTGTTCCAGGATTTTCTAGCTTTCGGGGTCTGGGTTGAAAACTCTGCAGATATCCTAATTGGTTTCTGCCTATATGTAATCTGATTCCTTTCTCTTATGGTTTTTAATATTGTCTCCTTATTATGTATGCTGTGCCTTTTCATTATAATGTGCCTTGGTGTGGATCTGTTGTGGGTTTGTACCTTTGGTGTCCTGTGAGCCTCTTGTATTTGATTTTTGCTGGGAGCCATTAGCCAAGTAGGTATGACAATTTCCTTGCCAGCGTACCCCATGTTGCAGTGACATTGAATGTAGGTGACCTTGCTCAAGGACCAAGGCGGATTAGGGCATTCCCGGTTTAGGTTCCAGGTTTAAGGTTTAAGATTATTCCTGCTGGGAATAGGGCGTATCCTGCTGCCTGAGTTCCCCTTGAGTTCTCACGGGATTCAGAGTATTTTTTGGGAGATAGAAGCCCAGTGGAGGTGATTTTGGGCAGAGAACGTGGATTTGGGCAGAGAACGTGGATTTGGGCAGAGAACGTGGATTTCCCCAGAACGTGATTGTAGACGGCTGGTGTGAGTTCGGGAATAAAGAGTTGCTGTTTGAATCTACAAGCTGTGTGGTGGCTCGTGATTGTGTGCCCAGCCAGACTGCGGCATTTGTGCCCAGCCAGACTGTGGCAGATTTTCCAACTTATTCTTCATGTTTGGAAAACTTTCTGATATTATTTCATTGAATAGATTGTTCATTCCTTTGGTTGTAACCCTATGCCTTCCTCTATCCCAATAATTCTTAAATTTGTTCTTTTGATGTTATCCATTCTTGAATGCTCTGCTCACGGTTTCTTACCATCTTCACTGTATGGTCAACATTCTTTTCAAGATTATATATTTAATCTTCATTGTCTGAGGTCCTGTCTTCAAGTGATCTAATCTGTTGGTGACACTTTCTATTGAGCTTTTATTTTGGTTTATTGTTTCTTTCATTTCAAGGATTACTTCTTTTTGTTGTTTTGTTTTCAGAACTTCTATATCCCTATTGAAGTAATCTTTTGCTTCCTGAATTTGTTTATGTAGCTCTTTATCAAAATGATCTTTTGCTGCCTATTTTTGCTCTCTTATATCATTCATTAATTCACAGAACATTTTAATTACATACATCCTTCTCTGTCATTTCTTCTGTTGTACTGGCCATGGATTCTAATAATGTAATATCTTGATTTGTTGGGGGTACTTTCTTCTTTTGTTTTTTCATGTTGTTTGTGTATCTTCCCTTCTAGCCCTGCAGATCTGAGGCTTTATAGTTTTTACCCTATAGTCTTATAGTGTCCCTGCAGGTTTCTAATACCTCTCCTTTAAGGAGGAGAACAATGTGAACAAACAGTATACAATCTTAAACCAAATAGCTGCTGTGAAGACCTTTACAGTTTTGTCACAATGTAGAGAAATGGTGAGTTCAATTATTATCAACAATATAAAGAGTAGGTTTGCAAAAGTGACTACAGTTTCTGATGGTGGACAAAAAATCAGGGGTGAGGTATAGGATGAGATATTGAGGAGATAGGAGGTGCGGATAGAGAGTTATTAGATTTTAAAAGGGTGAAAGAGGAATCTAAAAACGTTGGTTAGTAGCAGGAGAAGAGAGAGAAAGTGATTTTGGGGAGACAAGTAAGTGGGAAGACAGTAGATACAGAAAACAAACTAACATATATATTAAGAAAAGTAAAAACGGGAGATAAAATAATATACAACACCACTGTAATATACTATTCAGACATCCCAGTCCTTAATAGTCCAATTCATGAAAAGTTCTTGGTTTCACAAATGTTAGGGATATGATGGTAGGAGAAGGGAGAGAGAGAAGAAGAAAAATCTCGAAGGAAAATACAAGGATTGTTTTTGTTCAGTATCAGTATCTTTCCAGCTTACCTTTTCATCCAGTATGTGGGGTCTTCTGTTGTTTGCTGGTATCTCCGCCCTCAGGATGCTGGAGGTTATTAGGGTGTGAGGGTTGCTCCAAGGATCCCCTTTGGGGCCCCCTAATGTAATGTGGGTGCCTGGTCTTATGTCCTTACATTGTCTGTAAACCTCGCAATTCCTGGTCTCTGATTTAGTCTCTAAACTGTATCTCACTCATCCCTCCCTCTCTACTTCCCAATCAGGAACCTTTCTCTCCGTCGGTCTTGTGGGATGCATTCTGGGGGCTATGCACCTGTTGCAGAGAGCTGTTTTATATTGGGCAGTTCAGGCGCAGTTTTGTGACCTGGTTTTGCAAGCTGTGGACCTGCTGTATAGCCACAGGCACCGTGCTGGGTTAGTGGCTGCCAGGGAGAGGGGAGTTGGGGACTTTTGGTGCCTTGATATTGCTTCTAAGCCCCAGCAGTGTTCCAAGATGGAAGTTGCCCCAACTCAAGGTGGTGATGAAGGAGTCCCAAGATAGGAGGTAGCTGCTTTCAGCGAAGGGGTGTCAGGGGTCGGGTGAAGCTGGGCGGTGGCATTGGGTGGTGTGTTCAGAGATGCTGCTCTGTGGCATGCAGTATTGTGGCTGGTGGCTGTCTCCAGATCCTGTGCAGTGTCCCCAGGTGCAGTCTACTATGTGTAGGGGACTGCAGCAGTAGTTGCAGTGCCCCAAGATGGAGATGACCGGGGGAGCCCCATGTTGGTAGATGGGGGTCCACCTGGGAGTGGTGGCCAGAGTTCCTGCACATGGGCAGTGGCCGGCTGTCCTGCATGGGAGCAGTGGCTGGGATTCCTGTGTGAGTGGGAGGCCAGGAGTCCTGCTTGGGTGCTAATGCCTGTGGTCCTACTGGGTTACCCAGAGGACCTGTGTGGACGAGTGGCTGGGATTCCTGTGCTGACCCCGAGACCTGGAGTCCTCAGCACAGTGGCCGTATTTCCTGCACAGGAGCAGATCTCGGGGGTCCTCTAATCACTCGTAGAGAAACAATATTCCCACTACTTGTTGCTCTGTGTCCTAGAGAGTCACAGAATGCAGCCTCTCTCTAGTCTGCCATCTTGGATCCCTCTCTATCAACATTTTAAATGCGCATTTCTATTTTATAAAAAAATGTTTTTGGACGTTGATAGGCTTTTATTTTATTCATTTATTTATATGCAGTGTTGAGAATCAAACCCTTTAACCTATCATTTTACTTCTAAGAATTTTATAACAGGTGTGCTCCCAGAACTCAACCAGACATGTGGTAAAGTTGCTGCAGCCTTTTTTGTGATATTAAAAATCTGCAAACAGCTAAATATCCACCCACAGACAAATTCTTAAATAACTTTGGTATATCCATGCAGGGGAATATGGCAGAGGGGAGTGTAAAGCTGCTGGAACTGTGCACATGACTACAAAGAATGGTGCAAATGTACTTACAGGAGAAAAAAAAGCATTTTCAAAGTAGTCTTTATGAGCAATATTGCTTGTGCTAAACAGGTGTGTATTTACATTCATCTGCTTGTACCATCCTAGGAAAATTTCAAAATATCTGTGAGAAGCCTTTGGCTGTGTTTGCCATTGGGAAGGGGAGACACGTGCCTGGTGAGCATTCTGCCCGTTGCTTCTTGGAACCGTTTGAATGTTTACTCAGGGGCCTGTGTTGCTTTCACAACTCCAAAGAGCCAATTTTAAAAAATGGGCAAGAAAATCCCTTTCTTCCCTCAACCCCAAGATGTTGGATTTTTCAAGATTCATCTTTGTGCCACTGTGATCCTGAGCCTTGGTGTGGCTGGAATAGTCCAGCCAACAGCCCCCTTCAGTTACAGAACGTGTGTTGACTTGACCCAACCTCCAGCTTACTCCTGGGTGCAGAGGCCAAAATGACTAAGGAGATGTTCTAACGTCACGACACAGGAGAGAAGTCCTGTGGCCAACATTCCTGGTGTGGGAACGTTGTGTACTTGGAGAGAAGCATTGAGTCAAAGGTGTAGATGGGAGCAGGCAGCACTGGGTCCATAGCTTTTCCTTAGGGCTCATCCTTCCTAAGCCTGGGGTGGGGTCACACATGGGACTTCTTTGGAGGGAATGTTTCTGGCTCTTTCTAAAACCCCTCACTCAGTCTGATGTGGCAAATTAGATCATACTGCAAATTTTTAAAAAATACTTATTTTTTAGTTGTAGTTGGACCACAATACCTTTATTTTATTTATTTATATGTGGTGCTGAGGATTGAACCCAGGGCCTTGTATGGGCTAGGTGAGGGCTCTACCGCTGAGCCATAGCCCCAGTCCTGCATTTGGGTTTTGAGGGCAGAAATTTGCTCGCAGGGACAGTCAGGTTCCCTGCCTTTCTTTGTTCCTCTGAGAGTGCTTACTCCTAGATTGTCCTGGCTGATGCTCACAGCTGAGCTGTGAGGACAAGGTTGTAAACTCCTTTTCTATATGCTGGGCCCTGGGGCTGGCAAAGATTGGGCGGCAGGTGGGGCTGTGTGGAGCTGAGAGCACCGGGCCCTTGGCCTGTCTTGCTGACCTGCCCTCTGAGCCAAGGACACAGCTGTGTGTGCGGTCCCTCCTGTGGGGTGAAGTTGTTTAGCATCTTTTGGAATCCACCTGGACTCTGGTCTAGGGATCCCAACAATGGCCAACGGACTTTCCCCTCAGAGTGAACTTAAATGGTTACCATGTCCCTCATCAAATCCAGGTGGAACTAGTTTCCCATTTGGTTCCGCCTCTTACTGCCTAGGTAATCTTGGGAGCATTTCCCCCTCCCCTATAAAATAGCTTCCATCTTCAATCTTGTCTTCCAGGGCTGTTACAAATTGACATGAAATAATGCATGAAGAGTGCTTGGTGGAGTGTGTGGTACACAGCAGGGGGTCAATTAAAGCCAGCAACGGTGACAGTGAGATGTCTAATCATGTAATAAGCTAGAGTCAGGTCAGCAGAGCAGATGGTCCTGACAGGGCCAGGCTTCCCACCTGCAGGGACAGGCAGGATCTGCATCATAGAGGGAGCACCAGTTAACCTCTTTCTTGTGGAGGGGACTCCCCTGAAGCCACAGAGCACCAGGGCAGGCAGAAGTCATTGAAAACTCCTAAGCCTGGTGCTGGGCCTGGTTGTCCCTGCTGAAGGTGTCTCCAGCTTCCCAGCACTTTTCAAGTTTATAGTCAACAGTAAGAAGAGCTGGATAGGAAGGGCCAGATCACCCAGGGCTGCATCACCAGGGCCTCCTTCCCCAAGAGCACATCCCTCTCCACACAATTTGCCTCTGTCTCCTAAATCTCTACCTCTTAAATCAGATGGTGGGGAGACTCTGAGAAGCCAGAGCTCAGAATCCATATGATGAACAATGAAGGGTCCATCTGCTATTTAGCTTCAAAGTACCTTCTCTTCTTTCAAGTTTTCAAAAATTATTTTTCTGTACCACACAGTTAAGTCCTACTATAGAAGATACACAGAATCAGAACAGAAGAAAATTTAAATCCTTAGAAAGAAGCAGCATTCATGGTTTCGTTTTGGTCTCTAGTTATGGCAACTTTTATAGATAAACAGTTATTTTAATAAAAACTGTAAGCAGTATTCTTTCAGTTCATGACTTCTCAAACCTAACAATGTACACCATGTTCATCTTTCCATGTCAATCAATACTTTCCTATAACTTCATTTTTGGGGGTTGTATAGTAGTACTTTGTGGAATAGATAGTCCAAAACTTAACTAAATCTTCTAATCTTGAATGGTTAGATCATTTTATTCTTGCAAAAAAAAAAGTCATTGTCCCAATCTTTAGTTTTTTTCTCTAAAATAAATTCCAGAAGTGGAGGATCAAGGTTGAAGTGTAAAAGCACTTTTAGGGCTTTTGATGTAAATTGTCTTCCAGTTAAATTTTTCCCTTGTTATTAATGCAAGTGGGCCTTTAGTGATGATTTTAAGTAAATATGACTTTATTTATTGTAGGAGTTGAGTTCCTTTCCAACAGGCTGTCGATTGCTGTGCAGAGAGTAAGAGTGTTTCTTGCTAACGCTCAGTCCTACTTCTGTTTTGAAGCTCCGAGCACAAACTGTCCTAAATGGCTGAGCTGGTTGTATTCAGGAGGTTGGAACATTCATCATTAGAGCATGACTGGCTTTTGGTGGAGTGTCACAGGAAATGTCGAGACAATCTGTGGGGAAGATGGCTGCACACACAGCCCTGGGCCCCACCAGCTCCACCTACGGCGTATGGGATGAACAGCGCAGGGCAGGGCGGTGAGCCCTTCCCTTGTAGCGCTCATCAGGCCCCTGAGCCCTTCTGCACCACGTGTGGCCTTGCAGAAGAACCTTTGGGGCTGGAACCTTCAGTAACTCGGTGGGATTACTCTTGATGGCACCAGCCCTGCTGTCACTGTTGGAGCAACTCCCACTGCTTGGGAGCTTCTGAATTAACGCTCTAATAAACTGAGTTAGTGTTTTATCTTGGAAAGGATTAATTAGTGGAAAGAAGCTAGCACTTATTCCCTTTCCTGTTTGGCAGGCCTTTTATTATTTCCTGATTGCATTTGCCCCTCCCTTCTGGCGGGTGGGGTGAGTACTCCCTGGCCTCACAACGAAGCCATGAGCTCCAGGCAGAACCTCTCACCTGAGCTCACAGCCACTGAACTGCCAGGTGGGTTTGAACCTGGTTCCCACATCTGGAGTCTGTGTGCTCTCCATCTCCTTCCCTGGCTGTAGGGCAAGCCTGGATGTTACCCTTCTAGATTATTCGTTGGCAGGTGCCCATACTTTTAGCCAACCAAACTACCAGTCCTGTTAAAACTCAATCTGTCAGGCAGACTTAGAGACTCCACCCCCAAACTGTGTCAGTTGAAACTTTTTTTTTTTTTTTTGATCAGTAGACCAGAAACTGAAAACCCACCACCCTTTCCAGAAAGGAAGATGTTTCATTTCATGTAACACCCCGTTCTGAGCGGGGGCTCCTGTTTCCTCCAGAGGCTGTGTGGTGTTGTAAGGCCCGGTTCTTCTGTCGTGGCCTGCAGTGTCTCTGATTGTTGTGCTGCGGTTACTACAGCTCAGAACCCCGTCTTCATAACACAGCATCCAGAGACAGGGCGGAGGAATGGCTTTTTCTCCCAGGTCCACTTTCTTCAGGACCAAGACAAACTTCCCTCTTAGGCCTTTTTGCCCAGACCCAAAATGTGCCGTGGGCTGCGAGGGTGAGCCCTGAAACCAGGGTAGGCTTGATGGCAGGAAGAAACATCCAGAAACACTGGAGCAAAGCTTTTGAGAGTTTTTTTAATGTTCTATTTTACTTTTAATTGACATAATAATCATACAAATGTATGAGTTTTTTTGTAATTATGTGAGGTTTTGATACTTGTATACATTGTGCAATGATCCAACCAGGTAATCAGCATATCCATCACCGTGACCATTTATTTCTTTATGGTAAAACATTCAGTCCTCTCTTCCAGCTCCTTTGAAAGGCATGAAAATAACATTATTGTTAATTAGGGCTGCCCTGCTGTGCAGGGAGCACCTGAGCTTATTTCTGCAGCTGACCTGTAACTTTGTAGCACTGGCCAACCTCTCCCCAGTTCTTTCCTTCTTGTGGTTAATTTTCAGGGTGTCAAAGCATACTGTTGCTATTCTAGAAGGTTCTATTTTTATGCAGCCACCATCCACAAATGAGCTTGCCATTTTTTTTTCAGTGTGATCAGTCAAATTGTTCCCATTTGTCTCACCTTTCTTGAATAGAATTCTTCATCCTTATTTTTTTTTAACAGAATCTTCAATCGCCTCTTCCCTCCTCCTTCTTGACATGACTTCTTTTAGGAAAGCAAGGCTGTGGAATGTGAGGGTGGACCCAGTGGTGCTGTTGACCACAGCTAGCACATTTTTATTGCTCTTTTAAAAAAAGGTATTGTTTTATTGGGAAACATTAAGCAGAAGCCCACTTTTCCATCACAAATAGATAATCATTATCTATTTTTTTTTTTAAAAATTATTTATTTCTTTCATACATGACAATAGTGGAATGCATTACATTCAGATAATCATTATTTCTTATTTCAGCAAGTCATTTAACCTTCAGGTTTGTATTATTTCCAGTGGAACAAAAACTAAAGGAGCTCTATCAGTTGCCAGAATAATTACTTGTACACTTCGTCCATGCACGGGGGACTAGCTTACTATCCCATTGTTAGCTGGCTTGTTACCTGAGATTCGAGGTGCAGGTGTCATGTGGAGGAGCAGGGGATGGATGGAATGGAGTTAGCTCTGAGGGGCCGGGCCAGCCAGGCCCGGAGAGGCAGAGCTGGACCCCACTGCCCACCATTGATTGTCCTGGAATTCCCATCCTTTCTGCTGCATTGATGAACTGTAAACAATTAATAAACCCGAACAGTTGTCTGGGTTCATGTGCATATAGCAAAATGCCTCACCCAGCCCAGGAGCAAGGAATAAAAGGTAGGATGTGTTGTTCATAGGGCTTTTTCTTTCTTTAGTGCTCTGATTTCCCCAGTTCATCTGAAGTGCTGTGGAAAGCACCAACTGAGGACCTTCAAGACTAATGGGGCTTGGGTTGTAGCTCAGAAGTTGCCTAGCATTTATGAGGCCCTGGGTTCAATCCTCAGCACCGCAGACAAATAAAATAAAGGTATTGTGTCCATTAACAACTAAATTTTTTTTTTAAAAGACTGTACTAATAATTGGTACTGACCCACAGAGATACAGGCCCGGGCCTTCGTGTGTCCTCTGAGCAGTGAGCAGCCAAGCAAGGTTGTCTCCACAATCCCTGTGTTCATTGGTTTCTTTGTAATGACTCTGATTAGTGCAAGTGCCCCTGGAGTAGGTGGTGATTACAGCTGATGGGGAGACACCAGGCTGACTGACTTAGTGTGACTGGGCTCCATCACAAAATATCACACTGGGTGGCTTGTCAGCAAAGCTCCCGGGGGCTGGGAAGCCTGAGACCAGGGCCAGCATGGCCAGGCTCGGCGAGGGCCTCTCCCAGGTGGGGGATTGCTGAATTTCCCTGTCCCCTCTTGTGGCAGAGCTATGAGGCAGCTCTTTGGGGTCCTTTTAGAAGGACACTAATCCCATTAGTGCGGGTCCATCCTGTGACTCCCTGCCAAAGCCCTGCCTCCTAATACCATCGTATTAGGGGTTGGGATCCCAGTGCTTGAGCGTGGGGAGGTGGGGTGCTGATGTTCAGACTACAGCAGGGAGTGTGCAATGCTGAAGACCAAGCAGCTCTCAACCCTGAAAGGGTCATCAAGCACACACACGCACATATGCATGTGTACACGTGCGTACACACACACACACACACACATTGAATTTGGGACAATTTGAACATCAAACACAATACTGGAAGATGATAACTCATTAAATAAAGAATTTCAAAGTCCATAGTATTACTAAGAAGTAAGAAGAAAAAGAGTTGCAGAAAGCTATTCTTTATAGAACGTCAGCTAATACAGGGAGAATGATTGACCCAGACAATCACCATTTTGAAGTTTCCATTAAAATACACAAAGATTATCAATGGAGGCTAAAATCACATGAGAGACTCAGAACACTGCATGCTCTCAAAGCATGAGGCACTAGCTCTGAGCGAAAGGTCTGGGGACCCCACTCTCCAGCTAGTACCACTAGCAGGGACACCTGGCCCCCCTGCTCCTGGTGTGTACCAGGGTGAATAGCACAGAGCCACCTGCTAGTGCTCTCCACAAATCTTAAGTCATAAGGACCTCCTGAGTCAGCAAGGAGAAGAATCCAGAACGTCAGCATTAATGAGACAAGTGGCTGCTTTCTTTATGACAGTCAATGGCATGAAGAACAAGGAGATGGGAGGCAGCCACTGTTCCAGCTGCCAAGAAGCTGAGGAGGAATGCAGTGTCCATCAGACCCAGCCCTGTGGGTGGGTTCCTTTCTCTTCACACTGAGGCAGAGACCAGGAGACACTTCAGAGACAAGAGCACATTTAGGTGCACATGGGACATTGAGTATGAACAGTGAATGTGCTAGGGAAAGGTGATGTGGAATAAACTGAGAATCCCTTATTCTTAGGAGACACATGCCCCAGGACTTAGGGATTATATATCGTGACCTCCACAAATTATCTTCAGATACCTCAATTTTCAGTGGGCTTATGATCTGATACAGTTGATTTTGACCTTATTTACATGGACTTCTTTATTTCTCAAGGATTCAGTACTTCACTTGGACTCTCTGCAGCAGTCAAACTTTGTCTCCTGTTTTTATTTGTGTCTGATTCCTTTGCACCTTTTCAGCAATGATGCAGAAAAGCCCAGATTTGCGTCCTTCAATGCCTCCCGTATCCTTCAGCACCCCCTGCTTGTGTCCCGGCTGCTGGTGTGAGCTGGGGTCCGCTCCTGGGATCCTCACCATTTCATTCAACTCTCAGGACAACTTTGCAAGGGCGTTTAGCTTTTTTTCCTGTTTCTGGCTAGCTTCACTCTGAAAACAAATCTAGCTTATTAGTTTCTTAGAGATATCACTCAGAGAGGAGGGAAGTCAGGGCTTTTGTTACCACTTCCAACACCTTTGATAATCAATGGTGTATGTGAAGATTCTCCATCTCTTCATTGACATTCAGATCCATCTTATGGATCCATTTTCCATAAGATGCCTCACCTCTGAGTGGTGGCCAGAGTCAGCTGTATTGTGTTCTGTCCTCCAATCTGACCTTCACCACAGGCTGGGAGGCTGGCGGGACAGTGGCCACTCCCCTGCTCACCCTGAAGAGAGGTGGGTGGAGGAGCACGAGTGGCAAGTGATTAGGGGTGAGTGGCAGGAGCAGGGTGAGCCTCCTGGTGGGCTTTCTGCTTCACACCTTTCCTCCTGCCAGTGTTGAGACTCTACTCTTGGCAGTGGCACTGCAGAACAGTCCTCCACTGAGAAAATGCTGTGACTTTTCCAGGGGACAAACACTGGCCCCTGGTGCTTATCCTATGGCAAACACTGGTGCTTATCCTACAGCAAGAGAATGAGGCATCCGACTTGACAGGTGTTTTGGAATTAGAGACTGGGGCAGATCTCTATGACAAGATGTGGGAAAGGAGCCTGGGGAGTTGCTCCGAGGCCCCTCTGCCATCTTCAGGGTCCTGTTCTTATTTCTCTAGAGGTTTCCAGAGGCAGTCTCTTTGCTAAGACATGTTTCTGTTTGCCCTTGAGAATCTTAGTAAACATGCAGCCCTGCTGATTTCATTCTGGTCAGGCACAGGCCTGGAGAGGAGTCCAGGGGTAGCTCAGACTTACTGCCCTCCTTTGCTCTGCTGTGTCTTTGCATGTCTCCATCTTGGAAAGGTCCCCTGTGTCAGCCCTGATTGGGCCCTCTGAGGACCCGAGAGGGACGGGACCCTGTGAATCCTTTAAGCCCAGACAGCAGGAAGAGGAGATCAGAGCTGCTAAAGACCTTGATCTCTGCCAGATCTTAACCTCATGGAGTTCACTTTGGGAAGCAGAATCAGTCCTTGGATAGACAGAATCATGAAGGACATTTGAAGGCATCTGCTATCCACTATGGATTGTCATCAGAGGCAAATTGATGCTGGCCTCATATGCACTTGTACCCATAGCGTAGGATTGAGGCTGCCCCCTTGCCCTGCCCCAGGAGAGCCTCCCTGCCACCTCCCAGCTCTAGAACTGCCACCCAGGGCCACTCCCCAAGTCCAGCAGTCACAAGTGAGGAAACTTACAAATTTCGAGTTTGTGAACTCCCCCGTTTTGTTAGAGTTTCTGCTTTCTTGCTAGTCAATACCTTAGACCTTGGCAAACTGATGTTTGAGCTACATTCGAAAACCAGATATCCAGTGAAAACCCACAATCCTGATTTTTAAAATTTAAAGTAGTGAATGGGTAAAGAAACTGTGGTATAGATACACAGTGGGATATTATTCAGCAATAAAGAGAATAAAATCATGGCATTTGCAGGTAAATGAATGAAGTTGGAGGATATAATGCTAAGAGAAATTAGCCAATCCCAAAAAACCAAATGCCAAATGTTTTCTCTGACTTAAGGAGTCTGATTCATAATGTGGTAGGGAGGCATGGGAGGAATAGATGAACTCTGGATAGGGCAAAGGGGAGGGAGGGGAAGGGAGGGGATAGGGGGTAGAAAAGATGGTGGAATGCGATGGACATCATTATTCTAAGTACATGTATAAAGACATGAATGGTGTGACTGTACTTTGTGTACAACCAGAGATATGAAAAAATTTGTTCTCTGTATGTGTAATGTGAATTATAATGCATTCTACTGTCATATATAACAAATTAAAATTAAAATAATGAAAAAAGGAAAGATAAGAGAAAAAAATAAAAAGACTTTTCATTATGCAATTTTAAAATTTAAAATTGTATACATTTTATATAAATAAAATTATATTACGTAAAATAAAAAAATAAAGTAGTAGAAGTGGGTGTGAAGTTAGCATTCTTCCTGAAGCTTGCTAAAAGAAGTGCTTCCTTTTGTAGCATAGAGGACGTTCTTCGAGGGAAAGCTTGAGGGTCTGGAGGGCAGTGGGGGCTGGCCTCCTGAGGGCTCTGTGTGCTTCAATGGTCTGTCCAGCTGGGGGTGAGGGTGCTTTTCATGCAGGAGTGGGCTCTGGCTAGGCTCTTGCGTGCTTTGCTCTTAGGGAAGCTTCTCTGGTCTCTGCTTCTTCTCTGGACTTCATTTTTGCCAACAGGGCTCTATGCAGTGAGCTCTTGAGGCTGGCCTTGGCCATCCCTCTGGGGCTCCCTCTTGACCCTGGACCCAAGCCCCTTAACTGTCTTCTAAACTCTGATCTCCTGTGTCTTTAGATTTTACCAGGTACAGCCCAAATCTTTCCAGAACCAACCTTTTCTTAACTCCAAGACCCCTTGTCTGCATCTTGTGTCCAATTAGACAGTTTTCCCAGAGCACAGAAAAGGCTAAAGTTGGTGGAGTGATCTACGGTAGAAGTGAGAATGTTTCTGTCCACCTCTCCATGACAGCTTGCTTCTGTGTAAATCTCATTTATGCACTAACACAAGGCGGCTGCATGCACTTGGCTACTGAGGGGATTTTTTGTATTTCACTCAGAGACAAGTAATCCCAGCTGGGGTGAGATGTGCAGGGTGTGTCTTAAATTTCCTCTGGCTATCATGCTGTTCAGAGATCCCTGCCAGTATCCAGTCAAAAACGTGCCACCCTGTCCCCATCAGGAACCTGACTCTGGGTGTTGACTCTTGGTTGCCAAGCTAAGGAGATAGCCCACTTTTCACTTTGAAGTCTACAATCTTAGAATGGAAGCCTCCCGTGGACTCCATAAGGTAATCCCATCAGGGTGTACTCACTTTCTTGGCATACCTTGCCAATAGTATTTATCCTTTTCGGTACCCAGGAGAAGAGTGATAGAAGAAAATCCCACTTAAAATTTCAGGAAAGAATGGTTGCAGAAATGGAGCAGGAAGGGTGAACTCTCAGGGGTGAAGAGCAAGTAACATCCATGTCAGGGAACCAGGCCAGCTCACCTGCGGCCTTTCTAGTGCATCATCCTTGGTTAGCACAAATGGCTTTGAAATGGAAGTTGCACTACTAAAAAATAACCCAACGACTGGCTTCGACAGAGGGGATGTGAAAGCAGAGCCACCTGAGGGAACCGACTCCTCTGGGATCATCAGCTGTTCCTCTTGCGGTTGGTACAGACACGGTGCTTCTTCTCTTCATTTTGCATAGGAGCAATTACAATTGCTGATGACTTCTGCTGTCTTTGTCTTGAGTGAAGGGACCCCCCAGAATCAACAGAAATGAAGTTTAGTTCCCTGTTTCAGACATGATCATTCCATATTGATCTAGCTGAACAAAATGGTTCTCCCTTTCCCCAGGCTTTCTCCTGCATGGGTGAAGTATATTTCCAAGCCTCTCTGTATGTTGCACCAGTCTGGGGCCCTAAGCTCTTCATTTTTATACCTGAGGTCAGACTATTGTGAATCAGTGCTTTATTCCAGGCACACTTGTGGTTCACACCATTGAGAAAGTATCTACTTTGACTCAGAATATTCTGAAAGTTACTTGCCAATTGGCATAGACTTAATAATGTTTGAAATGGTTAAATGTCTTCTCCATTGCAAAACGCATCACAATCAGTGCTCTGCCAGTTTGTTTTCACACCTGGAGAATTGTTCTTGTGTGGGAAAGTCGACACACTTGCAGGCATTGTCCTAGGATTTGATAGACACTTATAAAGCTTCCTGGAATGCCACTCTTGAGGCATTTGACAACCAAATTAAACACAAAATGGAGTTGAAATAGCTTTTGGCTTAATTTAAGGGTTTTTAAGACCTATGTTCTCCTTGACTAAAGAATGAACGTGTCACATAGGGCAATTTAAGACCAAAAAAAAAAAAAATCTAAAATATTTATGAAAGAAGTTTTGCATTTTGTTTTTAATGGGCTACATCTAAAATTGCATAGTGCCGCTGTTTCTCATAGAGATTTGTCTGGAAGCCAGTGCTAACTTTTACCTACCCACCTCTCTTGGCATTTGACAGCTGAGCTGTTGTTTTTCTGGATGGATTCAGCGCTGGCTTCTTTTTGTATTAGGAGGAGCATGTTAAATCACTAGTGGCTGCCAGGCCTCAAGTCTGGAGTAGGTATTCTTTTTGAGAACTAATTCTGGGTAGTTTTTCTTTTTGAGGACTAATGCTTTTTCAAACAGAAATCCTACATTGATTTAGTTTAAACTATAAAATCACACTTGTTCACATGGGCAGTGTGTGGCTCATGCCAGCTTTCTCCTCCCTGAGTGTGCCTTAAGTGTTCTTTTCTTAAGGGGCACTTAACAACTGAGCCGTATCCCCAGCCCTTTTGTTTACAAAACATTTTTAAAAAATTTTTGAGATAGGGTCTTGCTAAGTTGCTGAGGCTGGCCTTGAACCCATAATCCTCCTGCCTCAACCTCCTGAGCTGCTGGGTTTACAGGCATGTGCCACTGTACCCAGCTCAGCTTTTCTTTCTGCAGTACACTGTCCTCTAGCCTGTCCCTGGTCTGGCCCTCCCACCCTGCTCAGGTGTGTTGCACCCAGGAGTGAGCCCACCTGCTACCGCTCCCTGGAGACTGGTCAGTAGTCCAGGTAAAGTCCCTCTCTCCCCCTCTTGGTTGCTTTATGAGTTGCTTTCCTCTTGTGCACTTCCCCTCCCATGCCGTCACGGGTGCTGTCCGTGTGCTGATGTTTGGTTCTTCATAAAGCAAGCAGGCAGGGAACATGTTCCAATGCGTTCTAGTTTTTCTTTTTCCTACCTTTTAAAATACCCATGTGTGAGCTGCTTCACGCTTCTGCTGCTGCAGGGCTGTCTGCAACTCCACCTGCTCCCCCGCCCCCCTCCGTGGCCACCTGGGCGCAGTTCTCCATCTCCAGAGCCCAGCCACACTGACATCTTCACGTTCCTCTAACATAGCAGAGGTCTCGGAACCTGCCTTTGGCCCCATGCTCACCCCCTAAACAGCACCCTTTGACACCTCCTTCAGAGTTCTCCTTAATATAATCAAAAGTTGTGGTGCCTTTCCTCATCTTCCTCCAAGGTAGGCTTGGCCCCCCGTTCTGTGTGCATTGGACCCCTCACTCCCTGTTGAGCTGAGACCAAGCTTAACTATCACATTCTTCCAGCCAGTAGAGCTTTCAAGTCCTGATCATGTCTGCTGTGCTCACTCTAAAGGGCTGGCTGCCCTGTAATTTTCCTGAGGTCTGCAACATGGTAGGTGCTCAACAAAGAGGTGTTGCTGGCTGGAGGAACCCAGGTGTGGATGAAGTCAAGACTGACTGCGAGTCCAGGTCCTTACATACCCAATGGCACAGCCAGGCAGGGATAGCACCCCGTCTTCCTGGGGTGAAAGCTGAAGCTCAGAAAGATAAACCAAGCAGTGAACGCCACACATAGGGGAGTTATGTGCCTGAGATGTGAATATGTGGTCCTTGAACTTTGGGACTCGGGTGTGTCTTCTCTCTGATGACTTTGTCAGCACTTGCTTGGCTGCTGACACTTGTCATCCTTGGCCTGTTTCTGGAGCCACAGGCTAAAGGGGAGGGTGACAATAACTCATTGGGACTTCTGCATTGAGCACCTGGTACTTAGGGACACTGGTCGTAGGTCTCAGAACACAGTGTTGGAAGCAGCAGGCAAAATCTCTGTCCTAATGGAGCTGACATTCTCGTGGGAGGCATGAGGAACCAGTCAAGGTGTGATTTCAGGTGGTAGCGAGGGGCTGGCGAGTGACCTGTAGTGGTACTGGAGAGTTTAAGTTGGTTGTCAAGGGAAGATATTCGAATAAAGTCATGACCGAGAAGGAGCTGGTCAGAGACGGGTCAAGGCAGGAGTGTCCAGGCCAAAGGCTGGGGTGGAGTGGGGGAACAAGGCTGCAGCTCAGGGACAACCAAGATGACCCTAGGGTGGCAGCTTGGTGGAGAAGCAGTGGAGATGCCATAGATGGGTAGGTGGGTGACCGCTCACACAGCCTTTTGGGGTATGAGGACCTTGGACATCATTGTGAACATGGCAGGAAATCCTGGGAGGTTTTAAGCCAGGAATTTGTGTGAGTTGACTTGATTTGTGCCATTTGGTTAATTAAAGGAGATAAAATGGTAGCTATTAGGACAGTGACCAGTCAGGAGAGTGTGGCCGAGCCCCAGGCTGTAGCCACAGGGGTGGTGTGCCATGGTCAGATCTAGATAGTTCCCCAGTGGAGCAAAGGAGACCTGCTGAGTCCTTGAGTGGCCTGTGGAGGATGCAGGGTGGTAGGACCCAGAGGTGAGACCTGAGCATTGACCATGGGGACTGCCAGCCATTGACTGAGACGGGAAGATGGGGATGGAGCAGATTCCCATGGCAGGCCGGGAGCTGTGTCTCAGTGTGCTTGGCTCAAGGCCCAGCTGATAGGTGTTAGACACCCAGGGGCTGCCTCACCTGGGTAATAGCTCAGGGCTATTATGGACCCTGGGGTATAAATGGAGAGCCTTTGTGCACAGGAGCTGGCTGCCCTGGAGATCATCCCTGGAGCAAAGGGAGATAAGGAGGAGGGGAGGGCTGGATGCTCAGAAGCCAGCCAGGAGCAACAGGCACCAAGGGTGGAAGTGAAGGAAGGAGAGTGTGGGGCCAGCTGCTGGCCAGGAAGCCCCCGCCCGTTTGTTTGAGGCGGGTATGGGGAAGGTTGGCAAATCAGCAGAAGGTTGGCAAATCAGTCTAGTGAGTGCAGGGCCTGATCCTCTGGGATCGTCTGCCTTCCATCTGTCTGGGATGCTCTGGGAACTGGTGATCGATGGTGATCGATGGTTCCGAGCATCTGCCCTATAGGAAGCTTAGACACAGGGTCTCCAGGCTCACCCAGCTTTGGGTGGAGAGGACCATTGGTGCCAGTGAATCTTGCACCTACACCTGCTGGTGCCCGTGTAAACACTGCTGCTGTTTTTGTTACAGCTTTTCCTTTTGGGGCAAAAAGGGATTAGTCCTTGTCAGACCTTTCTCCAGCAGGGGTGATTTGGACACATGGGTCCACCCTTTCTGTCCCTCCCTTGAGGATGTATAATCAAAGTTCACACAGCCCACAAGACACTCTTCCTCACTAAGGCAATCGTGACATTCTCTCCACATGGGAGACCACTGACTTGACTCAAATAGCCAAAGTTCAAAGACAGCAATAAGATCTGTCACAGGCTAAGAAAGCTCATGGGGTGGGAGACTTAGCTCTGTGATCCAGGACATGTGGCCGCTGAGACATCTGAGTGGCCTTTGCTGTTGAAGAGGCTTCCTGCCTCAGCAGCAGTGGGCTGCTCATGGCCCCCTGAACAGAGTGGAGAGGTGGGAACGAGTCCTCAGAGGTCTGGCTCTGGTTTGACCTGAGCTGAGCCGTTTCTGGGCTGGATGGTCTTGGGCAGGTTCCTCCCCTAAGCTCACAGTTTTCATCAGTGAATCTGCCGCGAAGATTAGATCCAACCATGCACCCGGGTGCTTAGCCTGGTTCCTGGCACGCAAAGTCGCCCCACCATGCTCTGGGCACGAGGTGCCTTGGCATCTGTTTCCTCTGCATCTTCTGTCATGCAGACTTCTTTCTGGAAAACGCCTTTCCATGTTTTCAGTGTCGCTTCCTGCAGGAAGCCTCCCTCTCCCAACCCACACTGTGTATTCCCCCTGCTCTTTGGGGCACTCTTCAGGGACCCCCCCCCCAAGGGCAGCGTTGCCGGGCAGGTCTTCTCAGGCAGACTCTCAGTTTGGAGCTGTCCTTTCCTTCCATCAAGGTTTCCCCAGCCCCCACATGGTGCCTGGCAGAGGAGTGCTGTGGACACCAGGGCTGAGCTGCACCTGGTGTGAAAGGCCCAGGACTGTGAATCTGAGGCCTGGGACTTCAACAGCCCCACTCCCTTCTCTCCACCATCAGCATCAAGTTGAGATCTGGTGTGTTCCCTCCAAAAATTAGAAAAAAAAAATTAAAAATCCAAAATGTCGATTAAAGGAATTTTGGGGGGAACTCCTACACAATGGAGCTTAACAGAAGATGAACTGCATAAGAAAATGAATGTGTCCTTCAAGAAGCTGACAGTGAGCCATCCCAGATGGATAGGCTGTGGGGCTCTCCCTGCAGCCCCCTGATGCTGATTCCCTACCTCCAAATCCAGGTCCCCTGCTGGGAATCTTATGTGAACCCCTGCTGTTTGGATTTACATTTACCATTTATGATTTCAATACTTGCTGCTCTAGAACAAAGCCTTTATAGGCACAGAGGGCCTGTTCTCTGATCTCCTGCCAGTAAACAGACTGGCATTTGTGGAGGGGAATGGAGTTTGGTACTGTGATGATGCTCTAATTTGAAAGGAGACTGTCTCTCTCTCTCTCTTTTTTAATTGATTTTTTAAAAAATAAATGACAGCAGAATGCATTACAATTCTTATTACATGTATACAGAACAATTTTTCATATCTCTGGTTGTATATAAAGTATGTTGACACCAATTCGTGTCTTCATACATGTACTTTGGATGATGATGTCTATCACATTTCACCATCTTTGCTAATCACTCCCACCCCTCTGCCCTATCTAGAATTCAACAATTCCTCCCATTTTCCTCTTGTCTTCACCAGATCATGTTGAACACATTTTTGTTTGGACCTGAATTCTGGTTTTTGGTTTTATGACACTTAGTAGAAAACAATCTTGAAAACTTTAAGTACTACATGGACCAGTATCTTTCAAGCTTGTCTTGAGGTATATTCTTGGGGCTCCATGTGTATTCACTGAGCATCTTAAAACTTAGGGATTTTGTTTTGATAGTTTGAAGATGAGTTTGAGCCCTTCTGGACCATCCTCTCAGCATGGGGCTTGCATTGGGCTCCTGTTGGTGCCAAGTGACCCATCTTCCTAGTCTGCGGAGCCAGACCAGACACTGGTTGCATCCCCCACCCTCATGCAGTAGAATGGGCCTGTTCAACCCCGAAGAAATCATGCCTCAGCCGCCAGCACCACATTCACTTTCCCAGAAGCCATTCAGTTTCAGCAAAAGCCCCTAAATTTGTCACATTGAAGTAACACTATTAATCGTATTTTATCGGTTTTGTAGTCTTATTTGCATTTAATTTGAAAATTTGTTTTGGTTTGGTAGTTGCTACAGAGAACAATAAGGGTATTTGTTTTATATGTATGCACATTTAAATAACATTTAACTCTTTAATATAATGTACATTGTATTTTTTTCCTGTTCCAATTATCTGAAATGTAATGAGTTCATTGTGAGAAATGCTGTAATGGTCCAACTCCAGATGCTGCTTTTTCTGGAAGAGTCTGTCAGTGACTCGAGAGCCCTTGACACTGTATTGTAGGTGCAAGGTCAGCACTTAGTGCCCTGGGGTGAGCAGGGGCCTGTCCTGTCCTACCACACTCTGTTGGAAGTTGTAACATCCTTTCTTTCTCCCTTGAAAGAGAAGAACTAGAAGGAAAGCACTTACCGTGAAGCTGTGGGTCTGTGGGACTAACGGATGCCTCTGGAGAGAACTTCCACATCTCTGCAAAGGCCCTGACAGAGGCTGAGGAGTGCTGCTGGCCTCCCTGTCTCTCAGGTGGTGTGAGGGACCAGGCCTGGGCATGGGCAGGCAGTGCAGCAGTTGGCACAGGCCTGGCTCTCAGCCTCCTGCCCAGTGAGTGGGCAGTGTTTGAGCCACCTCACCTGGCCCCAGGTCATCAGCTTCTAGTTTCTCTGCAGAACTGGAAGGAAAATAAGGAGGAAGAACTTTGTAGTGGAGAGGAGACTGTGGCCTCTGAAATGGTCAGACGGCTCCAGTGAGAGGCCTAAGCCAAATCCACAAGGTCCCAAAGACATGGGAGCTTGAGAAAACCCTCCAATGTGTGATTAATCCAGGTTGCCAGAGTGCCAGGTGGCCGATGGGAAAAGGGAGTTGTAATCTTGTAATAACTTCGTGGTTGATGGGCTCTAGGTGAACTCAGGTTTGATTTGAAGCAGAGAACCACGCCACGAAGAAAAATGTTCATGCTTGCCATCCCATCGAAGGAGGCCCAAGGCTCCGTCTTCATTATGAAATATAGTCTCAGAACAAAAATACTTAGCTGTGCTTCTGTAAATTAAAATCCAGTTTCTCCTCAGTCTTGTGATCTGAAGTCGAGTTTCTGACTGAAGTGAGATAATTACAAGGAACATGGAGACGAAAGGACGACAGATGTGACTTCAGCCTTGGCATACGGAGCAGCCCGGGCTGTTTGTCTTGTGTGCTGCGTAGACTGTAGATTTATCATCAGGACAGCAACCGTATCCAGGGGAGGGAAAGAAAGAGAAGTTACACGACAGCCTTTGAGGCCTCTGTCACAGAGAGGCAAATGGACATTCTTGCAGGGACATTCCATTTAAAGAATCGACTTTAATGTCCTTTGAGTGGCTTTATGCTCATTTAATAAGCAATGCTGAGTTCAAAGGTGGCTCTGCCCCAGCAGCAGTCACAGTAGGAAACCGCATTTCTGGCACCTGGAGTAAGTGGCTGAGAGCAGTGACATCATTGCATCTGTCAGGGGCAGGCTGGAAGCACTGAGTGAGGCACACTGCAGGTCCGTTAACTAGGCTTACCTGGGACCGCTGACCATGTGGACTGTGCTGACTGTGTGGGGCCTGAGCACTGAGTAAGACTGATGGCAGAGCTGTCGGGAGACGGCACCGACATGCTCCTCATACGTGGAAAGATCAAGAGGCAGTGATTGTTTTAAGACCAAATACAAATGCTGGCAGCACAGCCTGCAGGAAGTCACCAAGTCAAGCCACAGTTCCAGTGGAATCGACTCCCTCCAGGATGTGGCCAGGAAATCTGACCTCTTAGCTCTGCTTGATTTCATTGCCAAATCTTTATCTAAGCCTGGTTTCATAGCTCTGCTTTGGGCCACCAAATTGTTTCTTTTATTATTTTCTTCTCCCTCTCTCCACCCCAGAAACAAACAAACAAACAAACAATAATAACAACAACAATAAAAAAAACACAAGAAATTAGTCAGAGGCCTGTGTAAAGCTGACACTTGCTGATTGGCTGAGCTCATTTTTCTGAGTTGGGAGTGTTGGAAGTGGCTCAGGTCTCTTGCCGTCATTCCCTAGAAGCAGGGTGCTGTATTTTCTGAGGTTCTTTGCTGTATGAATAATTCTTTTGTATTCACACTTATCAGCAACATGGGTTTAATTTCACGCAAGACTTCTTGTTTCTAAATGGTTTTAGGTGTGTCTTTAGCTATGTTCTGAGCTCCTTTGTGTCCCAGCCTAGTGACAGGAGCTGGAGGCTAGTGGAAGCTGCAGGCTCTGGTAGGAGCTCTTCATGTGCCATGAGCAGAAGCCAGAGGCTTCAAAGTTGTTCTGGTCTCTAACCTGCTCAAGAAACTGCTCCTTCATCCCTTCCCTTCCCCTCCTCCAGATCTGTTCCCCAGGCTTAGATAAAGATTTGGCAATGAAATCAAGCAGAGGTAAGAGGTCAGATCTTCTGGCCATGTCCTGGAGGGAGGCTGGGTATAATCCATGCTTTAAAACTGCAGACCCAGCCTAGGATCCCAGCTTGACGTGGTGCCTTTGAGATTTCCCACAGCCCCTGCCTTTGCTAGAAAGCACATCCTGTGGTGTACCCTACTCCTGGATAAAAGGTGCTTTCCAGTCATCTTCCTGCCACTATGGGTCGGTTAGAGCAGGTGAGCTGCTGGTTCACTAGCCTCTGAGTCTCAGTGGTTTCAGGTAATAATCCACTTCGGGCCTACTGTGCACTTTGGGGCTATGTAGGGTGAAGTTTTCTTCCCATGTGTGTCCAGGACAAGGCTTTCTTCTCATGTGGCTCTCCTGGGTCTTATCCTTCTGGTTACACAGGGATGGTAAAGACGGAGTGTGGAGGACTGTGTGGGTGGGTTTAGAGGCAGGTCCTGGGAGTGAGACATATCAATTGTGGCCAATTCCACGGAGAACACTTGTCTTGGCATCTCTCCTATCTGCCCCGAGAGTTGCCATCTTGCTATGCACCCAGCAAGGGGCAAGTCATAGTGGACATGCAGCATCTTTCTACCAGGAAAGGGTTAAATCTTCACCAGGGGCATTAGGAGCATCTGACTTGGTCCTGAAAACACTGTGCTATCCCTTGCTGGTCAACACAGCAATGTCTTTGTCTTCTCTAGGTCTTCCTGAATCCCTCTTCCCTGTAACCCACACTTGTCTTCTACTATCAGCTGCATTTAGAGATTCTGTAAGAAATCACCTGCTCAAACTCATGTTGGTGATGGCAAAAACCAACCAATTTATCTGGTCTCTGAACACAGGTCAGACCACTGAAGCTTAAAATCAAAGATGCCGAATAAATCTTGGTTTAATGGTCCATGGAGAGTGAACATGATATTATGTCCATGCCTTCTTTAGGATAATTTAAAAAACTATAAAACTTCTTATCTTTTCCAACAAGATTTGGAAAAGTTTACCATAGAAGGCACATTCCATGAAAAAGTGAAAGTACGTGGAAAGAGAAATTTGGAAAAACCAAAGTCAAGAAATGACACATAGCTGTTGGGGTCTTCAGCATGTCATCCATGTTGCTCTGCCCTGTGGATTCTGCAGCACGTGGTGTTTAAAAATTAAGTGCTATGGATCCCTTTTAAATCAAATCTTATGCAAAGGTTAAATAATGAACCTCATCTCTTACCCAGGTAACTCTGATCCTTAGGTACCCACCCTTACTAACCAGGGACCGTGGCTGCACCTGCTATCTGTGTTGGCCTCATATGGAAGTTTTCACTGGAAGAATCAGTTTTATGGCTTAAAAAACCACAGCTCTGGAACAATGGCACCCATGGTTTCTTAAAACTGTGCTTCCAACTGGTAAAAAATGTGCATTCTTTCAACACAAGAATATTCCATTATTATATACATGTGTCCCTGCATTAACATAATGTGTGCACTATAAAATGGTCAAAAGCCAGCTAAATTGATTTAAAATGTGACTAAATAGAAGCGGTTACTATTCCCCCCTGTATCCTATTGGATCATCTTGTAAACCCTCGGGTGCTTACTCTTCACTTTGGAGACTGTTCCTAGAATTCTGTTCACGGAAGGCTGCCTACTGTGCCAGCTTGCCCCAATCCTGGTGACTTAACACAATGAAGCATTTTCCTTGCATGTTTCCTCTGGTTCCAACAGGTGCTGAGGCAGCTTCACACTGCATGGACATAGGACCTTTCCTTTTTCTGGCTGGGGCTCTTCCCCAGAGCTTCTCCTTCACATTCAGCCAGAAGGTGGGGGAAAGCCAGCTTGGGGCCTCTGGGCCAGGCCTCTGTCTGGGTAGGGCCTCTGGGTGGGGCCTCTGGGTGCCCCACCAAACCTACACATTGCAGGCATCATTTCTTTCTATGCTTTGCTGCCTAGTACTCTGTCACAGAGTCACATCCGAGAAAGTCACAGCTGAGAGACATGGTGAGTTGTGCGCCCAGGTTGGAGAAAAGGCACACAGCACCATTTCTGCACAGCCACACAGGAGAGGCTCCCCCGCCACCCCACCCTGCTGCACTCATGGGGATATGACTGTTTCCATTAGGGATATGTTCCCTGACCATGGCAAAATGGCGTTTTCTGGGTCACAGGTGGGCAGGTAGTTGGCTTGGGCTGGTGGAGCTGCCTGAGGCATCAGGCTCAGGCTCCTCGGAGCTCCCTTCTCAAGTTCTGTCCCTGGCTCCTAACTCATTGTCCTCAGACTGCTCTTTCAAACACCCAATCTTCTTCTTGGGAGACCGGGGTGAAGCACAAAGCAGAGATGAAGCTAAGTCTGTTCCACCTGATGAGTACTTCAAGCTGCTGCTGGTGGACCGGCTCCTGCCTCCTCAGCCAGTGTGTCCCAAGAGCAAGGCCCCAGCACTGTCACAAGGGTCTGGGAACCTGGTGGCTTTAAGGTGGACATATTGCCAGCCTGAACAAACGAGAGGTTCTGTTACTAAGAAATGGGGAGAAGATGACTGTCTGCAGCCATTTGCTGATTCACAAAACTCATCTGCAGGATCCTGGTGAGGAAGGTTGAGCTGCATCTTGTCCCATGTTGAGTCTGGGCTCAGGGTGGCTGCTGGGCTCTCTTAAAACTGGCCTTGTAACTTCAGCCATGGTTCTTAGAGGCTGAAATGACTTGCATGTGCATTTTCTCTTAACCAACCATGACAAGAAGCCTTCTGGAACCCATTTTCTGAGTTAAGAAGAGAGCTGGCATTTAAAGTCCATTTTGGTGCTGGTCACCATGCTCCTGGGGGACTGGCATGGGGCAGAGCAGAAGGGACACAGGGGCTCTCTGTTGCTGGATTCCTGGTACCGAGTCCTGCAGCAGCCTGGCTCCATAGAAGGATTGTTCTCAGCATTGGTTATTCTCCACAAAAAGTCTTCTCCTTAGGGTGAGATTATTTCGTGGTGGGTTCAGGCTGCTATGACAAGTGACAGAGATCTAGTGGCTTGTAAACAACAGAAATCAGCTTTTCCCATTTTTGGAGGCTGGAAGTTCAGGGTGAGGTCCACAGGGTCAGATTCTGGTGGAAAGCAGACTTCCAACTTTGTGACCCATCCTCATTTTGGTGAAAAGAGGGACAGCAGGCTTAGTGGAGTCCCTTTCCAAAGGCATAATCTGGCTTCTGAGGGCTCCACCCTCATGACCTATTGTCCCTGAAGCCCCACTTCCTAGTGCCTTTATACTGGGGATTAGGGAGCAGCCTGTAAATTGGGAGGGGAAGAACATTTGGTTAACAGGTTATGTGCAGAACTGATAATGAGACAGTTTTTGTAACTCTGAATTTTGCTACTCAGAACTGCCCTTTGACATAGTCTGACAAGGCAAAGTGCCTCTTAAGGGACATGCCCCTCAGCAAGCTTTCAGGTTGTATGACCCCCGCCCTCCTTTTTTTTTTCTTTCTTTCTTACCTTAGCTGCTAGGAAACTCAGATCCAGCTTAGTGCTCAGAACAACATCTTATTTCTCTTGTTTCGGATGCTTGATAAAATTAATTCATTTTTTTCCCTCCAAAATGTTTCTGGTATCTTTTTTTTTTGGAAGGGGGAAGTTCAGGCTGTGAGGTTTGTCTTAAGGGCTCTGGGTGACAGAATGGCACCCTCACTTTGGAAGTAAGTAAATTAGCTTCATTTTCCAATCTGCTCATCTCTCTGCATTTTAACTAGAGTTTAACCTCTAGAGGGGTTGGCGCGGATGGCTAATTAACCAGGATAAATGGCGATGATGTTTATTATTTACATAGTTCTTCTTTTATTTGAACTTTTGGAGGGAAGCAATGTTTATCTCAGTCAGGCATTTGGAAAGATGGGGGCCCTAGCTCTGCCCCTTCTTTAAAAAAAAAGCAAATTTTAAATGTGATAGATAGCAGGTAAGTTAGGCTAAAGGAACACGATAATGGTGTTGTGGGGTGGAGCAAAACTAACGCTGGGCGGGGCACTTCTGTATTCTGTGAAGGTTTTCTTCTGATCAGTCGCTGAATGTTTGAATTGATATCCCTGTTGATCCGCATCTCTATTCAGAACAGTCATCAAGTGTCAATCTGGCCCTCAGACCCAGGAAGGGGGTCTTCCTGGGCCCCTGTTCTGGAGAGCCTGCTTGGTCCTCCGTGGTCCTCCCATGGGGACGGCTGCACATTGTCCTGGGAAGGCAGGTCCCCCTTGCTGACCTCACTGTGAAGATGCACACCCAGACGTGCCAGCCTACTTGGCCTCTAGGACCTGGGTGGGGTGGGGAGGGGTAGCTGCTTTTCCTGGGTGGTGGCAGGGGTGATTTGAAGCTTGGTTGGTGGGTTGGGGGTCCATGTATTCCATTGAGGCCCCTCCTGGTGTAGGGTCCAGGGTGGGGAGAGAAGGGCCAGTAGCCAGGGTCTGGGGGCTAGCCCTTGGAGCTGGCTTTCCCCACACCTTTAATTACCAAACTCCATCAAGTCCTAGGATTCTACATTTTAATCCCCTGGCATCGCTGGTGGGGGTGATGAGTGGGGTGCTCCCTGTCTTTGGCTCAGTGTTGGAAAGTGTGATCCTTCCCCTCCCCCAGAGGCTGTTAGCAACTGGTTCCATGGGAAAGTGATACCTACCCATTTCCTTTTCTTTGATAATTAGCCATCTGTCCTTTGTCCTGTCTCACCATCTCAACTGTCACTGCTTCAGAGAAGGAACAGGCTCTTCTGAGATGCCCTCACGGCACCATGCAGTGTCCCTTCCCTTGTTGAGAGCACATGTCCCCGTGTGGATGCCCCACCCTCTCTCCTGCTGGACTGTACATGTTCCACAGGCCAGGGCAGTCAGCCTTGCTCCCTGTCACAACCCAGGAGCTAGCACTTGGCCCCACAGAGTAGGTGCTTGGACACACTAGAGGAATGGATGTCGGAGGTGGTGTATGAATGGCCGCCTCAGTGTGCCTCCGTACAGAGGAGATGGCGTGCAGTGGGAATGGCGGCAGGAGCCATTGACATTGTTCTCTCTGTGACAGGTGCTGTGCTGATGCTTTGCTTTAATTAGCTCGTTAAGCACAACCTATCCACAAAGTTCATTTTAATCAGCTCCAACTTTGCAAATGAGGACACTAAGGCCCACAAAGGCCAGGCACCTTCTCTATTACTGTGGGCTGCACTTAATGACATCTTCCAAAGTTTTCCAGGATGAAGGGAGAAAGGGGGGCTTTACATAGGTAACACTGACAAACATGACCTCAGCCAGGCAGTCAACGTCAGCATCCATAGTGAGTGGTGCTGATGGTGGGACCCTTGATGAGAGGTGCTGAGAGGGCACTTGGCTTCCCTAAACTCGAGTCCAATATTGAGGAAATACTAGGCAGATCAGCTGAGGGGCATCCTGCAGACCTCTGGCCAGTACTCCTCAAAATGACCAAGCCCATCCCAAAGGAGTCGGTCTGAGAAATCACAGCTAAGAGGAGCCTGAGCTGGGTGCCCTGGGTGGGGTCCTGGGAGAGAAAGGACGTCAGGTAAAGATGGGAAATCTGAGAAGGACAGACTTTGATGGCTTATTAATCACAGCAGAGGGACCATCATGGCACCAGTTGCTGACAAGAGGATCTGGAGTGGGGTGCTGGGAACTCTACCTAAGTAGAGTTCCTCCACAAGCTGGAGTTTATTTTAAAAGGAAAAAGCCCATCACAGAGCTGGGGATGGCACACATAAGACCCAGAGCCTAATCACATCTAGAGCTGCTGGCGTTGATGTGAAGAGGAACAAGGCAGGTGCACAGGGCAGCTTGGGTCAGCATGTGCTGACGAGTGAGCTCTGCCCGCCTCCTTCCTTCCCTGATGGAGTTTGCAATGCACTGCTGGTGCCCTTAGAAAGCTGGCTTTGCCTCTCTGTTAGTGCTACACAGGGCTGTGTCCCCACAGGACCACACATGCCTCGGGGGCAGACCATGTTCAATTCATCTTTGTGTCTCCAGTGCCTGAAATAACACAGTAGGTTCTGAATAAATCACCAGTTACCTGAATCAGTTAAAGTGATCTGAAAGGCTGGTGGCTCTTAAATGATCCTTGTTAGGGGATTAGAGAGGCATGGATGGGCTTTCTGTGGACCTAGGTGGAGTGATCTTCCCAGGACTCTGATTGTACGATGCTTCCAGACTAACAGCAAGAGCACATCCCTGTCACACGGCTGCAATGCACCTGTCTGCAGCCTGCGTGGACCCTGCTGGAGGGTAAGAAATGGGGCAACCTGAACCCTGGTGATGATGGACACAGGGATGGCCAGTGGTTAGCATGCCCTTGTTGGTGGTATGCTAGGTGGGCACTAGTGCTGTGCTGCTGGCTCCTGTGGCAGAGTCCAGGGCGCAGAGCGAGGCAGTGGGGCGCTCTATCTACCAAGGAGAGCCCACTGAGGACAAGCATGCACCAAATGTGTTGTGGGCAGAGCATCATCACAGCCAAGGGAGTGGTGTCACCTGGCCAGAGCTTGCTCGGAGTTCTTCCACTTCCTTCCTTTACCCATAGCATTGGCATGTTTCTGCCAGATGGAAGCAGGCAGGCTGTGGAAGGGTACAGGCTTGGGCATCTGACTCCACAGGCCGGCAGTGGGCATCTGGCTAGGCTCCCAGCCTCCCTCTGCCTCTGCGTGCTGTGCAGATCTTGTCTGTAGTGAGCACTCTCAGAGCGCTCTTAAAGGCACCCAGTGCAGTCCCTGGTTCAGAACAAGCGCTCAGGAAGCCGGTGGTTTCCAGTCTTGGCAGTGCTTATTCCTTTAGCCATACAGCAATCTGTTTGTGTTTCAAGATTGAACTTCCCAGCTGTGTATTCTCAGGGTGAACATCAATTTCACACAACTCGTGCTCATTAAAGCTCTAGAAATGGAAAGACGGATTGTTCCCGGGCCCAAGGAGGCACAGTACATTGAAGTCATGTTACTTGAGAGGAGGGTGGGAATTAGAAAATTTTATCAAATCTATTATCAGTAATTACAAGATGTAGCTTGAACCATTACCAAAGCTTTAAAGGAAAGTCAGGTTGTTGATAGCATGCTTATTAACTCAGTGGGAATGACACTTAATTAAAGACCAGTGGGGGTGCTTCTGGGTTCTCTGCACAAAGTGTACCAAAGACTTTGCTGCAATGCAGACACATAATAAATGCTTCTCATTTAATCTGGGCTTCTGTAGCCTCACAGTGCTTATTTATGTGATAAACAGTTATCATTGATCTCTCATAAGTTATTGCTGCTGTCTATTTAAAAAGAGACCTCGGTCACTTTTATCATACCGTGTTGGAAAGGCTGCGGAGAGAAATATCTGACATCTTCACTCAGCTTCCCATTTTCATAAGCCTATGATTCAACTCTGAATTTTTTTTTCATTTCACTTTGGCTAAATAAAAACACATTCCAGAGAGAGATAATTCTGTCTTATTATCAGGAAACAGCACAAGTTAAAATATCTTGGACAATGGGTGAGATCACCAGAATGCAATTATAGGAGAAATTTGAGAGGTTGTGAATTTGAGGTATATATTAAGGCTGAGAATCAGCAGTAACTGAGGTTAGGATTGGTGTGGATGTGCCTGTTTATGAGCCTGAGAAGTGGATGGAAATCCAGAATCAAGCCTGGATTTAAGATTGGCTGTCATTACACTTAGTAGGGACAAGAATATTCTCACCCACCTACCTGGTAATGGAATGAAAGTGAGAAAGGTACTTCTCCTCTCTCTCTCTCACTTGAGAATATACCAGCAGGGTTCACACATGTTTTCCAGGAATGTCTACTGGAAGTCCCTTCTCAAGTCTCATCTGCAGACTCATCAGAGTGTGGTCACACACAGCTCCTTGTTTCGGGACTTACCTTCCAGTCCCTGCCACATCTTGCCTGGATGCTGGGGGAGGCCTCTTACAGGCAGCCTTTCTCATCTTCCAGCTCATTAACATGTCCCTGTCCCGCCAGGTGCCAGCCCAGCCTTTTGGGGGATCTGCTCTGAGCATGTCAGTTCCTTCTCCACTCATGAAACACCTTTCCTTCCTAGGACATTTTAGGAGCAAGTGTATTCTCCCTCCTGACACAGCCTGTGTCAATTTCTTTTCTGCCTTCATCTCGCTCCGTTCTTGCACACTCCTGCACGTCGGTCGTAACAGGTGGGGTGTCCCTTTTCCTCAACGCCCACATCCTTTGCTCTCTGCCTCTGCACTCTAATCAGCTGGTTTCTGCAGCCTGGACACCTGCTCTTTCTTGTGCCTGTCTTCATCTGCTAAAACCCTGTCCATTGCTGAAAACACCCAGGGGCCAACATGTCACATTCAGCAACGTATTTGGCTTTAGCTAAAAAAAAAAAAAAAAAAAAAAAAATCACTGTGCTGTCTTTACCAGTCATCGGGGCAAAAGGAGAGAAATCACGAGCCTCTGGTGTAATGATTGACATTTCCACTCTAGCTGAGGGAGAGGGTTTCTAAGAGGTGAGCCTGCCTGAGGTCCCATGTCTTGGAAGGAGCAGCAAGCACACCCAAACTGTGCTGGTTTGTGAGATAAGACATATTCCTTTTCTGTTTGTCTCTTGCCTCTGTTCAAAGGTTGACAGGTCCAGAGCAAGTCCTGCAGAGCTGGCCTTTTCCAGTCACCTGCAAACCCAGCTGCACCTGGAAGTGCCTTGCAAGGCTACAGGGCCACTGCCTTCCTGGGGTTGGGCACAGGTCACCTAGGGCAGTTCATGTTTGCTTGACACCATCACAAGCTGGCTGTGCTCCCTGGGTGGTGAGAGTAGAAAAGGCAGGACACAAGCACAGGATGTGAAGTCTCAGAAGAAAATCTGAGGACAGGAGAGGAGAAGAGAGGGGAGGTGAGCCCAAGGTACCCTGTGTAGAGGGTATGGTGTGAGAGAAGCAGGGATTTGGCGTGCAGAAACAGCTAAAAGTCTTTTCCACCCTTGAGATGACTGCAAATTCACATGAAATTGTAAGAAGCAGTACAGAGACCCCATCTACCTCCCACCCACTCTCCCGCAGGGATGGTGTCTTAGCTAAGTGCAGCTCAACATTACACCAGAAAATGGACATCAGCTCAATCCACTGACCTCATTCGAGGTCACCAGATCTACACTCACCCCCTGTGTGTGTGCATGCACAAGCATGTGCTCAGATCTGTGCAACCATCTCACATGTAGCTGGCAAGATATACCACAGTGGGGGTACAGATGGCTGCAGCTCAGAGCCCCTAGGGCGGTCCCTCCACAGCCAGCCCCTGCTTCCCCTCGAGACCCTAGGAACACTGACCTGTTCTCCAGCTCTGCAATTATTATTCCAAGATATTATGCAGATGGAATTGCATGCTAAACAGAAGCCAAACAGGGATGGACATAGGCTGCAGGAAGCTTTGTAATTTACCCTTCCTCCCAAGGTCACCTTCAGGACAGTCTCCAATGCCTGCTGCTGCCTGTGCAGGCAGAATGTAATGGGATACAGGCTCCTGGGAATTGACAGGAGTTTCAGGGAGAGCTCTGACCTTCAAAGACCTTGGGCCTGATGGAACTTTGAGCCCACAATACCTAGATCTCCAAGGGGCAAACATTGACATTGCATTAGATGAGGTTTGGCACAGAGGAACTGGAGATGTGGGTGTGTCCTGGCTACACCACCTGATAGCTTTATAGGTTCAGCTTTCTTATTTGTGAAATGGGAACAATAAGACGTAAACCTTGTAGGGTTGAGGCAAGGAGGAAATAATATACAGTGTGAACCTTGCCTGGTACAAGAGTTCGCAACATGGTCGTTCCTCAGGTGTAGATTTAACTCACAAATGTTTACAGAGTATCTCCTATATGCCAGGGAGTTCCAGGGTCAGATACAAAGGGTGAGAAAGCACAGATCAATCTCTAAGAAATATTATCTTCCAGCTAGTGGGGTGTGATTGCAGATAACATATGGGTAAGGAGCAGTAAACCCCACCTAATTTACTTCTCTTCCAATTAGATCTAAAGGGATCATACTTTTAAGTTCTTCTCTTAAAATTAAATTTATACCCTTGTTCCAATTTAGCAATCCTTTCCACTTTGTCAAACAGAAAACCCTGCATGCCCATGTTTTTAGAGTGCTAGAGAAGGAGGGCTGGTTTTGCCTCACACCTTTAGGGTCCAATCTACAGGTGTAGTGGGTGATCTTGAGAGGCTATGCATTCAAACAGCAACATCTAATTAGCTAGCTGCTAATTCTGGTCTTGTTTATAAACTCTTATGAAAGAATAGAATTTAAACGGATGATGAAAGATATTTTCAAACTTAATAAGGATTAGCATAATAAATACCTGTTAGTGCCTTTCTCATTTTAAATTTTAAATATCGTCAAATCTTACTTAATCTCTTCTATTTTTACTAATTTGTGTACCCGCAGGCTCTATACTTTATCATCTGTTCCTTTCTGCTATATGTTCAAAGCCATTAATTATCACCTACCTCTTAGAAGAAAAGTGTTAATTGCTTTTTTGATCCTAAACTCCTTCATTTCTAAAGTAGAACTAAAATCCAACTTTCTTACCCCTTGGAGTTATTATAGGGAACAGACTAGGTAGAGTATGTGAAAGGATTGGCAGAGAGCAAAGGACTTGCCCATGGGGGGTGCAGTGCCGTGTGTGTTCAGGGAGAACTGAGCACATGCTTGGGGTCTAAGTTCTGGGTTCACATTTCAGGTCAGGCTGCTTCTGTGACCTGGAAGGGCCACTTAAACTAAGTATCCATTGCACACCTCTCCCAAGGTTGCTCTGGGTGTTCTCCATTGCCCCTCTCTGGCTGGCCCAGTCCCTTTCTGCCTGTCTCTGTGCTCTGTTAAGATTGTCTGGTCAGTGGGAGGCACTGGAAGATCAGAAGGAAGAGGGGAAAAGGAAGCTGGGCACTTTGCCCTCCCTGTGCCTTGGTGGTCAGCATGCCCCTTCTTGAACTCAGCCTCCTGGAAAGCCCTTCCCCTCGATAGAAGCATTTCTCATTGGCTCCAGAGACACTGTCTTCCTAGGGTTGCTCATAGCTCCCTAGTATCACCAGTCTCTGTGTCCTCAGCATCCTTATCAGTTCCCTCAGCCCCATCTCCACCTCTGCACGCTCCTCATTACAGTCTGTTCCTCTGAACCAGCTATGATTATCATTCCTACAGAGATCCCAACTGGTACAGGGGGGAATGGATTAAATTCAAATATAAATGAACATTATTTGGCCACAGACCTACCACATCATAATAAATAGGGATTCTCAGGCTCTGGTTTGTCTACATGGCTTTGTTTCTTTTCTTTTTTTGTGTGCAGAGAGTAACTTTCCTTCATTCTCAGGCCTTGTATCAGATCTGCTCTTTTTACACCAAGCACATGCACAAAATAAAGAAAACCTAAACCCACACAGAGGTCACACTGCATGGAATCTCCTCTGCCAGCCCTCCCAGCTAACACACAGGCCCTTGCCCTGAAAAGGTTTGGATCTGAAATGCCCTGAAATTCCCATGTGTTGAAGGCTCAGACCTCAAGGCAGCAGTGTTTAAAGGTGGGGCTTCTGGGAAGTGATTGTCATAAAGACCAGGATGATGATAGGAATGTGGATAGTAAAGACTGTGCTCATAACTTCATCAGTGGATTAATCCATTGAAGGATTTATAGTTTGAATGTACCATTGGAAGGTGGTGGAAAATGTAGAAGGTGGGAACTAGTAGAAGAGAGTGGGTCTTTGGGGACAGGCCCATGGGGACTGTATCTTGTACCCGGTCCCTTCATCTTTGTCTGCTTTTTAGCTGCCATGAGCTGAGCAGCTTTCCTCCACCACATCCTTCTGCCATGAAGTTCTGCTTCCCCTCAGGCCTAGAGCAATGCAGCAGCAGACCATGGACTGAGAACCTCTGAAACTGAGCCACAATAGATCTTCCCTCCTTTAGGTTGTCTCTGTCAGGTATTTTGGTCACAGTAACAAAAAGCTAACTAATACAAAGAGGGTAAAAGGAAGGATCAGACCAAAGCAAGAATGAAATTCAGCAGGGCAAACATTAAGTCTTGTAGCTCCATGTCCAGCATCTGGGGCATGTGGAGATGAGATGTGAGCTCCAAAGGACATGGTCAGCCCTGCCCCTGTGGCCTTGATGGTGGCAGCCCACATGGCCCCTCTCTTGGGATGGATCTGCTTGCTGCCTGTAGCTTTCCTTGGCAGGCATCCCCTGTTCCTGGCATCTCTAACTTCCTGTGGTCTCCTTGACAGCTTCTGCTTGACTCTCGTGTCATCACACATGGCCCTATCAGGAGCTTCCTGCAGGGATTCTGACCCTGATACACACGGCCTGGCCTCACAGACCTTCCTTTGAAATCTGGGTGGAAGTCTCTGTGACCCTGTAACTTGCATTCTTCATGCCTGAAAAGCCAGCACTGCGTGAATGCTGCCAAGCTCTGCTGTCAGTGAGAACAGTAGCTGGGCCCTGTTGGACCAAGCTTTAGTGGCCTCTGAGTGGCTGGATAGCTGAATATAGTGAAAGGAAACATGAAGAGAGCATTCTCTAGATGTCTCTGTGTGACCAGGGCAGCCTGGGGTGCTTTTCTCAAAGCAGTCTTTCAACTGAGTTTTCACTTTTATAGGCTTGAGTCTGAGATGGGTGTGGTCTTTCTGATTCCTGAGATGCTCTCCAAACATCTTTCCTGTGGTCTCTGTGCAAAACAACTTAATTTCTTCTTAGTGCTAGCAATCTCTTCAGCAATCACAGCCTTCTTGGCCCCAAATTTAATCATGCTTTTCTAGATAAACTACACATTTTTCAAATATTTCTGTTCTTCTTTCTGCTCCAAATTCTCATAGTAAACCTGTCTAAAATTCACCAGCAATACCCATATCACTGTCTGAATGCTGTGCTGCCTTGAAATTTTCTCCATCAGGTGAATTAGTCCATCAGCTTTAAATTCAACCTTACAGAGTCTCAGGACATGGACAAAATGTAGACAAGCTTTTCATTAGCATGTAACATGAATGGCCTCTAGTCCAGTTCCCAATTAAGTCCCCATTCCCAACTGAAACCTCATGAGCACAGTCTTTACTATCCACATTCCTATCATCATCCTGGTCTTCTGAGATCACACCAAAATCATCCATTAAGGCTCCACTTACAACATTCTAAGGCTTCTCCAGCCTACATCTCCAAACCCTCCTGCAAACGAGTTCCAGAGACCTCTGAACTGCATTGTCAGGTATAGTCACAGTAACCTCTCCATATTCTGTGTACCAGTTTTTTTTTTTTTTTGTATTAGTTAGCCTTTTGTCACTGTGACCAAAATGTCTGACATAAATAACTTAGAGGAGGAAATATTTACTTCGGCCCACAGTGTCAGAGACTTCAGGCAGTGGTCAGCTGGCTCCATGGCTTTCGGTCTCAGGTGAGGCAGAATAGTATTGCAGAAGAGTGTAGTGGAGGAAAGCTGCTCAGCCCATGGCAGCTGGGAAGCACACAGCGAGGAAAGAAGGGGCTAGGTACAGGTTGTGGTCCCCAGAAGCCCACCCCCAAGAACCCACTCACTCCAGCTAGGTTTCACCTCCTACAATTTCTACCACCACCCAGTGGTCCATTCAGCTGTGTACCCCTTGATGAATTAATCCACTGATGAGGTCAGAGCCTTCATGATCCAATTACTTCCCAAGAGCCCCACTCCTGGGAACATTGCTGCATTGGGGACAAGCCTTCAACTCATGAAACACTGGGGGATGCCTCTGTTGTAAACCACACACACACACACACACACACACACACACACACATACACAATGCAGACCACTGCATGCTAATTAGCAGAGCTTTCCTGGAATTTTTATAGCGTGTCTAACAGTTGGGAAAATTCTGTTGTTTTCAAGATTTAGGCTCAGTATTGAAAATCACCTTTGAATCATGTCTTCCATCTTCCCTTCTATATATAATCTAGCTCTTTCAAACTCTAGGTAATTAAGCAATATTATTTGGAGAAAAAAATGCAGGGAAATCCAACCTCCTTGCCATGATAACAGCCCAGATCAAGACGCTGCCATTAGAAGACCTTCCTGGTTAGAGTATTTTTCTTCTTCCTAATAAGTACAATTAATTTGACATCTTCTGTGATAATCACAAATGATTTTTATTATATATTTTTAAAATTATATAATAATATTATTATATTATATTTGCAAGATTGCAAATAATGGAGTTCTATGACCAGAAAAAAATGATGCAATTTTCAGTTTCAGAGTCTAATTCAAGTCCATTTCCTGCCTTTGGACCCTTGGGCTCTTGGGGTTTTAGAGATGGAAAGAGGCTTCCTAATCATCAATCTCTCTTACTCACATGCAAGACAACTGCACAAGGATCAGAGTTGGGAACAAATAAGCTCATTTGGAAGTATATAATTTCTAGTTTTTAGAGGTAATTAATTCAAAAGCATAATCTAAGTTTTGCTATTGACCTCAGGGCACTGAGCAGAGAAATGTTACTACTTCACTGACTCTTTCAGAAAGAAGCACAGAAGGGCTGGGGTTGTGGCTCAGTGGTAGAGCATTCACCTAGCATGTGTGAGGCCCTGGGTTCGAGCCTCAGCACCACATTGAAATAAAGGTATTGTGTCCAACTACAACTCATATATATATATATATATATATATATGAAAGAAGCACAGAAGCTTAAGAATAATGGTCACATGATCCTCTGTTTAAAATTAAGAAGAAAAGCTTGGGCCTGGGTGTGCCTGTGTGTGTGTGTGTGGGCGCGTGTGCGTGCGTGTTTGTGTGTGTGTGTGTGTATGCATGTGTGGGTACTTATGTATTTGGTTTATTTGGCCTTGTTTTTAACTAAGAGAGAAGCTTTCTTTGTCTTTCCCTGCATTTACACATGTACATTCTTTGTTTTAATTCTTTTTTTCCTTAATAATGCTCTTTGACCTATACGTGACATTTGCTTACATGAAAAATTACACGTTTAATAGAAAAAAGATGAGAAGTATTTAAAAAACAAAGCAGTGCCCTTTCATTCACCAGGTATTGGCACAGAGCCCAGGACATACAAGGTTCTCAGGAGAAAACGACCATATTGAGACCTGAAGAAGAAATAATTGGCTCCAAAATTCTCACAGAACCCTTCAAAATGAAATTAATAAATATTTAATTAAATATTTCCTAAACTCACATTATGTTAGCTTCATTAATTGTTCAATTTAGTATTCATGAAAATTTTATTATCTTGGAAAACATTTCAAGGTGAGATGTTCTCATATCACAAATTCTCAAGGATGTATGATAATTACCAAGAAAGCATTGACATTCCAAGTTAAATGAGTTTTCAAGTCAACTAATTTTCAAGGCAAAGTTGTAAATAAAACTTTTCATTTTAATTTTCCTGCAGAGAAAATTATATTTAATGTGCAATGTGGGTGCTAATGAGATTATTTTTGTGATGTGAGCTGAGGCCTCCAGGATAAAAATATATAGGGCCTTTGAGAGGCTTCCAACCTGTCCAGGGCTGGGCTTGGTGTGGACCTCAGTGATAGAGGATGTGCAGGCCCTGGGTTAAATCCCCAGCACCAGTAAACAAATGAATAGATAGGAAACCACACACACACACACACACACACACACACACCCTGGAGAACAGAGCAAGTAGTGAACAGAGCAAGTGGTTCACAGATTGTGACAATGGGGTCCTGCACCAGCACCCCACCAATATTTTAAGAGTCCCTTACAAGAGTGATCTTAAAGGAATGGAACGCAGGAATCACAGATTTTGTCAACAGACTGCATAGCTATCTATTGCTGTGCAGATCACCACACACTTAGCAGCTTTAAACAGCAATTGGCTCACCCCATACTTCATGTGAGTCAAGAGCCAAGCGGCTGTGTGAAGAAGTGTCCTTGGTGAGGCCTGCCAGGCTGTGGTCTCATCTGGAGGCCCTGGTGGGGGAAATCCCTTCAGGGGATCCCTGGGTTGTCTGCAGAACTAACTTCTTTGTAGGTGCTTTCGGAGCTGGCCTGCAGTGCCTGGCCATGCTGGAGTTCCTGTATGGCCGTTCTTTTAGCCAGCCAGCAAGGAAGGTTCTAGGTCTGAAGGTTCTAGTCTGTACCAAGGCCTAAGCTCAGGAGTGGTTTCCCTTTGCCATGCCACTTCCTGTGAGTTCAAAGCAAGTTGCCAGTCTCTCCCACACTGGAGGGAGATGTTACATGGAGAAGTGAGATCACTGTGAGCCACCTTTAGGTCCGTACAACACTCAGAGAACCCTAGGGGCCCACCCACTTACATGCAGCAGGTCAGCTCTCTTGGCTAAGCATCCATTGCAGCACTACTTGTGGGGGTCCTGGAGCAAACCCGAATGTATTCCTTTTAGTGGCCTTTCTGCCCTGCTGGAACTCTAAGTAGATGGTTTGGTAGAATTCAGGGGGCTAGCATTTCTCCAAAATGCAACATACCCAAATGCCATTCTCAAAGTCATGAAATTCAGAAGACTAGTACCTCTCCATCATCAAAAATCATGCACACAACATTCCCTTTCTGTGTATTCAGAAGCAACTGGGGTGTGCTCTTAAGAGGCATTACAAACTCAGGATTTGCATGCATTTGCTATCCAACACAGATTATGCTTCTGTGTGAATCGTGTACCACTCCAGCTTGTGGTTGTAGAACATGTAGAGACTATAGTCTCCAAGGCAGGCCATCTGGGAAGGTGTTGTAGACCTAGGAACTAGCCATCAGGAGTGTGTGCTGATGGGAAGGGAACTGGCTAAGAGAGAGGGGGCTGTCTAGTCTGCAATGAGCTGCCGAGCTGCTGCTGGTTCAGGTACTGTGGCATCCTCCAACTTGCACTTTCCCAGGACAATGGTGCTTATCCTTAGCCTTGCTGCTTTTGGTGAGGCTTGCTGGTATTACTCAGCTGTGATTTCCTCTCTGGTTGAAGAAATGTAGGCCAGGATATCATGGCATCTAACTGCAGCCTAACCCCAGTTTTGACCCAGCTGTACCCTCTACATCCTGCAGGCAGTAGTTACTTACCACAGTGTGCAGCCCATGCAGGCAATAGCAGGCTGGCTGCTAGCATGAAATCTCAGGTGCTATTATCTCTGGTGGCCAGAAGGGACAGTGCCACCTTTCCTGGTAAGCTCCCACAGATGGTGATGCTCAGGTGCAGACTCCTCCGACAGTGGCATCTTTAGCACATGGCTTCTTATGTCCCTGTCATCTATGTCAAGCCATGGAGAGAAAGGCCATGGAAGACTGTGTAGAAGGTTTCATGAGCTCAGTTGGAAGTGATGCCATTACTTCTTCCTGGCACAGGCAAGTCCACCTGCAAGGGGGCCTGGGAAGTGTAGTCTATTCTGCCAGGAGGAAGAGGCTTAGCTGGCAGTTCTTGCACACAGGATGTTTTGGTGGCCATGAAGCTATGCTCACATGCTTGGCAGGCAACCTCACAACAGCACCTCTGAGGACAAGGCATATGACCACAGATAATTTCTTCGTCAAATAGGTACATAGAACTTGGTGTGTTCCAGATGCTGCTCTAAGTGCTTTAAAAACAATAGCTCAGTTATCCCTGTACAACTGCATATAGTAGGCACTGTTATTATCCTTTCTGCAGATAGGAAGACCAGCACAGAGAGGTCAAGTGGATTGCTCAAGACAACAGCACCAGTAAACAGCAGGATTGAAGACTTGGACCCAGTATTCCTACTCCAGGGCCAGGCTTGGCCCCCACAAATGCTGCCTCCAGCTTCCTCAGTACTGTGGCTCATCAGAACAGTGTGTTTCTATGGGTCAGGAAATCACATGTCTTGGCACAGCGCCTGAGGAAGGATGGCATCATTCCTATTTTACAGACAATGTAGAGCTGTCTGCAGACACTTTGAGCACCCAAGTCACACAGCCAGGATCAGTTCGTTGCCGTGTCCCATAGAGACCATGAGTGTTACTTGTTTCAATAACCCCGAGGAGGAAGACTTGTGCCTTAGTCCATTTGGGCTGTTATGCCAAGTACCACAGACCAGGGGGCTTATAAAAACAGAAATTGGTTCTTCAAAGTTCCAGTAGGAATGGGATTTTTGCCAGCTTCCTTGACTCTGTGTCCTCCTGTGCTCACTAGGTGGAAGGAAGGGTAGGAGCCCTCTGGACCTGTTTCTAAGGGTACTAACCCATCCAGGAATCTCCAACTTCTTGATCTGGTCACCCCGAATACTTACCTCCAACACCATAGCCTGGGTGGCTGGTGCTTTAATAGGTAGATTCTTGGGAAGTGCAAACATTCAGATGACAGCAACTCATTTAATCCCAGAAGGGAATACAAGACTGGCATTGATGTCGGGTGGTGAGCTACAGGCTTAAGGGGTCTCAGGCACAGCAAGAACTGGCCGTGGTGAGGCCCATGACCTCTGGATGAGGAGACGTAGTCAGCCCAAGGAAATCCCGCACACAGCCAGCTTCCTCCCCGTCAGAACAACGTGGAGAGTTGTGCATCAGGAAAGAGGTAGTGAGGACATGTTCTGGTCTTTGTGCTCCCTGCATCCCTCCAGGAAGAGCACCCAAAGATCTGTCCTTCAGACTCTTACCTTCAACTTCCAGGTTTTTAATCAGACTCATCACAGTAAAACACATCACCAAAAACATGGAGCAAAAAAAATTGGAAAAATGTCTCTGCATTAGCACTTCAATTGCCTTTACAAACGATTTTACAACGTCGGCTCTTCTCTGTGCTTGCTTGCTGACCCTCTTGTTTAAGTCCCTGAGCATCAACTTGGTTTCTTTGGATTAAGTCATGAGCTTGTTGGTTCCTGGTTTATGAATGATCAGTAACAAATGACTCTGCCTTAAGATATCTATTTTTTCTTCTCTAATGCTCTTAATATAAAAAAGTATAATAAATGTGTTAAAAAAAAGAATGAGGCATTTGTAAACTTATAAAGTTGTTAAAAGAAAAATTTAAAAGCAAACAATTGGGCATAGGATTTTATCTTCCTAGCATAACTCTTTATGTTTCTGTATACTTCCCTTTGGTCTTTATATATGCTAGCAATCCCATTTTTGGAGTACTGAGGATGTAGAGATGAATTTCCTAATCATGTTGCCATGAAAGATGTTCCTCACTGTGATTTCCAACCTCCGCTGCACCTAAGTGTGCTCAGTGCTCTGTTCTCATCCCCTGGCCAGTGTCGGGCAGCGTGAGGCCCCGCCCTCTTCAGGAGGGTCCAGGGCTGAATGCTGCTGCCTCTTCCTGCCAACCCAAGTTCCCACAAATATTTCCACTGAGGTAGTCCAAGTCTGTGAATGAAGAGAGGGCCTTTGGCTGACTCCAGAATCTGCTGGGTACATGGCTTCTCCAGAGAATCCGTCCCACAATAATCCTGGCGTCCTTGTAATTATTCTTCTTTCTGTAGGTGAAAAAACAAGACATTTGTAGAGAAAATGAGATTTATCCAAACCCTTCATGGTTGGTAAGATTGGAATTTAAGCCTGTGTTCCTCTCAATCAAATGTCTGTGCCTTTCCTATATTTCTTCCAAAATAATACTTTATTTATTTATTTTTTGGTACTGAGGATTGAACTCAGGGGTGCTCAACCACCGAGCCATATACCCAACTCCTTTTATTTTTTTATTTTGAGATGGATTTGCTCACTTAGTTGCTCAGGCTGGCCTTGAACTTGCGCTCCTCCATCTTTAGCCTCCTGGGGCACTGGTATTACAGACATGTGCCCCAGATGAAATAAAACTTTTGTTCTAAACACTCTATGTGCATGGACTTGCCTAGGTGGAGATAGACAGTGGGTCTCAGGTGTATGTGTTCTGGGATGGGCCAGGGATCCAGTGTAGAGCAAGTGGTTCCCATGTGGCTGGGTCATAGTATGAGTGTGGTCTGCTGTATCCCTTCATCCCTAGTGGGACTATCCCAATGCTTTCAAATGGGGACTGTTCCCTTTTGCACAGGGGGCTGAGAATCTAGACCTGATATGTCACATGGAATTTTGTGCACTCATTTATAGGCAGTGCTCTTTGATGAGAATTAATTTGAGGAATTTGCCACAATTTGACTTTTATATGAAATCTAATTACTTGCCTCCAACAAGACTCACGGACAGGACCTGCCGTCTGTTGATCAGCTGGCCCAGAATGTAGTGATTATCTTTTCTCTGATGCCTTGAGACAGATGCTTTCATTTCCTTAAGAAGCCAAAGCAGACATTAAGTATATCTACAGTTCGGTTCATGCACTTACAAGGTCTCCCTAGGGAGAATGGATATAGACTGCAGGGGGCACTCTTCCTGGGGGTCTGCTTGGTAAGGATGTTGGTATTTATTTTCCTCAGCACACCAACATATTGAAGGAAAAGTGAATCCTAAGTCAGTTCTGTAAACATACTGGGCCTGAAGTAACAGACAAAAGAAATGGAATGCTTTGTTGATTTCCTTTTTACAGAACTATATCTGAAAACAGGTTACCTGAAGAGAACACATCTTATGTGCTGGCACAACGTTAAGTCCTCTTGCTGTGGCCAATTGAATGTATGCGTTCTAGCTTCCCTCCCCTGGGTCACATGGTCTTGCTTGTATTGTGTATGCCCCCAGGTCTAGTGGCCAAACAGTGCTCTTGGATGCCATCAGGCTCATGCCCTTTTCCTGGGCTATGGTCTGCTTGCAAAGTCCTGTTGGCTGGGTGACCAGCTCTGTAGCCAGGCCTGAGGACAGCATGCCAGCTGTTGGGTTCCTGCAGAAGACTCCCAGGATGGGCCCATGAACTTGCTAGTTGCTCAGCACCCACAGTCCTGGTAGCATTAGGGTTCGGCTTGGTATTTCCCAGGCTATGTGCTTATGTAAATGTACCATGACATGGTCTTTAAGATTGCAGTGAAAAGGGCCTTTTGATTCCAAGTCTAGGAACACCCATGTGCCTGTGGCTGCTGGGACAGACAGAGGAAGGTCAAGAAGCCCTGGAGTAGCAGCGGATGCAGGCACAGTTTTGAGGCTACTCTGGGCGTGGGGCAAGCCTCTGCCATCTGCTGACTTTCAGCAGCACCAGGTGTGAGCTGCCACGCTTAAGTTTCTGTCAGATCATTAGGCTACTTCCACCCAGGCACCTATGAGCAAATGCAGTGTGAAGGAAAGGTTGGCGGAGGAGCGAGATTACATGGGATTACATGTGGCTCCAAGCGGAGATTGTAGTGCTAACCAGAGCCGCTTTCCTGCCAAGTCAGTGGAGCGCTGCTTGCCTGCGGGCCACTGAGAGATCCTGCAAGAGCCACTTGCAGACGCCCCTCACATGGGTCTGTTTGAGTCTGGAGCTCACCTACCCCTAGGAGCAGCGCTCAGGCCTTGCTTTGGACTACTCCCACTTGGCCTTTGCGCTGTGATCGCCCTGCCTCTGCCCTGAAGGGAGCAGGGCGGCGTCCTCCTGTGGCGTCTGTTGAGGCTGGTTTCCTCCCTTTGAACAGCTGGTCCTGAGTGGAGGGTGAGCACCTAATGCAGCGCGCCTTCTCAGTTCTCAGCCACCATTAAAACCAGTGACCTGCTGTTGAATGGATCCTGGGTCCATCTACTCCCCATGCTCTCAGGGCTTGTTGGAGGTGAACACTGCGGGTTGTGTGTCCCTAGAGAGCTGGGGACCGGTGACCACGGGGCCATTGTTGAAGCTGTGTGGTCTAGGTACTGATGATGGCCACTGCTGGAGCTGTGGCTGCCACCTAGAAGCCTAGACAGGGCTTTTATTTTATTTTATTTCATATTTGGAATGTATTGCCAAATACTGTCCCTAAATATGTATTCTTTTCTTTCTCACATCCTACTGAGTCTTTTTATGGTCATAATCATTTGATGTTAAAATTATAATTTTAAGTTTCAGAGAGCCAGAACCTGAGAGAATCCTACAGTTGGTATATTTAAGCCTTTGCTGTGTGCTCTCATACCTGGCACACAGTGGGTCTTGCAGGTTCAAGGGATTGAGCCTTTGAAATGCCTTGTACATAGCACACAGTGGGTCCTGGATGTTTGAGAGCATGTTTGTGCCTTGTGCACAGTGGGTCTTGATGGTTCAGGTGGACCTTTGTTTATCATCATACACAAAATTGTTTCTGTGCACACACTGGATTCAATCGCGTTTGGACACCTGTTTTGGCTGTTAATCATCTGACTTGTACCGTCATGCTCATGTAACTTTTCTTGAGAAAGGGAACTTAGGGTTTTGGAACTAAGCCCTGAAGTCTCCATTTCAGTGTCATGTGGTACTGGGTGAGGCAGTCACTCACACTTGGGTTTGCAGCGCTCATGAAGCCATGACCCAGGAGCTCCAAAGTAGGCCTTGGTGCAAGATCAGGGCCTAACTAAACCCTTCATTAGTATTTCTCCCACCTGAGGAGACCAAGGGCTTCTCAGGTGTCTGAGCTCTCATGTGGGCTGCTCTCTGTTCTAAATGGTGCCATGAACACTGGGTCCTGCAAGGGAGGACTCTATGTTGTCACAGGGTGAAAGGGACTGATAGGTGAGAGGACATCTGTGGGTCCTGGAGCCCTTTCACAAGGTGCTAATTCACTCCTTGTCACCTTCCAGGGTCTGCCTCTGATTCCCAGTCCACTGGGGCCCTGGTTTCCACAAGAACACCAGAGGATACACAGATATTGACATATCAAGGCATTCACAGAAATCAGGGGTGCTCAATGCTGTCACACAGAAGATGCATGTGAACTTGCCCATCGTCCACCAGCTGATCAAAGCTGGCCTTGAGCCTCTGGGCCCTGGGCCCACCATCCTCTCTGCCTCTGTTGTCTGAAGTGTCTTCAGCCTAGGGCAGGCACACTAGACTGGGTTTGGTGTGCGCAAGCAGAGAATGGCCAGCCCGTTTCAAACATGATTGAGGAGACACAAGATCTCAGCTAGTGACCACAGGTAGGACAGAATTAGGGTTGATAACAAAGTTTCTCACAATAACCCTGTAAAGATTAGCCCACTCCCCTGGTGAAAATTGTGAGGGTCAGAGATACTAAGGGACCTGTGTCCTGTCACATTGCTGGGTAAATGATTGAACTGCAGCTAATCTGGTCTCTGCCATCTGTCTATTTCCCTCTCTCTGTCTCTGTAAAGTGGGTAGGATGTCCAAAGATCTTGGTCTGTTCTTTGGGTAGAAAAGATAACCTCAGTACTTCCAGGAGAAAATAGCTCAGTGACTTGTCATTAAAGGAGATTTCTTTAAAGAATTAATTATGAGGAAACAGCCTCATTTCAAATAAAGGAAATATCATTCTCTTTTAATTCGCTTATACTGGTTCCACTCTTTCTTCCGGCTCTGCTCACAGATGGTTAAACTTGTCCTAGAAGGACAGCGTCTGAGTGATCATATATTCTTTTCTACTTTTTTCCTGCCGCTGCACTCTGAGCTTGGAGGATGAGATCACCTCCCGCTTCCTTTCATCCTGCTCCTCAGGTGAGCAGGACACTCTGCCTCCTTTATCTGTCAGGAGCGTCAGTCTTCTGCTTCCTTTGAAATCTGACCCCAGAACAAGGCTGTAACATCCAGAAAATAGGAGCTGAGTTGATTTATTTCAGATTGTTGCTATGGAGACTCCCTACCCACAGAGACAGAAAACTAAGAAGGAAAAGGAGCACAAAAGAGCGCAGTTGAAGAGGAGGACAGAGAAGGGACAGACCAAAGGGGAGGAGGGTGGAGACAGAGGCCACCTGGCCATGGCCATATTGCTGCTTTTTACTTTCATTTCCAGTTCCTTTTTTTTTTTTTTTCCCAGCTGATCATGCTTTTCTCTTTCTTTTTGGCTGCTAAGAATCTCACAGTCAAATTTGAGGCCTGCCCAGGATTCTCCGGACATCTTGCCTGGTCTCTTTTTTGCACAGGATTCTCTGGACATCTTGCTGGGTCTCTGTTTCTTTCCCAGTCTTATTTTCCCTTTGTCCCAGTTTCTCCCACACAATGTCATCATCGTGTGACTGTTTTGAAGGCTGATGTATTAAGCCAACATGAGTGACAAATGGATGTCTCTGGGACTCTCCAGCGTCATTCTCAATTTGTTTATTTTATGTACAAAGTGAAAACTTCATTTGAGAGACCCTCCAGAGAGTCTGTGAGAGCCGGGCTTAACCACGTGAGGTCACTATGTCTTGAAGCTCCCTTCTGCTGTTGCCTTCCAGGACAGAGGCTGAACGGACTTGGATACCTGATGCAGAAAGCCCTCCCCTCTCACAGGTGATCTTCTTTCTGGAGGGCAGAGAGGTTTCCCATCAGGGGTTCCCTTGCTGTCGAAGCCTCTCCTGCTGACATAGTGATATCACTGCTCCCTAATGTCTTTATTAACACACTGCGAGATGTGACTGTAAAGGATGAACTTCTCTTACAAGTGCTCTCTCTTAAGATGGATAATGTCACTTATTATCTCCAGCTCTGCTTCCAGGGAAATCTGCATTGCCGGGCACCCACTCCTCAGGGTGGTCTGGACTGTGTGGCAGGGATGCCGTCACTATGAATGTCAGGCAGAGCTTGGTACCAACCACAGCACAGGCCCTTATTATCTTATAGTTGCACTTGTAGTTGTTCATAATTATGTCACCTGGGCAGCCTGTCCACGTGTGTAGGGGAGCGTCACCTTCCTGTGTGTTGTAATGAGGCTTGTGAGCCCACTAGACAAGTAAAAGAAACAAATGAATACTGATTTGCTAACTTTTAATTTTTACAATAGTTAATAATTTACAAGATAGAAATGAATAGAAGATCAAGACGGCTCCTCTTCTGGCGCTCACATGGAATCTCACTGTGGTGGGCACATTCTGCCTTCTTGACTGCTTGTCTGTACCAGAAATAGCTCCATGGGAACCAGGCTCTAATAAGAGGAGCGTAGACTCCGGAGGTTCTTTCTATTTCCATATCATCTCAGGATCATTTGTCTGGAGCTGTTCTGAATTATTCATGCCGGTGGTTGCTCTCTCAGATGCTGGATATGAGCAGCTCTGCTGTTTCATTTCACAGACAGCCTCTTTTTGTGCTGGTGTTTCAAAAATAGAACTTTTTTTTTCCTGTTCCAGATTGCTCTTGGGTAGTTTTGGGGGGTTGCATTAGCAGAACATTAAACATTAAGAGGCTGTTTGGGGGCTAATGCTAAGTAAGACTTCTGGTAAAAGGGAGGAGAAGGAAGACTTACAATGAGTTTATTTTGACTTAGCTTTGGAAAAACCTCAGCGGGCTCCTGGCATAAGCATCATTTAGGTGACGAGAGTGAACACGTATTTCCATTTGTTGCAACCTGAACATAAGCCCATTGGATTTTCAGGATTTACTCTGCTGATCCTATTGTTCTTATTCCCCATTTGACACCAGGCAATGAGTCTGTGTTCTCAGCCTCCAGGAGCAAATGAGGGTCTTGGAGGAGGCTCTTGGAGCAGGGAGACGGAGCCCTCCATAAATAATTGTTGAGTACTTACTATGAAACAATTACTGTGTTAGGTTTGTGGAGATGGGGCACAAAGGAAAACTAGACACACTTTGCTCCATCACCGATTCATATTCCAGGAAGGGAGACAGAAACAAATCATTACCATGTGGCTGACAAAGGTAACAATCAATTTAAGAGAATTAATATTTTGCATGGAACCAGCCTAGACAAGTTTCAATGAAATATATTTCCTTCTCCTTCCTAAGGAGGAAAGACTCTATTGCAAATGAGTGAGATCAGGCCAAGTGTTATAAGGCTCCCACCTCTGAAGAGCCTCCAGGGCCACCGCACAGAGGCGAATGTACTCTCGCCTCACACCTGAAGTTGTCCTGAATCCTATAATTATAGTCCTGTTGACAATCTCAAGTCATTATGAAAAGGTTAAACAATGTTAAGAGTCAGGGAAGTATAGAATATATTAAAGTTTCTATCTCAAAAGATCACATTTTTAAAAATTCAAAATATTTTTATATTGGATAGAGTTATGAAAATCATGCTGAATCGTAAATAAAATTTAAGGGAAAATAAAATCAGAATCCTGCCCCTGGTCAGGCATAAGAATGCATAACCTATAATCCCAGCCACCCAGGAGGTTGAGACAAGAGGATGGCGAATTCCAAGGCCAGCCTGGGCAACTTAGGGAGACCCTGTCCCAAAGTAAAAGTAAAAGGGGTTGGGGATGTAGCTCAGAGGTAGAGCCCCTTGGGTTCAATCCCCAATACTGGAAAACAAACAAACAAAAACAAAACAACAACAACAAAAAAAAAAAAAAAGAAGAAGGAAAAGGAGGGTGGGGGAGGAGTAGCAGCAAGAGGAGGGGAAAAACAAGAAGGAGGAGGAGGACAAAGAGAAAGAAATCTAAGCTGGAACTTATATTAGCTGGAACACATGGCCTTGTGGGAGGGCGCATGGAATGAGGGACCCCAATCAGACCCAAGAGTTGATGCCTTACTGAGGATAAAATGTAAATGGCCCATGAAACACACTACCCTGGGAGCTTTCCTCTGATTGGCCAGCCTTTCCTGGGTGGGGAGACCTTCGAGGTTCTGGGAGGCACCCATGCTTGCAGTCCTTCCTGCCCTGGGCTCCTGCCTCAGGCAGCTCTGGAGGCTGGATCCACCTGCCTCTTGCAGCAGGACTTCCTCAGCCCAGAGGTGCCTCAGAAGAAGCCTCGGGTTGCAGATCTCTCTGAAGAGACTGTGAATCCTGGTCTCTCTGGTCAGGGTGTCCTCCAGCACTGTAGCCCCAATTGCCTGGTGTTACAGTGTGGCCAGTGGCCAGTGTCAGCACTGCTCTCTGCCAGGCCTATTCACTATTCATGACCCCGCTCTGTCATTCCCTGCCCTCTCCCTCTGTCCTTCCTCTCTGCTCTCCTTTGCCTGTACCCCACCTCCGCCCTGCATGCCTCCACCCCTCCTCTTGCAGCACCCCCATGGGGATGGCTGAGGCTTTGGTGAGGAATGAAGTGGAAATCCCCTTCCTTGTGCGCAGGGGCCAGATTCTTCTGTGCTCTTGGCTGAGGGCTGCTTCTGCCTGTTCTTGGTGAATCCTTGCCAAGCACTGGGCCCACGGATACCTCTGTCACTTCTGCAACCCGGGAAAGGCCTCAGAAGGTGCCCACGCAGCTTCTAAATGTCACTGCCACCTTCCTGTATGCTTTTGAAGTGCCAGACAGGAACATCTGGTGGCAGGGATTTTTAAAATGAGATAATTTCCACCTCAACTTCCGACATGAGAAAACAAATACCCAGGGTGAACTCCCAGTCACCCGGGATGGTTTTAATATGGCAATTTTAATTGGCTTTAAAAAAAGATTATTGTAGAAGCTGAATGTCATAATGCTGAAAAAAATATAAAAATCACTCAAAATGCTAAAAAATAGTTAAGATTTTACAAAAAAAAAAAAAAAAAAGGAACAGTTCTGAACTTGTGACTTTTTAAAAAATATATGACCTCCCCATGCACCCAGGCCAGCACGGTGCCCACACCAGATGGCCTCAGAGGACACTCATGCAATGGTCACAGACCAGATTGCCCCAGATTTCTGGGACAGTGGAATTTGGCTTTTCTGGCTAGTGTTAAAATTAACCAACCTATTTTAAAAGTGGACTTGCAGTTCTAGCGCACGTACCTGAAGAGAACATTGAGTGATCACACCTTCTACACAGGCACAGGGCACCTCGCATTTTAGTAGGCTCCGCCAAAGTTAGCTAATTCCCTGCATCTTTTCATGAACTATTTCATAAGTGCTGCAATGCGGTAGATCTTGGGGAACAGGGAAGTCTTAGCAAAACTGGGTCCTGTTTTGGAGGAGTTTCTAATTGTGTTGTGAAGGCTGAGTGTGGGGGCTGAGGAGAAGCAAGAGTCCAGCAGTAAGACTTGCTGCAGGAGGGCCCAGAGGGGCCCTGCTGGGTTTAGAAGGCCCAGAGTGACTTGTGCAGGCTCCTGGGCAGGACAGCAGAGCAGAAGGAAGGGTTTTTAGGAGTAACAGGCAGGCCAGTTTTGCTGGAGTTGAGGGGTTCCTGGAGAGGAGAGGGGTGGAGGCTGAGACAGGAGAGGTGACCTGCTTCTGCTGTCTCCGGTGTCAGCCTGAGCATCTTGAACTCCACCAGTGTTTTCCTAAGAGCTTCTTGGATCCGGGGCTTCTCTGGAGGTGGTTTGGTCATTGGGTGGGGAGGTGGCGCAGGTGGAGGCTGTGCGGGTGGAGCTCTGGGGGTCCCACTTCTGCTGCACATAGCTCTTCAATTCGTGCATACTGTTTCTTGAAGAAGTGTTCTAGTGCTAAAATCAAAGTAGGAAAACCAGAGCCAGAGTCTTGAAGAAGACATTGAAGGTTCCTGAGCCCATCAGGGATGAGCAATGTCAAAGATTCGCTTCCATCAGGTGCGGCACAAGGCACAAGGAAGCCTCCCGGGCACCGGGTCTCTGCTGCTCCTGCTGTCTTCTTGTGGCCCCGATGCTCCAGCCAGTGTGTCGGCTGTGTGCTGCTGCTCAGTCTCCTCCAGCCGACTTACCTTCCTGACTCTGCTTTGCTTAGTGGAATGTTGAAATCAGTTTGCCTTCCCTGAGCACAGTATGGGCAAGGAGAAGGGTTGTCAGGGAAGCAGGCTCAAGCTGTGAGTCTGTCGCACGTCCTTTGCTCTGAAGACAACCCCCCACCCCCAACAGGTAATTATGATCACCAACATGGCTGTAGATGCTGCAAGTGCTCCAATCATTTATGTTTCTCATTATGTCAAAGCAAAGCAACTATGAGTCCCAGGGCTGGGCTCTGGAGTGTGTGTGGGGGTTGCTGTAATTGGACAGTGAGAGCTGCAGACATGGAAATGGTGCTCATGAGGGACATCTCTGCAGATGGGGTGGGGGNCCACAGACAATAGCCTCCATTCCTTGGGGCTCAAGGTAAGGCAGAACATCATGGCAGAAGAGTGTGGCAGAGGCTCACATGATGATCAGAAAACACAGAGACACTTCACTCTCCAGATACAAATACATACTCCCTAGCCATGTCCCCAGTGAACCACCTCCTCCAGCCACATCCCACCTGCCTCCAGTTACCACTCAGTTAATCTCATCAGGGAGTGGTTCACTGAGAGATGTACCCAATCTATGTCTTCTTGGCTAAAAAGTTATAACCCAATACTTTTCTTCCAAACCTTCTGGCATTGTCTCACATGTGAGCTTTTGGGGAACACCACATCTAAACCATAATAACTGGTTTGTACATCAAAGGCTTATTTTGGGGATTCATTTGCTGTCTAAGGAATACGCCAGTCTTGGGAGGGCCAGTCTCTCCAGGATGAATGCTGCAAAAGCCAGAGAACCAAGAATACAGAAAATAGGACAGGGCAGTCAATACGCCAGAATGTCACTAGCGTGTTAGTCATTTAGTGTGCTGGTGAACAGGCACAGACACCACATCATCGTGGTTATGCTTCAGAACACGGTCACCTCTATTTTATGACAGTCCAGCTCCCGCAGGTCCAGTGCTGTTAAGGCAGGTGAGTGGGGAGCAGGAAGCCCTTCTTGAGATACCTTCTTACTATAGCAAAGAACTCAGGGTGACCTTGGCCCTGGCAGAGCACCAAGGGACAGGCTCTGGACCATAAATCCCAATGGTAACAGTGCTATTCAGAGCCTGTCCCTGGGCACTGTGCCAGGGCCAAGGTCACTCTGCTACATTAGAAGGAGCCTAGTCTCAGGAAGGGGTTCCTGCTTACCACTTGCCTGCCTTAACAGCACTGGACTTGAGCTGGATGGTCATAAAATAGAGATGGCCATGTTTTCCTTGCCATGTGTTTTACTCAGCTTTGCATCATGGTGACCAAAATGCCCAACAAGAACTACTTGGAAGAGGAAGTTTATTTGGGCTCATGGTTTCAGGGGTCTCAGTCCACAGATGGCCAATTGCATTGCTCTGGGCCCTGGGTGAGGCAGAGACATCATGGGGAAAAGCCCACTGGAGGACAGCTGCTCAGCTCATGGCAGCCAGGAAGCAGAGACAGACCCAGATAGGGGATGCAGGGCAGAGGCACCCTTCCAGGGTAGCCCCCAGTGACTCCCCTCCTCCAGCCACACCCACCTGGCTGCAGTTACTAGCCAGTCAGTCCATTCAAACCAGGAGAACTGAGGAGCTTACAGCTTTCACAAGTCAGTGATTTCACCTCTGCACTTTCCTGCACTAACAAGCTTTGGGGGACATGTTGCATCCAACCCATAACACTGCTGAAGTTCTGATGTGTCACTTTGTATTACTGCTTTTTTAGAAAAATTGTTTTTTAGTTGTAGATGGACAGCCTGCCTTTATTTCATCTGTTTATTTTTATGCAGTGCTAAGGATCGAACCCAGCACCCCACATGTGCCAGGCTAGCCTCTGCCACTAAGCCCCAGCCCAGACCTTGTACTGCTGCTTTTAAGAGTATGAAGAAAAATGTGTTCACTAACCTCGCAGTCAAACTTCGCTTCATTGTGAGCCTACTAAAACAAAATTAGGGTTAGGTTCAGCTGCATGTGAAGGAAAACTCAAAACAGAGCATTAAGGACCATAGAGACTTATTTTTCTCTGGGTGTGCCAGAGCTGCTGTGCATTTAGCACGAACCTCCGGGGAACATTTATGATCCAAATTATAGCATCTGCTCTGTAATTTGGGATATTTTTTTCATCTTAGGCTTTTTTTTAATCCTAAATAATTTATTTTGAAATAAAGTTAAAATATATTATAAAATAAATTTATAAAACACATAAATTTTTTCTCTCTTCAATATTTCACATTTTCATTTAAACACCTGAGCATATTTAATAGCTATTTTAAAATTCTTAGCCACAAATGCTATCATTCTGTCAATCCTGATTTTGTTTACATTCACTGATTCTCCCACTTTCCCTATGGCTCAGGCTGTTCTGCCTCTTAGCAGAGTAGTAATTTTTTATGGGATACAGGAAATATTTTATTACCATGTATTAACACGTGCATATTAATGGGGTTCAGTGTGATATTTCCTTACATGCATGGAAGGTACATCCATCAAATCCAACTACCCCTTTGTCCACCTTCCCCACTCCCAGCACTCTTTTCAATACCTAATAATCACTATTCTACTTTCAGATTAATTCTTTCTTTCTTAAGTTTTCACATATGAGAGAATATTTGGTTCTAGTCATTATGGGCCTGGCTTATTTCACATAACATAATGTCCTCCAGTTCCATCCATTTTCTTGCAAAAGACGGGATTTCATTCTTTAAGCCTGAAAAGTACTCCATTTTGTGTATATACTATATGTTTTTTTTTATTCATTTATGTATTGATGGGCACCTAGGCTAATTTCATCCATACTTTAGCTATTATAAACAGTGTTGCAATAAACATGAGTATGCAGGTATCTCTTTTATTTCCTTAAGATACATACCCAGATATGGGATAGCTGGATCACAAGGCAGTTCTAGTTTTAGTTTTTTGAGGAATTTCCATACAGTTTTTCACAGTGGTTGTACTAGTTTACATTCTCAACAACAGTGTATAAATTCCTTTTTCTCACATTCTTACCATCATTTGTTATTTCACACATTTTTTGATAACAGCTCTTCTAACTGGGGTGAGATGGCATATTATTGTAGTTTTGACTTGCATTTTCCCCAATGGCTAATGAGACTGAATATTTTTTATCTATTAGTTAGCCATTTGTATTTCTTCTTTAGAGAACTGCCAATTCAGATCATTTACATATTTTTAAATTAGAACACATATTTTGTTAAGTTCATTGAGTTCTTGGTACATTCTAAATATTAATCCTCTGTCGATGAAAAGTTGGTAAGTTTCTGTAGGTTGTTCTTCACTCTGTAGATTGTTTCCTTTTTTGTGCAAGAGATTTTTAGTTTGATATAATCCAATGTGTCACTTTTTTTGTTTCTTGTACTTTTAAGGTTCTATTGAGAAAATCATTGCTACACCAATGTCTCAAAGTTTTTCCTCTTTTTTTTTCCCTCTAGAATTTTCAGAGTTTCAGGTCTTTGATTCCATAATGACTTAATTTTTGGACAGTCATCTTAGATTTTAAATCATTTCTTTCATTGCATTTATTCTCAATCAACTCATCTCCTGGGAATTTGTTTTGAAATGTCAGTGATCTTTTTAGTTTTAAGACTTATACTATTTTTAAAAAATATCTACCAGTTCCAATTTTACATTCTCTTGTTTTTTTTGTAAGCTTCTATTCTTGTTTTATGAGTACTATCTTCTTGATTTCTTTAAAGATTAAAAAATAATTTTCTGATTACTCAAATACTGCTTTCCCCTTGAATGTAAAATCTCCTTTTGATTATAAATTTACCTATATTTATATTTTGTGGCTAAATATAGCTTTAAAAATCATTCTTTATTTAAAAAAGAAATATGTCCAATGTATGCATCAGCACAAAGATGAATACAAACACTTGCCTACTAATAACCTGTTAGAAATAATGCATATGCACGCCAAATCATTTTGAGAGAAATAGATTGTTGTAGACAGGCCTAAAATACACTGTTTCCCTTATCCTTGCCTTTGTTCTCCTTCCTTATAAGGACTGACCTATATCCTCAAGTTGCAGCTTACATTCCTTGTCCAAAATTTTCCCTATTTGTGCACATTTATTACCGTGGTATCATCTGTTATCTTCTGATCATCCTCAAGATGCACAGAGACTTTTTGATGACTGCATATTGTCCGCATCTCCTCTGATCAGAGCCACGCTTGTGAGAAGAATGGTGAAGTCACAACTGTGGACACTTTTGGCTCTACTAGATCTTGCTGAGTCGTGACCCAAGAGTTGGTTCCAGTTCACACTCCTACCAACAGCATCGCAGCCCCTGTTCCACAAGGTCATCAATATTTGCATTACTTATTCTGCTTTTTAAAAATTGACTTTATTGAGGTATAATTTGCCTATGATGAAGCTTGCTAATTTCAGTGTATGATTCCACAAGGTTTAACAGATGTGTGCCGTCAGATAGCCACTGCCACAGCTAGGCGAGAGGACACTGGTTCATCCCGAGAGCCACCTCATGCCCCATTGTTCAACACCATCCTACTCCTAGGCTGCAGCAAGCTCTGGTCTGCTCAAGCAGCCGAAGCCCCTTTCCTGGAACTCTGCTCAGCGTGCTGCTCTTGGCTGGCTCGGGGCTTGCATGTCAGTGGCGCCTGCTGCTCATGGTTGAGTAGGAGCCCATGTAGATGTTGTGCATGTACTTATCTTCCCACATTGAGGGAGGTGCAGGTGGGCTGCCGCTTTGAGCTACCATGAATACAGCTCTACCCACAGGCAAGTCTTGGTTTGGACAGGTAAACAGTGAGGCAGGTGAGGAAGCATGTGCTCAGTGTGCAAGAGACTCCAGGCTCCCAGCTGCAGGGCTTGGCCACTGCCGTCCCCCCATGGCCCTGTGGGAATTCCTGCCACTCCACATGGTCAGCCAACTTGGTTTTGGCAATTTCAGCTGGTGCATGCATTTCCCTAGCGAGTGATGATGTTGGACATCTTATTTTTCACACATGTAGGTTCTTTGGTGAAATTTCTCTTCAACTCTTTTGCCAATTCTGAACCACATTGCATATTTCTTAATACTGAGTTATAGGAGCTCTTTACATCTTCTGAATAAAAGTCTTCAGTGAGTAACATATTTTCCCCCAGCGTCTGTTTCGTCTTTTCATTTCTTCACAGTGCCTTTGAAAGAGCTAAAGTTGTTCTTAGTTTTTAATTTTTCTATGTTTAACTTTTATTATTTGTATTTTTAGCTCTGATTATAAATATTATTTTTTAAAACATCTTTTCCTTTAACAATTGATGTATCCATTTCAGAAACTGATATAAAATGAGTGGGTTTTTAAAAATCCAATAATTCATTATAAAATATCTTAGTCATCTACTACACTTAGGAATGATGTGTGTGTGTATTTATTTATTTATTTATTTAAGAGGAACATTATATTTTGAAATGCCCATGGATCTTAAAAGTGTAACTACCATTTAACTCTACAATAATAGCAGTGTTTCCTAATAGAAATGTAATACAAGCTGCATATGTAATTACATATGTAATCTTAGATTTCCTAGTAGCTACATTTAAAAATTAAAGGAAACAGCTGAAATCGGTTTTAGTTATTTTATGTTTTCAAATGTTATATCCAACCCAATACACAAGAAAAAACTATCATTTCAACATGGCTTCATGAAAGTCCTTGAGCTATTTCCCATTCTTTCCTATGTTGCTTCAGTTTAACATTCTCCAGCATTCTGGTGCTCAGAGGCCATGTGTGGCTGGAGGTGACCCAGTGGCTCTCAGGGGAGGTAAACTGACCCCCACTGAGCAGGTTCCAGGGCTACACGGCAGGACCATACAGAGCCATGATGAAGTGCACAAGGTCTAACTGTGGCCCGGACATGTCAGAAAGCAATGGCAGCTTCTCAGGCTCCCTGGGAACATTACTGGGCGGTTCACTGAAGCTCTGTCACTTGACACCTTTGGAAGTGGAGGCTGGTCTCATGAGATGCTGCTGGAGCACTGCCCAGAAGGCAGAGGGGAGGCTCAGGTGGCAAGTGCACAGGGAGTCCCCTCCCCTAGGGCAGAACAGTAGGGGGCTCAGCAAAGCTGTTGGCCCTGCCAGTGGCTTCCATTAGGGTCATGGTCATCAAGTTCTATTGCAGCTGAAGGGTGTATGTGTGCCCTCCTTCCCTCCCCTAATCAGCAGTCCACATGAAAATGTGCACTGGGGCTTGGCATGCCTGTCTCATGGCTGGCAAGACAGAGATGCCAAGTGCTGGTGACAGGAACAGGCACTCTCATGGCTGGTGGGAAGAAATGGCACAGCCAATCTGGAGAAGCTTGACACTTTCTAATGAAGAAAGTGATCCCACGCCAGGATGTTGTGGAGATGAATAGACACCATCAATGGCAGATGAGCAATTGCCATGGACTAGGGAGGGGCCTGACCATGAGGACACAGGGGGACGATTTTAGCAGCATTGGTGGTTATCTGGTCATGGGCATCTGCCAAGACTCATAGGTCTGTACACTAAAAGGGGGACATGGAGATGTTATTCAACTTTGCAAAAGCAAAAAATGCACTGGTAACTGTTAAATGCTAAAACAAAGTAGGTGAGGAAGTACAAAGACAAATGCAGCCCCAGCCTACACAACTCCCGGGAGTGACCTGGAACTCTGATTTAAATCACCCTGATTTAAGTCAGCTCCATAAATGCAGCTGGGCGCCTCCCACGAGTCAGACACTGCACTTGGTCCAGGGCAGGTGGTGACTAAGTCACAGCTGCTGACCTCAGGAGCAGGTTTCTCTGTGTGAGCTCAGGCAGGGACAGGATGAGCACCTTCACTCTCCTGCCAAGAGACGCAAAAGCCATTCTGAACACATTTGGTGTGTCGAAACACATGCGAGAGTCGTTAAGAAGGACCCTAGGTGGTGGCAGGATTGATGATTTCTCTATTCCTCTTTCCTCTCAGAGAGAATTCAGTGGGAGGGGGCAACATGAATAAGAGTGGCTATTCCATTTTGGCCTGCCTCACCCTCTGCTACACGGTGGGCCTCTGTACACCCCTGAGACCATGCAGGTCCTTGTGGCCAGGAGACTCAGGGACAGCCCAGCGTAGCATGGTACCCAAGGGTCTGCCTTCACCAGCACCACCCCAACCTTGGGAAGCACAGCATGGCGTAAGGCCCCATTCACTGTGGCAGAACAGGGTAGTAAGCACAGGAAGTGCCTTGGGACTTTGTACTGTGCTGGTGAAACATGACACTGGACATATCCTAAGGGCCCCATCCCCAGGCCTGCCTGAGGACAGAGCCTCTGGAGCAGATCCAACACGGCAGTTTCAGGCTATGGCATTTCCACCACAGCCGGCATCACCTGCAGTTGGCTGCAGGGCTCTTGGGCAATGAGCCACCTCAGCAATAGGCAGTGCATGACAGTGTGGACCTCAATCCCAGCCCAGTGCTGTGTTGGTCTTGGTGGACTATGGGTGCAGCCTGTGACATAGCTTGGTGGCATTGGTGGCAGTGGGCATGACATAGGACCCTGGGCTGGTCTGTCCACAGTGATTCTGCCTGCAGTGCCTGATCATAGGATGGTAACTATGGATGAGGCACCCGGGCCTACCCCGGCCCCAGGGAGAGAGGCCTGTTGGGATAGACTACGCTTTGTAGGTACTCTCCTGACTCATTCTGAACAACACAACAACAGTGCATTTGTGACACACCTGGGCATGCATTGCCCTCTAGTACTGAAACAGTGACCACACACCAACAGAGTCCTGGCAAATGTGGGTGCCATCTGGTATTGACTAAGTAAGTACTTAGTGCACTTCAGTGAATGACACTACCATAATAGCCATGAATATAATTGCCATTTATGAAACACTTAGTAAAAATAAACCTTAAAAACATTGCTTTTTTTTACTTCCAAAAATATCATGAGGAAATTTTTATTGAGAAACTGAGGCTTAAAGGTTAAATAACATATTTTGCTAAAAAGTGGAAGAGCTGATTCAAATACAGATCTGCTTTGTGACATTATGACCAAGGCATGGCCCCTTTTCTCAAGTGGTATACAACGTACAAGGAAGTCTGAGAACAGATGAAGCAAGAGAAGGAATAGCAGTTCTTGGCAGGTGTGGTGGGCACTTGGAGGAGGCTGTGTGGATGAGCTTGGAGGTGGGAAATGCAGCCTAGACCTCCCTGGTGGAAGGGGCTGAGGCAGGAGCTGTGGCATCAGGTGGGCTCGAAGGAAAGGGGGGTTATTGAGCTAGATAGAGCAGTTCATTTGCAGCCTGTAGAAATGCTTATGTAGAAACACAGATATCACATTAATGGCAGAAAGCAGCACAGGCAAATTCTGTCTCTGGTAGTCGGTTTGAAATCATTTACTCAAGGGTCAAAGCACAGAGCATCCCTCCCCCACACACACCCTGGTGAAGATATTGCGCGCACACACACACACACACACGTACACACACAGTATGGTGATGGTTTTTGAAGTTACCCCTCACAGAACATCCTGTTCTTAGAAGTACTTAAGGTACAGTACAATGGTGTCAGCATTTAACAGTGATCCAGCAGAGAAAGAGAGAGTGTGAGTCTGTGTGAATCAGACACCACACACAACTGCTCTTAGATGGACAGATCAATGGACAATGAATGGAGACAGTGAGGAAAGGATGGGGAGAGAGGAGATGAATAGGTAACATATTAATACCCAGTAAATAGTGGTCTAAGTGGAGGCTAGGTGGGTATGTGTTATGCTAAGCTTTAACTTTCCTTTGTTTAAGATTTTTTCAAGACCATCTCCCAAGTCCTACTCTTGAACCTCATCCCCAAAGGAATCACTGCTTTTCCTTAAAACAGGAAGTCTAGAAGCTTCTGCTTTAGCTGCTGGTTTCAAAATCAGGGCCCCGTGGCTGAGGCAGGAAGCTTCCCAGGCCAGCTTGTGCCCAGTGTCCCTGGGGAGTCTGTGGTCAAGAGCTGGTAGAGGCTGCTGTGATCCGAAGGCTTGGCCGAGGCTGGAGGGATCATGTCCAAATGGTGCTCCTAGCCACTCACAGGAGGCTAACCTCCCTGGGCCCTGCCCATGCCTGCAGGCCTCTGCATGGAGCTGCCCAGCTTTCCTCAATTGGAGTCCCCAGAGCAGGTGTTCCCAGGGAGGTAATCCGGGAGCCCATGGATATTCAAGCACTCATCTCAGAAGCTGTTCACTGTTCCTTCTGCCATGATTTACTGTTTGAGAGAGCACCAGGTCCAGTCAGCTCTCAAGGGGAGAGAAATATATTCTGCATTTTGAAGGAAAGAATATCACAGAACCAGTTCACATGCTTTAAAACCACCATGGCCACCTTACCCATGGGTTGACAGACAGGGAGAAGGCCTGCATGGTCATCTTAGTTGAGGCTGGCTCAGGGGGCTGAGCTCCTGGGTTAAGGTTAGATCCGAGGGATCTGGGTCAGCCTGAGCCTGGCCCTTCCTCAGCACCTGCATATTGCTGGGACGCAAGCTAGGCACCTATGAGGCAAGTGCTGGGACACATGGTGGCTGCCCATAATATAAGTACTAGGATTCCTAGTAGATGCTGTGTGACACAAGTGCTGGGATGCTTGGTAGAGGTTGTGTGATGTAAGTGCTAGTAGCACAGTAGATGCTGTGTGATGTAAGTGCTGGGGCATGCGGTAGATGATGTGGATACCGAGTGCATCTGAGTGCAAGGAAGGAAGGACCAGTTGAACGGGGGTGGGGAGTGGAGGATGGGAGAATTTCTGGAAAAACAATCCCAATGTCTGGGATCCCAAAACATCATTAAAGGAACCCTCAAGTACAGTGTTCCATGTGGTCAGTCTGGCTGCATTGGGGTCTGTGAGTTACAACAAGATGACGTATTTCAAAGCAGATCACAAACCTGAGCGTGGTAGGTGCCGGTGAGCCCTAAGCGTTTTTAGATGAGTGTTTGCAATCAGCAAATGGAAGCTGTGGTCAAGAGAAGGGCAACAGCCAGAGCCACAGATGTCATTGAGGAGAGGGGTAGGGAATGTGTCACCCCTTCTTCTCAGCAAGTTCAAGAGGGGGGACGGAGCTGTCATCCTTTCATCTCACCTCTTTTCAATAGCCTGAATCACTGGCTATTTTTGAAAAGCTGCTTCCTTAATGAAGGCAGCAAACTCCCTCATCCACCTGGACTCGCGGAGCACTCAGCACATGTTGCTGGTGAGAAGGCCTCAGAGTTTCTCCATGCACAAGGAGGTTTCTGAAGAGTGAGAAGCCAGCCTACGGGTGAGAGTGTTTTGTCACACAGGTGGATTCTGAGGAATCCATTGAGCTCCCCTTTAAAATGCTGAAGGCAGGCATCCAGGCTGGTGATTTGCTTCCCAGCTTCTGTTTTGCAATTAGACTTAAGTTAGACATGCTGTTATAACTGAAATTTAAAAAAAAATTTTAGATAACTTATTCTATGGATAAAGGTAGCATTAATTTTTTTCATCGTGTACCTACTGAGCTCTTATAAAACACTTGCTGTGTGCAAAGTCCCGGATACAAGGAGAACCAAGAGAAACGTTTCCTGCCTTCCTGGAGTTAATGTCCAGCTCTGGACACTCAATGTAGAGTCCACTAAGGCCTTGACATTGACAAGTGCTTTGCAGGCACTGTCTGGAGGGGAAGCAGAGGACTGGGGCTCAGCATGCTTCACTCCCCTGTTGCTCTGCGCTCAATCAAGAGGAGGCTCACGGGAGCGGTGTGTCCTGCATCCCCATCACAGAGCTCAGCTCTGCCCCTGCCTGTGGCTCTGGCTTAGTGGCTCCTCTCCCTCCACTTTGGCCAGTCTGGGAACTGCCTGCACCCCTCAGTTCAGTCAGAGCCTTCTTGGCTGCAAGTTCAGGAACCAGCAGCCACCCTGCCCTTGGGGCAGTCACTGTGGGGACAGTGCCCAGATGGCAGATTTTCTCCCTCTCCGGGCAAGCCCTGTGTCCTCTGATGCTGCTCCCCTGTGACAATGCAGGCCAGCAGCTGCATCCTGGCCTTCACACGCAGTTCAGAGCAGAAGTGCTCTGTGCCAGCCTCAGCTGCAGCTGCTGGACCCTGTGCTGATGTGAACCAATGCTGTGGCCAGCATGGGCCAGATGCCGAGGCTTCGTCACGAGAACTCCCGGCCAGAGCTCATGGAGGCTAAGCAGGGAGATCACCTGAGGGCCTTCGATGCTGTTAGGAAAGGGGATGAACCAGACTTCATGCCTCCTTTCTTTCTTTTTTGAAAACAGGCTTCATGTTTGTAACTGTTTTGGATGCACAGAAAACTTGGTAAGGAGTTCAGGATGTTCCTGTGAGCCATGGGCTGGGTTTTCCCTGTTATTACCCTCTTACATCATGTAACAACTTTGTCACCACCAATGAACCAATGTAGAGCTCCTGCTCCTCAGTAAGGCCCATGCTCTATTTGGATCACCTAATTGATCTATGATGTCCTTTCTGTCCCAATCCCTCTCTGCATGCGATACCTTCAGTACTGTCTCCAGTCTCCTGGCTCTAACAGCTCCTTCCCCTCCTTGGCCGCCTCCCCTGACTTAAGTCAAGGTCACCTCCAGCAAATTAATGCATCCAGTTGCAGTGGGGATTGAGGCATTATTTGTGGGATAGCTGGATTTAAAAACTGACCTCATATCCTAGTTCATTTAATGGTGGGCTGTGCCTCCAGGGGTTTTGCACCTTAGTCTGCAACCTGAGTGAAAGCTCAGACTTCTGGGACTGCTGGGGAGGCCATAGTATGGGCAGAGGAAGGAGTCTTCTGGATTCAGCCAGGGAGACAGGCCCTCGTAAGGTCCCCTGTCCTGGGGCAGAGCTCCAACAGGACAGGGGATGGTTTCAGAGGATAGTACTGTTTCACGGACCTCGCTGTATCCTGTCAGAGGGAAGGTGGATGTGGAGAGAGGTTGGGGTGGGTCCTGAGGAGCAGCGTTTCTGTTTCTCTTCTTCACAGACTCTGAGGAGGGAAAGCCAGCCGTTCCCTGTGATGAGTGCACCAGGGCTGAGGCCTTCACAGACCAACAGCTCCAGCTGCTGGCCCCATGCTACCTGAGGCCAGAACTGCTCTGGCAACTGTTCAGTCTTATCTGAGCTCTGATACCACCCTCCCCAGGCACAGGCCTTCATGCCAGTCCTCAGGCTTGTTCCCTCCCTCCAAATCACACTCCAAAGGGACACAAGCACCAGAGGATGCTCGCCTCTCATCCAGGAGGCAGCCCGAGTGTAGGGCTTCAGCATCAGAGGACTGTGGCCAGTGGCAGATGCAGTCTTAGGGCCTCCTCCACCCCAGTGCTCCTGAAATGAGTCTGCACTACTGCCCAGTTTCCACCCTGCGTGATTAGGGATGGATCTGAATTTAGGACTGGCACCTGCTTAACTGCTCTGAATGAGGAAAGCTCTTATGAGGCCCAGTGAGGACTCTGGTCTGTGCATGGCTTGATCCAGGGTGGGTCCTGTGTTTCCTGGCTAAGAAAAGGGAAACACTAAGGAAGACATTGTGTGTGCACGCACTTGATCCAGCACATGTCTCCTGAGCACCTGCTCTGCAGGTGACAAGGGAAGCCTTGCCGGACAAAGGACCTGTCCTCCCAGACTTCCAGTCTTATCTGAGAGGTCCAGTAGGGAATGCTAGGGAACGTGTTCTTCTCTGGGAGTGAAAAGACAGTGTTATGGTTTGGATGTGAGGTGTCCCTCAAATGCTGACGTGTGAGACAATGCAAGAAGGTTTGGAGGAAAAATAATTGGGTCATAGCCTCAACCTAATCAGTGAATGAATCCCTAATGAGATTGAGTGATAATTGGAGGCAGGTGGGGTGTGGCTATGGGGTATATCTTTTGTATCTGGAGAGTGGAATCCCTCTCTGCTTCCTGATCATGATGGTGTGAGCTGCTTCCCTTTGTCACACTCTTGCGCCATGACGTTCAGCCTCACCTCGAGCCCATGGGCAATGCAACTGGTTATAGATGGATGGAGACCTCTGAAACCCTGAACCTTTAAATAAACATTTCCTCCTCTACAGTTGTTCTGGTCAGTCTTTAAGTCACAGCAGTGAAAAAGCTGACTGAAATAGCCAGTGAGGGAAGGCATGGACCTGGAGAAGGCTGATCCTGAATGGGCAGGACTGGACTGCCTGCAAGCACAGGCCACAGCTTGTGGGATTTGACAGTCTTCTGACAGTAGCTAGTCACACAGTGCACAATCTGGAGAGGCTGTAGCTGGGGAGGGAGAAGGTGACAGAGGAATAGGGAAGAGGAAAGTGACTTATCATCCCCTGGAACCCCGGAGATTTTGGCATTTGGTCAGCAGGTGGAAGCGGGGGTGGGGGTGTTTGCAGACAACTCCTGAACCTTGGCACACGCCCTGAAGAGCACATCTTGTGAGAAGAGGCCCACAGCCCCACCTGCAGGCACTGCAGTGAGGGACACCACTCTGGGCTGGGCAATGGCTTGGAGCAGCACTGGGAACAAGCACCACCTGTGCCTGTACTAGACAAGGGGGAAAGGCCAGGATGGAGCATGGCGCCCCCAGCTCCCTGCTCACAGGCCCTGCTGCACCATCTTGTTCTGAAGTGGGTTCCCCTGTTCAATGTGAAGCTGCATTTGCTTCCACGTTGGAAGGAGTCAAATGTTCTGTAAGCTTTACCTATGACTGTGGAGAAAGCAAACCTACCCAGAATTCATGTCAGTTCCAATCATGATGAACCGCTCTCTCTCAATTAGAAAGGGGTCAATGTGATAAACTGGCCACTCTGGGCTGCTTGAGGGAAGGTGCCCTGTGAGGGCCATTGGTCTCTTTTTACTGGCAGACAGACATTGTTGGAACCAAGCTCAATGAACCTTGGTGCCAGGGCCCAGCTGTGGCCCCATGTCCATGCCACCTCTGCACTGGGCTGCTTTGCTGCTCGGCTGTTGCTGAAACTGCAACAGCCACCAACGCTGGCTGAGCCCAGGCATCCGTCTGTTTGTTCATGAAGGAGATTGACTCCAAGGGCCTCTAACTGCCCGGCATTCCCTTTCCTTGGAGGCTATCCAGTGCAGGGCCTGAAGGAAGGCTGGGGGAAGACTAGGAAATTGTTGCACACATGATGCTTCAGGATCCTAGGGGCTCAGCCTCTCCTTCAGTTGGGGGCTCCAGGCCTAAGACCTTTCTCAGAAATAAAGATTATGCAAGGCATTTTCATTTTTCATAAAGAATCACCCTATGTCTCCTAGTAGTCCATCCTTAATTTAATATGTGGAATAAGCAGTTCCCTGGTGGCTGCCCATGAATCCTGTTCCTGGAAATGTGTCCTATAACCACCTCTGTAGCTCTTCCTATGCTAGTGCCCCAAGGACCACTCTGGCTTTGACATTTGCTGTGATAAATGTCCCCACCTTGTTTCTGATGGTTCTGTGTCACCTTGTGGTATCTGCTGTGTTGGCATCTTGTCAGATCCTTGCTGTAAGGAGCCAGTCCTACAAAGAGTCTCCTGCCATCTGCCCTAGGTGACAAGGCTCACCACTGTTGAGCTTCCTGGTGACTGCTCACACACCTACTGGCAGCACATTCTTATCTTTTGGTCACTCTGAGTGTCCCCTGAGTCTCCTGATTTCACTGAAGGCAGCAGTTGACTTCCATAGCATGCTCACATTAGTATTCTGCTTTTCTCAGCTCTGATATTTTTCTTCATTTTCTGTCATGGAAATTATGGCCGTGATGATGCACTACGATTCACTCAAGCTTCCAGGACTCATGCTACCAGTATGTTAGCACTGCCTCCTTGAAAGGACTCTAAATCCTGTATGGCTGAAGACTCTGCATTAGCTAATCTCATTTTATGTCCCTTTACCCAAGTCCCCATGCTCTCCTGGCCCCTAGAATCCAGGTCCCCATGCTCTCCTGGTCCTTATGTTCCAGGTCCCCATGCTCCCCTGGCCCCTAGGTTCCAGGTCCCCATGCTCTCCTGACCCCTATGTTCCAGGTCCCCGTGTTCTCTTGACCCCTAGGTTCCAGGTTCCCATGCCCCTCCTGGCCCCTAGGTTCCAGGCACCCATGCTCTCCTGACCCTGATGGTTGCCATTGCTAGGTCTTGTGCTCTTCTCCTGGAAGACCATCAACTGGTTGCTTTGTGGCTTGACCCTGGTTTTTATTCTGGTGGTCCAGAGAGGACATGGAGAACACCCTGATGGAGGCAGGTTACCTCTCTTGACAAAGTTTTCTGTAATGTTATCATCAGTCCTTTGACAGGGAGAAAGGCCCTCTCCTGTGGGTCCAGTGATTCAGTGGAATTTGGGGTTTTGAGATTTTCAAGGTAGATGTACCTATCTCTAATCTCAGGTCTCATTTCCTTCCCAAACAGGGCCCTAGTCTTTCATGGCAGACTTGCAGGGGTAGTGTGTCCAACCTTCTGTGGAGCTCCAGTCCGATGGTCTGCTTTTTCTGACTTCCTTCCTCCTTCCCTTCCCCTGCCAAGGAGAACTTCTGAATTTACACTTCTTGGATTAGAGGCCAGCCTCCCTCTCTCCAATGCATTCATTACTTATAAAATCCATGGTTCTTACTAACTACTGATTCTTTTTCCAGAATCCTTGAACACCCGTCAAGTGCATCTGCCAGCGTGTTCCCCTCTATCATGTGCTGATGAAATTTGCCAGATGGTTCATTCTCCCCTGTCCACGAGTAGCATTTTGTTTGCAGCGGGCCTGAGACACCCCTCTGCACCATCCCATTTAAGAGCCCCCTTGGTTGGGTTGCGTCTACATCAGTGGTCTTGGGGTCAGATTCCCTGGAATGATCCTGAGGTGGGGATTCTCATGCAGAGAATGCACTTGGCTCGTTCTCAGGAGTAGTCTGTGAGGGAGCCACGCAACAGGGCTGGGAAGAAGAGGGCAGAGCCATGGAAATGCTGAAGCATAGTTTCAGCTGCCCAGGGATGACTCTGGAGGATGATGGCCCTGGAGCCAGGGGGTTGGTCTATGCATCCCCACAGGGGCAGTCTCCGGACAGCCAGGGAAGGTGTAATTGCACGTGAAAGCAGTTCCTTGTGGCCCAGGCTGCATCCCACTGGCTTGAGGCTGGATTGCTGCCACCTCCACTGTGCAGCAAGACAGGGAGGGACAGATGGCAGCCCCTTCTGCAGCCTCAGCTGAGGGGTTTAGATGCTCAGATGTGGGGAGGGTGCACCTTGGCCTTGTTGTTGCTACCTTTGGTTTTTATTGAGTTGCTTCTGCAGAGGGTGGGATGTTTGGGAAGCTCCAGCCTATGCTGGTGCCAGGACTCGGATGGTAGCCATAGCTGAAGTCTACCAGTCACCTTTCCAAGCAGGTGGCTGCTCCCAGAGCTGGTGCTCTGAGAAGCAAGAGGTGGAAGCTGTCAGTTTCATCAGGCCTGGGACCAGTGACTGTTAAAACAGCCACAGAACCTTCCCAGATTGGGGCAACATTCATAGATCCCATCTTTCAACAGGTGGAGGGTCAGAGAATCTGGCCATCTTCACTCTGCCTAACCGTGGCTGAGGCTGTGTGCACATGCAGAGCTGGTCCTCAGGTCCTTGAGAGGCAGGGCCTATGAGGGTGAGACCCCCTTACTCCCTCCTGTAGCTGTGCTGTGGACTCCAGGACCCCTATGGATGTGTGAGATAAGGGGTGAGGATTGACAGCAGAGGGTTTCTAAATAGCACTGAGTGAACATGTCTTAGTGTCCTCATGTTCTGTGTCTCCCATGTCTTTGAGCAGCCAGCGGGTGCTCTGGAGGGGCAGCAGGCCGGGGTGTCCTGCTGTGGGTCTGGGGCTGAGCACCATCAGTGGCTGGCCTCCCTTGGCTTCCTCTCTGGGTTCAGGCTACTCATCCCTCATGTTTGTGTCTCAATTGAGAAGCTGTGAGATGTTCTGCACCACATGGTCTTTTTCTGCAGAGACAGAAGGAACAGTTCCCCAACCGCCTAAGCTCCTCCCACCAACCCCAAGCTCAGAGATTTCCCAAAACTAGGGAAGGAACCACAGAACTCACTGGCGACTGCTACATGCAGCGCTGTGGTTAATCACAGGAAAAAGGCACAGATCAAAATCAGCCAAGAGGAAGAGCATGGAGCAGGGTCAGGATGGGCCACTCCCTGTGGCAGAGTCGGGGGCTGCTGCTGCCCAGCATCCGTGTGTGACAGCACACACAGGGACGTGCATGCAAACTAAGCCTCAAGGTTCAGAGTCTTATTGGGACTCTGTAATGTTGGCACAATTGGTTAGTTATCCTGTGATTTCCTCAGTCTTCAGGCCAACTCACTGTGTGATCCCCCCCCCCAAAAGACAATAAGATTGTGACCAATTGGACCTGTTTGTTCCTCCCCCTCCCCCTCGTCCCCCTTCCCCTCCTCCCCTTCTCCTCCTCTCCCTCCTCTTNTCCTTCTCCTCCTCTCCTCCCTTCTCCTCCTCTCCCTCCTCTTCTCCTCCTCCTCTCCTCCTCCCCTCCTCCTCCCCTCCTCCTCCCCTCCTCCTCCCCCTTCTCCTCCTCCCTCCTCCTCCCCTCCTCCTTCCTCCCCCACCTCCTCCTCCTCATTCCTCCTCCCCCTCCTCTTCCTCCCCCACCTCCTCCTCCTATTCCTCCCCCACCTCCTCCTTCTTCTCCTCTTCCTCCTCCTTCTCCTTCTCTTCCTCCTTCTTCTCCTTCTGCTCCTGTTCCCCCTTCTCCTTCTCCTACTCCTCCACGTCATTTGCAGCCCCCTCCCCACCCTGGGACCACCTCTTGTTTGTCAGAGATACTAAGAGAATGAGCCTGGTGGGCAGTGCCTCAGCTTCTTGCTGGCACAGATTTTCCTTCTTTCCTTTATCAGCTCCCTCCTCTGCCTCCTGACGCAGAGATGGGCGTGTTGATGTTGAAGTTCTTCCCACACTTCCTCTCTATTCCTCACCTTCAGTTTGTTTCCAGTTTTGTTCTCCCTTCAGTGGAACGCACTCAAACCCACTGACTCGTCCAGCTGCCATTTTCTGCATTTCTCTACCTTCCCTTCTCACACTAGCCCGTCTCCTCCTCTTCCTTTCTCTCTCCCCCTACTCACAGAAGAGTATTGGTGCCTGCTGGTACTCCTGTGGTGCTGGTTGTTTCCAAAAGCTATGTGGGCCAGGTGCACCCTTGTCCACCTAGTACCCCTTTTTCATTTCTTAGGTAGGAAACAGCATAATACAGATTTTGCATAATGATCTTCCCACTTGGGGCTGATGACTTTGCCAGCCCATCAACAAGACAGCCACTCTGCATTCACAGAGAGGTTGCTGTGTGACCCTGGCTGGTGGGTCAGCACTTCCCCCTGGAACAGGGTCCTTCTGAGGAACACAGGATTGGGAGAGGCTGCTTTGCTCATCCCTGTGATCCTAACAGGGGAGGGTTGTCCATTGGGTTCAGCCACACACATCCTCTGACCTTCCTGGGCCCAGGTCTTTCTGGAGACCCAGCTCTTTAGCTTGGCTTTGATTTTGTGGGCTGCCACCTGCTTTTCATGCACTCTGCTGTCTCAGCCAGCCAGCTTCTGTTGCTAGCAACCAACAGCATCTTCTATTTGATTCTCCCATAATCTTACAAAGATGGTGGAGGGGAAAACCTAATATTTATAAGCAAATTTTCTCATTTAGCTAATCTAAGTACAGTTATGAATGTTCAGAGGTGTCTTGGTTTCATCACTTCCAAATTTCTAAGGCCTCTGTTTTTGCTGACTCCATTATCTGCCACCTCTCAGTCTTTGAACCCTAACAGTTTGGTTTCTGTGTCTTTCTGTCCTCTAATTTCACATTAGACCAGTATCACATTAGCCTTCCCCTAGGTCCTGACCTGCTGCACAGCGCCTCGGAGCCCAGCAGCCGGGGATCCACCTGATAGGAGAAGAAGGCATTACAGAGTGTCCATCTATAGTCCTGTTTTGTAACTTCTTATTTCTCTCATGCTACAGAGCTAAATGGGCAAACTCCATAGTTAATATTCTGTGCATCTTTCCTTGCTTCAGAACTCTACTTCAAAACCCTTGTGGTTTCAGCATCCTAGCTGTGTGGAGTCAAGAAAAACTGTAGACAAAGTCTTTATTGTTTTATTTTTCCATCAATTTTTTTCTTATTAATAAAATATGAAAGTTAAAAGCTATGGCATTTCAGAATGAAGAGCTATGGGGAAATACAGGATACCATAAAATGATCAAAGAGAAAAATAAATGTCTATCATACTATTTTGAAAAACAAGGGAAAAAAAGCTAAGATATAAAGCCCTTGCTGCCTGGTGCTGGGGGTGTGTGGACCTCTCAGTCATGGAAGTTGTAAAAAAGGTTTCTGATCATTCATCAAAAGCTGATAAGAAAAGTTTTTGTGCTTGGGGAATAGAACAAAATAAGGCTAGGAAGCTGATTTTGAAGATCTCTATCTTTTGGGGGGAACTCACAGTAGCCATGAGGACTCCAGCTCTGCGGTTGGAGAGTGAAAACTAACTCCATCTGGACCCTGCAGGCACCTGGGAGTTGCATGCGTTTTTTTCAGGAAGCATCAACAGCCCAGCAAGCTGAAAAACAAATGTGGTCATATCTTCTGTCTTTCTTTGTACCCATGCAAAGAAAGCAAATACACATAGTTTTTGTAGGCTGTAGTGCAGAGCACCATTATTTTAAAATTTGTCCTTAGCAGCTTTGACAAGATAATGAAGGTGTGTTTCCTGGTGTGGGAGTGGAGCGACTTAGTGGGAAGAGAATGAGCTCATCAAGCCTTCATGGGCCATCAGGCACGAGGCCTTGCAGCGTGAAGACACCCTTCGTCAGTGCTTCTGCGGCTCCTGACAGCTGAGAGAGAAGGCCCAGGCCCTTCCTCAGGGAAAGCTACCCTCAGCAGAACTGTGCTAGGCTTCCTCCAACATGAGTGGGACAAGGTTGGCTGTCACCCACCAGGGCACGCACTGCAGGGCCCACAGCTTTCCTGTGCACCCTCCACCCTGGTGTGTGCCCTGCAGTGCTCTTGTCCCACCAGGGGAGGGGGGTGCCAATATGGGCCCCTCTTTCTCACATCTTGGCATCCTGAGGTTTTCAGTATCCTTCCAGAGCACTTATCCTCATGCCAACTCTGAGACCATGGCCTGGGACCCATTCACTCCTAATAGTCTTCATTTTGCAAAGAGGAATTAGCTGTTCTCCAAAGCCCCCTTTGTGTGAGGCATATCTGTAGTGGGCTGAAGGTGCTAGAATGGCGTGTCTGTGTCTTGACCCCAGGGACCCATGACCTGGACCTCCTTTAGAAGCAGAATCTTTGCAGCCATGATTAGTGTCTGGAGGTCTCTTGAGATCATTCTGGATTAGGTGTTCCCTGCATTTAATGACAGGTATAATGAGAGACAGAGGGGCCATAGAAGGGGAGGAGGACTAGTACTAGGTCCAAGAGCCCTTGCAGCCCTGGGGAAGGCAAGGGAGGACCCTCCCATGGATGTGACAGCTGATGTACTCTGAGTTGGAGAGGAGGTTGTGTTCCAGTGGACAGTCCTGAATACATTTTATATTTATTTATTTATCATTCTTTTTAGATATACATGATAGTAGAGTATATTTTGAGATGTTATACATACATGGAGTATTACTTTCCATTCTTTTTAAAAAATTTAACTTTGTTTTACTTAGCTATACATGACAGTAGAATACATTTATCTACTTTGATATATCATTCATAGATGGGATATAATTTGTCATTTTTCTGAGTGTACATGTTGCAGAATCATATTGGTCATGTAATCACATATATACATACAATAATAATGTATGTTTCATTCTACTATCTTTCCTATCCCCATATCCCCTCCTCTCCTCTCCCACCACTTCCCTCTACCTAATCTAAGATAATGCTATTCTTCCCTAGTGCCCCCATCTTATTGTGAATTAGCATCCACATATTAGAGAAAACATTCAGCCTTTGGTTTTGTGGGATGGCCTTATTTTACATAGATGGGATATGATATTCTCCAACTCCATCCATTTACTGGAAAATGCCATAATTTTACTCTTCTTTAAAATGGAGTAATATTCCATTGAGTATATATACACCACATTTTCTTTATCCTTTAATCTATTGAGGGACACCTAGTTGGTTGAATAGTCTAGCTATTGTGAATTGAACTGCTATAAACATTGATATGGCTGCATCACTATAGTACATAGATTTTAAGTCTTTTGAGTATAAACCACGGAGTGGGATAGCTGAGTCAAATGGTAGTTCCATTCTCAATTTTCTGAGAAATCTCCATACTGCTTTCCACAGAGGTTGTGGTTGTAGTTGTACATGATGGGGAGTTACACTGGTTGTGAATTCAAATATGAACACAGGAAAGTTATGTCCAATTCATTCCACTGCCCTTCCTGAATGCATTTTAAATGTCATGTTATTGCATGAATTAACTGTAAGGACAGACACAAGCATCCCAAGTAGACTGAGAAAGCTAAGGCAAAGCCAGGCCACTGTCAAGAGGAAGCAGCAGTTTGGTGGCTGGAGGTGACACATGGCCTAGGTTAAACAGAGCCCAGATAAGAATGGACCTGAGCAGATAAGTGATATTTTCCCAGCAAGATTTTCCTTGACGAAAGCTTTAAACCTCTGCGGCAATATAGCTGAGTGTTGATACTGTATATGCAAATCACAGATCAGCAGGCTTTTATTCCTTAACCGTTAAGGCTCTGTTTTCTCCTAGAGGCTAATGGAGATCCAGCATGGGCCATCCCACTACAGCCTCAGCCACACGTGCCTGTTCTGAGATGTTATGGTTTTGAATAGTAGGTGACCTCCCAAAGCTCATGTGTGTGGCAATGCAAGGTTTAGAGGTGGAATAATTGGGTTATGAGACCCTTAACCCAATTAGTGAATTAATCTTCTGACAGAGATTAACTGAGTGGTAACTGTAGGCAGGTAAGGTGTGGCTGGAGGAGGGGAGCACTGGGGGTGTGCCTTTAGGATATATATTTTGTATCTGGTGTGTGGAGTCTCTCTCTGATTTTTGAGACTGCAATGCCCTGAGCCACTTTCTTCTGCCACTCTCTTCTGCCATGATGTTCTGCCTTATCTCAGGCCCCGAGGAATGGAGCTTGCTGTCTATGGACTGAAACCTCTGAAACCATGAGCCCCAGATAACCTTTTTCTCCTCTAAAATTGCTCTCATCAGGTTTTTCAGTCACAGCAGTGAAAAAGCTGACCAGAACACAAGAGGACGTGTGTTGTGGCCAAAGCTGTTGAAGGCTGCTTTGGGTGGTACTCATGACCCCTACTTATATTGAGCTCATATTCCTGAGTGCAAATAACAGACTTATCAAAGTAATGAGGTGTGGGATTTCTAGACACAGCAACAAGTAGCTTCACTTCTGTCTCTCTATAAACCCCTTGAGTTTTTGTTTGTGACTGAGATTTAATTTTATTTAATGGAATATAATGTAGGTTGCAAGGTATGCTATTTTAGTTTTCATTTTGTGCAAATTTCATTTCATACATATTTTACTGAACTTGAACTTGAATGTCTTTAGAATTAATGGAATTAATTTTAAGTTACTGTTTGAAAGTTGAAAAACAAATCAAGAAAATATTATCAGACACTTATTTCTAAAAATCATCTTATTGTCATGGGGGAGGAGTTAGCACCAATTCCCTCTGGGGTTAAGAATGTGAGGCACACCTCTGTGGATAGAGAGGAGCAGGACATAGGAGTGAGGAGAGGCAGGTTGTCCATACCTACCTCCAAATTTAAGTCTGCCTCTTAAGATCATCCTGGTCAATGTGAACATTATCTTGAGAAAAATTTTCACAGCAAATGAGGACCACATCCTGGTTTACCTAGGATGCCCACATTGTGGTCCATAGAACTTTCTTTCGCTCTCAAAAGTGTTCCCACTGGTTGCAGTTATATGGTGGGCAAGCTGTATCTATAGAGAATAAAGCTTAGAATCTGGAACTTTACTTTTAGTTCTGACTCCATGGACACTGAGGATCTTTCATGGTAAGAATGGTGGCTGACTTCTCCTGCCTCTGTGAGTTGTGGACCTTGGGCAGCAGCCGCAGTGAGGGGATCATGTGTCTGCTCACGGTCACCAATGGCACACTTTCGTCGGCTGGACCTGCAGACCAGCGTTGAGAAGGCAAGCGCTTTGTGGGCTGCCAAGTTTCTGCTGCTTTGCTTGGCAGTTTTGGAAGGAATGACAGTGTCGATCCACAGTCTAGACGGAAGAGAGGCTATGAGTAGAATTTGAAAACTACCAAAGCCTGTGTCAAGCCAGGGGGACTGAAAAGGAAGACCAAGGGAGGGGCAAGGGAGGCAGGTTCATGCAGTGGAGAGTGATGGACAGTTGTGGACCGTGGGAAGAAGTCACTGGAATTCAGTAGAACAGCGGCTGCTGGATCACCTGAATTTAAACTAAAAAGCACAATGAGTTAGACAGCAGATACCCCCGTCACTGTACTGCGTTCTTGGATGATTCCTGGTCGTCTGCATGCTCTCTCTGGACAAGCAGCACCACCTGCTTCATCCACAGCACACATGGATGTCTATTAAGAGTCAGTGTCGCATAGCGGCTTTAAGCAAGGACTTGGGAAGCAGAATACCTGGGTCACGTCCCATCACTTACTCCCCTGTGATCCTAGGCAGATCTGCCTGGGTCTTGTCATCTAGCCCTGTGGGGCTATGGTGAAGATGACATGAGTTAATGCTCAATACCTGGAGTGAAAGCTCCTATACAACCGCTAACAGGCACTTAGGACCAAGTGAAGACATGACCCCTCTTGGGGGCACTTCCGGACCCCACCTCCAGCTGCCATGGGGTGTCATGAGGCCTGGGTCCTGCATGCCCCATACTGTAATTATTCATTTCATCCAGGTATTTCGTTGAAGCTCCTCATGCTAAGGACTGGGTCTGGCAGAGTTCTTCAGGATCCTGAGTCCTGGCTGCCACCTACACTCCTGCCCGACTGGCTGTGAATCAGGATCCCCAGAGCCCCTCCTGGTGTGGGAAAATTCATCCACAAAGCTCTGGAAACTCTGCGTTTTCTACTGTTGGTTTATTATGAAGGCCGCAACACAGGAGCAGCCAAGTGGGAGGCACCTCAGGACAAGGTGTGTGTATGTGCCACTTCCACTTCTGTGCCCTCTTCAGGCGCAATGCTGTCCCTGCACAGATCTCCCAACCCTGTTATTCAGGGTTTTATGGAGATTCCATTACATATTCCATGATTATCCACTAACCAGCGGGGAACATCAGCAATAATAACGAAGGACCAGCCCCAATCCTGAAGCTGTTGGAGCCCAGGCATAGGACATCTTATGAACATATAAAAGGACAATCCAGGGGTCTTCCAGGCCCTTGCATCAGGAGCCAGCATGGGAGAAGATGCTCCTTCACCCCTACAATTCAGGGAATCATAAAGGTTAGGAGCTCACAATAAGAGCGTTCTTACTGTGTGCAATTGTGCTTTTGCAGCATATGGGGACCATTCTCCGTGGTTCTTGGAACTTTCTGTGTGTTTATAACTATTTCCAAATAATGAATTTTAGAAGCAGGGGAGATGAAGCCAAGTATTTCAGGACATACAATTGGGTGAGAAAGCTCCACAGAGAAATGTAAGGAAGTCCTTACTCTGTACCCTGTGCTGGCCTGTTCTGAGGAGGAAGGAACTGTACCAGACAGGAGCACGTAAGGGGCTTCTGGTGTGTAGGTCAAGCTCTGTTCTCCCCCTGCCAATGGTTAGAGGAATTGCCTTATGTCCCCGGGGATCCTGGGTGAGAGCCGTGGGCGTGCCCTGTGCGTGTCCAGGGCAGGTGTGCTGCATTTGCTTTTGTTTGTGGAACAGGGTGAATGGGAGCATTTAGGCACACACCGTAGATTGCCTCCAAGGCAGGAGCTGGAGGCCTAAGGAGATGACACGTGGCTCAGGGTTTGCAGGAAAAATCACCAGATTGGGTCAGATAGTGGGATGCATTCTAAATTCTTACAATTAGACAATTTTGGTATCAATAAACGTGAAAAATGCCAGTCATCATCTTGAGAATGCATGTTTTAAAAAGGTATCAGGAAATCCAGGGGTTGGCTGTGGTGAATTATAGTCTAATGAGTTGGCAATTACCATAAATTATTTAGCCACCATGAGATGGTAGCTAATTGAATTCTAAAGTCTATTAAAGTTTATAGCCACTTATATTGACATTTCTGAGACCCTCTTACCTAGAGCACACATCTCTATTATTCCATTGTAGGATGGTGGGTTAAGACACCAAGACCCTCTTCCTTAAGGCAATGCTCACTTTACACCTGAGACAATGCTGGACCCAATGTCTTGGATCCAAGAGTGACATCATGGACACCAAGCTGTCCACGGCCAGGTCCTGGTCCACAGCAGACTACCTGGCTGGAGCCTGGGGCGCATGTGTTCTTGGTGATTCTGGCTGGAATTGTCCTCAGAGGACTTTGACAGTCTTCCATGTTCCGAAGGAGAATGCTCTGCCCTGAGACTGTGGAGGGAGCTTTTCCCCAGAGAAGGAGCACCTTTCCAGAAGAGCCTTACAAGTGAGATGTGGGTGCTTCGGAGCAGGTGTGAGGGGTCCGAGGACTTGGGAGGCGATGCTGACTTTTAGCCACCGAGTAGGATGGTTTCACACTAACGGAAACAGCAAAGCTATTCCACACGAACAGGGAGAAGACAGAATGGTGGTCGCCAGGCTGGGGAGGGAGTCAGAGGGTGACTCTGCACTGGGTGTGGTGCTGCTCCTGGACACGGGCAGCGCTGCCTTCCAACTTCTGTTCTAATAATTTCCTGTCCCAATTCCTCTCTCCTTCCTCATCCTCCAGCTTTGGAAGATCTTTCACCCCACCCATGCCTATCCCCACTTGGCTTTATGATGACACTTGTGTCAATATCTTGAGCATATGCAGATCACATATCTAGAAGATGTGGGGGGACTTGTGACAGCAGAGATCTCAACGGAGGTTTCATGTCCTCCTTGGGATCAGGACACTCTCTCTGCACATTTGCTATAGCTGTTTGAAGGGAAATACCAATTCCAACATATCTTGGTTCAGAATAAAGTCCCCCTTATCTAAGTAGCTTGGCTCTGTGTTATGGAGCAATTTGGTGCAGTCACTAACATGGTCAAATATAATAGTGTGATAGTGGGAGTGTCACATGTCACCTCACTGGGAAGTTCTGGTTGGTTTTGAAAAGCAATGTTCTCTCTCTATAAACACAGTATCACTTTCCCTTGTGTGGCCTGTCTACTCGAGAGGATTAGCATGCAGTTTGGAAGGGATGGAGCTATGGAAGAAAGACTTATTCTCCACCATCTACCTTGATGTCTCTGGACACCCACCGTGTGAGGCTCAGTGGATGTTAGCAGATGTATGCTGCTTTTGTCTTCAAGTCTGCCTGCAGTCTCTGGCTCTGATGGATGTCATCTTACTGAATAAGCCCCCAGTCCACAGCTTGCGATGCAATGGCTGAACTTCGGTGACAGCTCCATGGTCGTCTTTGCTCTCTGCGTGCTGACCTACCACCCTGGTCAACCAGGAAGGAGCAGCTGCCCCAGCTCAGGCTGGCCTTCCCCACCCACACCTTTCACTCCCATCAGCACACAAGAGCCAGGCTTATCAGATGGATCTGCACCACCTGGAACCTCAAAATGTCTACACCAGCTGTGAACAGCAGCCTTCCATAGTCCTGGACTCCCCAGAGCTCTTGCCCTCTGGCTGTGTTGGGCTCTTCCGGCTGCAGCCGGACAGGAGAGGCTGTGTCTGTGTGCCTCTGCTGCCCCCTGAGGACCTCACCTAGGAGCTGTCAACACGGAATGCTGTGTTTGGTAGGTGAGGAGTGGAGCTCTGATTGCGTGGCTGGAGGAAAGTGAGCAACCCGAGGCGCTCCTGCTCCCTCTCTCATTCTTTCCTGAGTTCTGTGTCCTGGCTCCATTCCACCAAGGTGGCTGTTCCTTCTTTTAAGTAATAGTTCTTGAATATTCCTCTTAACAGAGTTGTCACTGCGTGCCCATAATTATGCTGGAAATTAAAATTCACAATTCTTGGTGTGTCCGTGATACACGGAGCTCGGAATGCTCAGGGTCTGCTGGGCCAACTGGGTGCAACAGTGACACCTGCTTCACACCGTGCACACCGAGGGCCTTGGGCACATGCACCTCCCACAAGGGAGCACCACCCAGGGAGCACCACAAGGAAATGCAATAACAGCCTGCGACACTTCACAGAAAATATCACCATTACACAAACGATTTTTAAACTTTGTCCACTGTAGATAGAAATTGCACTATCACACACTGCTCACCATATCTTAATTTTGAAATAGATTTTCACTTTCCAGCCTAACTAGGGTAGTGCTTATCAAACTCTTCTTCCAGAAATCTCAAAGGCAAAAAATATTGAGTGTGTGTGTTATTGCTGGGTATGTGTGGGGGTGTGTGTGTGCATATTTTTCAGTATTTTCTGGGGAGCTTATTTACACTGGAGTGGGATAGACATATATAAACCTAAACTTTATTTGGGGACTTCTGTTTTTGCTGTAAAATTAACACAAACTTTGCACTCCAGTTTAAAATCATGCTTGGGCTATGGTGGCTGACGCACCTGGTCCGTCAGAGGTAGGGTGCCTGAGTTTGAACACGTAGGATGAAGGGGAGGATGAGATTCTGCTCCAACACTCGGGCCACAGGAGGAGGTCCCTGTGCAGCTGTGGCAGCACCTGCGGCACTCGATGCTTGTCTGTTTCATCCTCCACATCTGGTCTATGATCACCCAACCTCCTATTTCCCCATAAATTCACTTGTAGGAAGTCTTTTGTTTGTTGCAAGTTAGGAAATCAAGCTAAGTTTGCTTAAGAACTTCTTTCTAAAGATGGCTCCAGACTGGCACTGGCTGAGAGTCTTGGCATCGGGGGATGGAGAGGGCCCCTGGGGAGCTGCGCTTTCCCAGTGCCCCTGGAACTGAGGGCTGCCAGGCTACTGGATGACAAGCTACACCCTGTGACTACTTCTGCTCTTTTTTAAAAAATTTTATTTTTTTATTCTAATTTGTTATATGACGGCAGAATGTATTATAATACATATTACATATATAGATCACTTTTTTTCATATCTCTGATTATATACGAAGTATATTCATAGTATTCATGTCTTCATACATGTACTCAGGGAAATGATGTCCACCTGATTCCACCATCTTTTTTACACCCCTAACCTCCACCCATCCTCTCCTTCCTCTTTGCTGTATCTAGAGTTTGTCCAGTCTTCACATGCTTCCCCTCCTAACCCCACTAAAAATCAGCCTCCTTATATCAGAGAAAACATTCAGCATTTGGTTATTTGGAATTGGCTAACTTCACTTAGCATTATCTTCTCCAACTCCATCCATTTACCTGCAAATGTCATGATTTCATTCTCTTTTATTGATGAATAAAATTCCATTGTGTATAAATACCACATTTTCTTTATCCATTCATCTACTGATGAGAATCTAGGTTGGTTCCACAGTTTAGCTATTGTGAATTGTTCTGCTATAAAGAGCACTAATCTCTAGGGTATATAAAGAACTCAAAAATCTTAACACCAAAACAACATATAACCCAATCAATAAATGGGCCAAGGAACTGAACAGACTCTTCTCAGAAGTGATATACAATCAATAACAAATATATGAAAAAATGTTCGTCATCTCTAGCTATTAGAGAAATACAAATCAAAACTACTCTAAGATTTCATCTCACTTTAGTCAGAATGGCGGCTATTAAGAATACAAACAACAATAAGTATTGGTGAGGATGTGGGGGAAAAGGCACACTCATACACTGCTGGTGGGACTGCAAATTGGTGCAGCCAATATGGAAAGCAATATGAAGATCACTTGGAAAACAGGGAATGGAACCACCATTTGACCCAGCTATTCTTCTCCTAGGTCTATACCCAAAGGACTTAAAAACAGCATACTACAGGGACATGGCCACATCAATGTTTATTGCAGCACAATTCTTTTGTTCTTTATAAAGACTCTCTTTATCATTGTTTATTTAAACTCATGCCTGACTGTCTATTCCATTTTCCTAGCATGGCGTTATTAGCTTGGGATTTTGATGTCTAAGAGGGTTAAGAGCAGTGGGGTGGAGGAACAGATGGAGCAGGTCTCACCTCCTCTCCTGAGGTCCCGCAGGCCCAGGGGAGTGGGCTCTGCTAGGTGAGGTCAGGGGGGCGTTCCATGCAGTGATGTTCTGATGAGGCTGTCATGTTGGGCTGCTCATTCTGGTAGCAGCAAATCCTATAAGGACCATGGAAGCAGAGGACACGTTCCAGGGACAGCTGGGAAACAGGATCCTCAGCACTGGTTTCAGAGAGAGCCAGGCACAGGTGACTAGGTGCATGCCAGGTGTAGAAGGGGATGGAGAGATGTAATAAGAACATAAACAACCACGAAAATAGCACTGGTGAGCACCTGCTGCCTGGCTCAGCACTGATTGCCTGAAGTTTTAACTTCACTACAACCCTGGAGTCTGGTATAGTTAGTGTCTACGTTTTACAGAAGATGAAACTGGGGCTCTGAGAGGCCCCACTGCCACGGTCCCACATCCAGGAGAGAGCAGAGCCAGGCACCCCTGGGATAAGACAAGGGAGAGAGCTCACTGCTATCTTGAGTAGGACACTAAGGAGTTTCCCTAGGGTGGCAGCACCTAAGGTCACCTAGGAACTTTAAAATATGATTCTGGTTACCCCTCATGGCAGTGCATGGGGCTCTGACATCATCACCTTACCAATAAGAAAACAGACCTGGAGAGAGCTGACCAGATGTGTAGGATCGCACAGCCAAGGTAACACTTCCAGGTCAATGGCAAGTCTGAGCACTTTGCAGACACCACAGGGCTGCCTCACAGGAGCTGTTGGGGGACGCCTACAGCCCCAGAGAGCAGAAGTGGAGACCACTCCAGTCGGCACCCGGTTCCTGCTGTGAGTCCGTGGACAAGTTGCCTCACTCTGGGTGCCTGTTTTCTCATCCATGAAGTGGGAATAACAACTGCATCTTTGGCTGCATTTATGGGGCTAGAATCATACTTTTTTGAAGGTAATTTATGCAACGTGCCTGGCACCTACTAAATTCAATGGATGTCAGTAGTGATGGCAGTAGCTCAAAGAAATGACCTGCAGGAGGAAATGCAGAAGTAGAGCAGATCACAGGCCAAGATGAGTTCTGAAGGACAAGAGGAGCAGAACTAGGGGTGGGCACTCGGGAGTATTCTTAATCCAGAAGAGCATTCTCATGTAGGCTAGCAGTAGGGTTTATACAGAAGAATTGAATTATTGGAAATGTACTTAAAGAAAGGCAATTAGGCAGCCGAAGGTAAGAGTCCTGAGGGAGAGTAGAGGGCAGGGAAGGGGAGAGGAGGGAGAGCCAGGCTGCAGGTCCCACTGGAGGCCCCTTCCCAGCATGCCCCTAGGCTGCTTCCTCAGCACGGCTGGGTGAATACATAGGAATTGCAAATTCATGTTCCAACTGGACTAAGCAAAAAATCGAATCCAGGTGATCTGCTACACCAGGAGGAAATACACTCCAGTCAGGTGCAAGCACCCTGAGGGTCGCATGGAGTTCTGATTACCTGCGCTCAATTGCTGTCCTTGGCCAGAGAATCTGGAGTTGGATGGAGTTACTTGTCATGTTTGCTGTTCTGTCTGCATTCTGAGAGTGTTCATTTGCAGGTTCATGTGCTTGTTTGTATTTGAGTTCTCAGTTCAAAGCATGGTCTTGGGATTTTTCTTTCTTTTTCAGAATGCAGAAATATATAAGATACAAAAATATCTGTGCCCAGCATTTCAATCTCAGCTGGTTGTCCTGCTGTTAAGTGGACTAATTTTGAATACAGCGATCCCCTTAACATCATTACTGATAGTCATAATTTCTTGTATCCTAGATTTTACGGAAGGGGTTAGACTGAAATGAGCTAAGGATTCACTCTGTGGCCATAGCTTTGGGATGAGTTCTTGAGACAATGCTCTATCCTCAAGGAAGGAGAGGAGGACCCTTAATCCCAAAGGGTATTTCTCATCGTTACTTTGGGCTGGCCACAGTCAGGTAGTCCTGGATCCTCTGCTTGGATTGTAGTGTGCAGGAGCTCAGGCAGATTAGGGCAAAGGGCCATCTGGTGGCTGGTTGTAGGTGCTTCTTTCCTGAAGCACCCTTATGTCATCTACACCAGGAGAATTTGAGGTCTGAGACCATCTGGCTCACAGACAATAACTTAGTCAGAACTGGGCTCTTACTTCCTTGGCATCTGCTCAGGTGAGCTCGGCTGCTCTGCCCTCTCACATGTGGAGTTGAGACCTTGTGTCCTGCCACCTTGGAACAGAGCCTGGTTCACCCACGAGTAAAGAACCTGCTCTTGCAGCAGTTCCCGTTGCCATACCTTATGTTCCTAAGTTTGCAAGTTGGCTGACCGTGAGGCCCCAGCATGGCAAGGCCAGTGCTCACCTGGCACCTCATACAGTGGTGGTAGTCACTGCCAGAGCAGTCACAGCCTCTGCATGCATCAGACATCCAAAATGTCCTCGAGGTGCTAGAAGCAGGCAAGTCTCTCAAGTATACTGCCTCACATGTGCCTATAACTTTCCAGAATGATCCTTTAAACGCGCTGTTGATGTCCTATTAGCCCCTGTTTTCCTCCCAAAGAAATTTGTGTTTAGCTGCTAGGTAACCTCCTTGTGTGAAATTTACAGGTCTGCCAGCCATAAAAAAAAACATTAATGCATAATACATAAACAAAACCTATGCTCTTTTTGCAAAAAAAAAAAAAAGAGGGGGGTGGCCAAAAAGAAAGAATGGAATTCAGTCCTTGCTTTCTAAAGGGAAAAAGCATGAACCTTGCATTTTCAGTTTGACGCCTTTTTGCCTTAAATATATGAGATGACTATTAATGCCCGAATTCACAGTAGGGGAGAAGGGAAATGGCAGTAAATTGTAAAGCACATTTACATTATAACAAGGCCCACAGAAGCATTGTAACTCACACGGTTATTTCAACAGAGGTTTGGACGCCCTCCAATTTAATTTCCTGAAGTCGGGCTGTGCAGCTGGGTCATTGCTGGCCTAATCTGGGAAATGTGGCTCTGAGGCTGTGCATCAGAATGCCCTCCTCCAGCTGTCACCAAGCAGCGTCATTTACAGCCACTGAGGTCCAGGGCAAAGCATCAGAATCACTTTGTGTAGACACTGCAGCCTGCTGGCTTCATAAATTCTGTTACGGAGAGCAATAATCAATATTTCATGTTTAATCATGCAGAGCCAAAATTAGTATAGACTTTATGTCTTCTTCTTTTCCAAATTATGCAAATACCAGTAACCCCTTTCCAGTGCCCTTTTCACACTTTCATTTAAAAAAGGGGCATTTGGGGGTGGGGAATTCTAGTAATATTTAATTGAACAATTGAACCGTTGAAAGCATCAGAAGTAATGTTGGCTTTTCACTTCTTTTAAATAGTCACCCTCAGGCTAACATGGAGCTGTCCCAGCACAGAAAGCTGACTTAGTGAGTGTCACGGGTGTGTCAGCTGTGGCTGCACAGTGGAGCATACTGCAGAGTGCTCACAGGCTGTGTGGCCTTTGACACCGTGGACATGCCAGGAAAGTCAAGAGGCTGCGTCTGGACAGGAGTGCACTTCAGAGAGAAAGCAATTCTGAGAAAATTTCTGATGTTAAGCCTATCCAGACACACCCTGCTTGTTTAGACTGTGGAAATGGAAGGGCCAGCAAAAAACAGGAAAAGTGCTTCCTTACTGGGTAGGCCTAGGGGCTGACCATGTGGCTGCAGAGGTGAGCACATCCACCCCCAGCCATGTCCACTGCTGGCACCAGGAAGACACCTACAGGAGTGATGCAGGAAGGGAGGCCAGGCACCAAGAAAGAGCCATGAGCTACTGTCCACTCTGATGGTTCACGCCCAGGTTACTTCAGAAGGCCCCTTAGTCCAGTGGGCAGCAGGACCAGTCGTCAACCAATCATTAGCATGGCAGCCAGTGCTCACGCCTTGCCACTCAGCAAGGCTCCCCCTGGGTTTCACAAGGGGAATTTGGAACTCAGTGTGTTGAGGTTGTATCTGAATAACTCAACTTGTACCCAGCAGAGAGGTTTAACCTACATCTTAAAGACAGAAGCTAGCTGGATGCTGTGGTGCACACCTGTAATCCCAGAAGTTCTGGAAACTGAGGCAGGAGGATTGCAAGTCCAAAGCCAGCCTTAGCAACTTAGCAAGGTGCTAAGCAACTCAGTGAAACACAAAATAGGGCCGGAGATGTGGCTCAGTGGTTTAATACCCCTGAGTTCAATCCCTGGTACCAAAAAAAAAAAAAAAGAAAAAAAAAAGACAGAAGCTATTTAGAGCATGGTAGAAATCATCCTATTATTTGGTCAGTGAAATGGAGCCAGAAAATTGGCTTGAGGACAGCTTCTCCTCCAATGGGTCAGTCATAGTGCCGTTCTTCAGTCAATTAATATGATTAATCAATAGTTAATTGAACTTTTGACAGTAGAAAACAAGGACAACTCAGAGTCTTGGGGTGCATGAGCCAAGATCCAGGGATAAGACAGTGACGTGTGAGGGCATGGACACTTTCACAGAGCAACTCCACACTGGTGGGCCTGGGTGCAGGGGAACCGCAGGGTTGGGAAGCATCTGGGCCTGAACGGTTGTGGGACGAGGGCAGGGAAGGAGGAGGAGGAGAGAGAGCAAAGGAAGTGGGGGAGGCAGGGAGGGAAGGAGGGGCAAGGCCACCCTGTGTGGAGCCACCCTGCCAAGGCACAGAGTCCTGGGACTCCAGCTCCTTTCCCACCCCCTCTCTCTCCAGTGCCCCCCACCACTAAAGCCACAAACAAAGTGTCCTAGTTAATGAAGCCCAAGGCTATGAGTTTCCAGGGCACAGAGGAGAGAGGCGAGAGGCTGTTTCAGCACTAGGCTACCGAGGCAGACACGCCTTCAGCATGCACAAGTGCTTCCTTCTGGGAATGGGCAATCAGGTGGAGGTGTTGGCAATGCTGAGCTCCAAGCTTGGCAGAGCAGGCAGTGGAGAGGGGCTAGTAAGGTTGGGATCACCACAGGCCACTGAGGAAGCAGGGTGAGTGCCCTGCCCTCCTCTCGGTTGGGAAAACCTGTTGAATAAGGGGAAAGTTGGGGAGGAGCTCAACCTGCATGTGTGGCACGTGATTCACAGTGGAGGCCCCCAAACAGGGATCAGTCAGCCCTCTGTCTGCACAATCAAATACCTGCAGATGGAGATCATTCAGGAAAACGTGTCAGTATGGAGCCTGCATGAATTTCCTCTTGTCACTCTCCCTCAGCAGCACAATGTCACCACTCTTGGCCCAGAGTCTTCATTGTGAGGACTCAGGGTTGACTTGAAACATACGGAGTAGGTTGTAGGGCTGCCTTACCATGTCAAAGGTCAGTGGACCTTGTGACCTCTGCCCTGCAGAGAGCAAGGGATGGCTGCCGTCCCACAGGGGCTGCCTCTTGGGGCAGGCTGCTAGGGTGGCCAGGAAGGGTTGTGGTCTCAGGGAATGGAATGAAGATCTGTGAGGTCTTCAAATCCTCAGTGTTGCTAGGGCTGAGGACAGGGGCTTCACCAGGAAGTGGAGCTGTGTCCTTCACACCCTGTAGCACTATGGGTGCCTGAAGTGCAGGGGAGGTCTATGCATGTTTGAGCACCTGGCTCAGGGAAGAGGTTTCTAAGAGGGAGAAGCAGCCTTCAGAGTTGGAGACCCCAGGCTTCTGCAGTCTCTTCCCAGCAGCCAGGAGCCAGCAATGTGGACGGAGCCAGGTGGAAAGAATGGAGGTCGGAGCCCAGCACAGTGATACCAGTGATTCCCGAGGCTGAGGCAGGGGATTGCAAGTTCAAAGCCAACCTCAGCAACTCAGTGAGCCCTAAATAACTTAGTGAGCCCCTGTCTTCAAATAAAAAAAAGGGGGGGGGCTGGGGATGTGGCTCAGCGGTTAAGCTTCCCTGGGTTCAATTCCTAGTACCAGAAATAGAAGAGAGGAGGTGGGGTTGTATGACTGCATCCCCACCCTGGAAAGCAACCGGGAGCAGCATCTTCAGAGATGGAAAATCCATCTGAGTGATAGTATTGTATCCAGTTAAGTCAAGGATGATGCCTTGTGTGTTCACATTCATAATGATGTCTGGAACTTAAAATGGGGTATTGTCTCAATTTGGCTAATAACTGCCCTCAAGTATTATTGCCATAAGTTCCTGACACTAGTTTGTGATACCTTTTTTTTCCTTTTTTACAGGAAGAGCTGAAAAGATTGCAGAACCCTTTAGAACAAGTCCATGATGGGAAGTATTTGCTTGAAAAGTAAGTAAAGAAATTTAAAAGGGAGCTAAATCATTGGCTAGGTTAAAGGCTTACATGAAAAAAAACTCAGTTGGGTGTGGTGGTGCACATCTGTAATCCCAGCAGCTTGGGAGGCTGAGGCAGGAGGATCACAAGGTCAAGGCCAACCTCAGCAATTTGTGAGACTCTAAGCAACTTTTTGAGACCCTGTCTTAAAATAAAAATTAGGATCACATGGTACTCAGATATCCATGGTGTGTGCTCCAGGGATTGAGACTTAACACTTCCATCTTTAACTTTAGTCAGGGATATTCATAGAAGGCATTAATTGTGCAAGAAGTATAAGGCTAACCCAAAATTAATAGAATAATAGCATGAACATTCAAAATAACACTGCAAAACTATGTAAGACTGAGCAAAATGAAAGGCAGGGGTGGGGAGATAGAAAAGCAATGAATAAAGACAAAAATAGTGTCTACCTCTTAAGTTTTTAAAAACTGTCCTTTTAGGCATGTGAGATATGTATCCTGATTTCAAGTTAGGGGTAAAAGCTTTGAGGTTTTTTTTTTTTTTTTTTTTTACATTAACGTAGCTTGTGATTTTATAAGACTTCAAAAAATATTAGCATAATATCAAATTGATTGACAGTCATTGTCAGGATAAGGGAATTAAAAATAACTCCCGGTTATGAAGGATCTGCGCTGTGCTCTGTACTGTGAATGCCTGCCAACTTTCTCTCAAGTCCTGGCTGTGGCCTTTCTGTAGGAGCCTTATGGTTTCCATCTTACAGAGAGGAAAGAAGCTCAGAGAGGCTTCTGCGTGCTCTGCCAGAGAACAGTGAGGATGGGAGCCAACCCAGGTTTGGATGCCCACGGAGCTGTTGCTCCAGCCTGGCTGGGTCTTAGTGATCTCTGCCCCAGTGGGTCCTGCTTGGCTTGGTCAATGCATTTACAAAGTACCTTGACATCCCCAGAGGACAGAGCAGGGAAAGCTGCGAGGCCAGGGGACCCTGTGAAACCACTGCAGGGAACCAAGGAGGTGCCCCATGGAGGAGAGGAGAGGAGGAACGTCTGGGAGCTAAATTGCATCTTTGTCTCCAGAGAGTGGCGCGAGACCTACCAACAGGAGATGAGGAGAAGCAGACTTGGGATCAAGAAAACATGACTTTTACAGTTTTCAGGCTGCCCACAACGGAAAGGATGTTGTCAAGAAGTGAACTGACTCATCCCAGGAAGGGTGTAAATGAAAACATTAAGAACATTCCTGAAAACGGAAAAGCTTGGGGTGGGTCTGGTTCCTCTTTCTGCCTTTCCCCAGCTCTGTGAGTCAGGCAAATGGCCTCACCACCTGAGCCCAGGACCCTCAGCTTCAAGGAGGAAGGACAGAGTGTCAGTCCTCACAGGCATCGATGAGGACCTGACCCCATGGGAGGTGGCCCAGGCATGGTCCAGCCAGTACTCTGTGGATCTGCTGGGCAGATGCCCTTAGAAGGGCAGCATCAGCCCTTCCAGCAAATGAGCTGCCTGGGTTAGCCATGGGTTTTATTTATCCTCACTGTGGCTGTTTTCAGGTAATGTGAATGACTTAGAAAAAAGAAGTTTAGCCATTATGGACCAAGCTCTGGAAATTCCTCAAAAGACTGTGAAAGGGCTGCCTTATGACCCAGCAGTCCCACCCCTGGGTGCACACCTGAAGGAAATGAAGCCAGCCAGCGCCTCCGTTTCACTGCAGTCCCAGTCACAGCAACCAAGACACGGGGACAGCCCAGGTGTTCGTGAAGGGTGTGGACAATGTGGTGCACACAATGGAATGTTTGTTACTTGGCCACAAAAAGAACCAAGTCTTGTCGTTTGCAGCAAGTGGATGGAAGTGGAGGACGTTAAGTGAAATAAGAGAGGCACAGAAAGACAAGCACCGCACACTACAGTCATGTGGAACATGAAGCAGTTGCTCTCACAAGAATGGAGACCAGAGTGGTGGTTTCCAGAAGCTGGGAGAGTCAGGGAGGCCAGGAGAGTGGGGAGGCTGGGAGAGAGGGGAGGCTGGGGCAGGTTGATCTGTGGGCACTACATCACACAGGAGTAGGAAGCTCTGGTCTGTCTGGCACAGTAGGGTGACTGCAGATAACAATAATGAACGGTCCATGTTGAAAAGCTAGAAGAAAGTATATTGAACGTTTTCTCCATAAAGAAACAATGAGTGCTTGAGGAGATTAAAGTTTAACCTGGTTTAAACATTACACGGTGCATATGAGTTTCAAAACATGGTGTTTCCCATTGTTATGCACCACTTTTGTTTTTATATATGAGTTAAAAATAAATTCAACTTAAAACACAAGAGAACATCTCTGTCTCCCCCATCTTCTTGCTGCCGTCACCAATGTGTGAACAATGACCAGAGCCTCCAGCTGACCTTAGAGAGAAGCTTCTCCCATGTGACCCTGCTGTAATGACAGAGGGCTGGTGGCTTTTCATCCTGCTGCATTGGAGTCTCCAGGGAGGTTGTGCTCAGTCCAGGTAGGCTGGACCTGAATCCCCCTAGGGCCGCCTGATTTTCTTGAGAGCATCCTGGTGATTCAGGGGAGGAAAGGGACTGAAGACAGTGGACAGGCGCTGTTCAGCTTCTTCCAGTTCATCCATCTCCTCCTGTGGCATCACCCTCCGAGGTCTCAGGACACCCTGTGACGTTCAGCCCATTTATTTACTGAACCTGGCTATGTCATGACTGATTTTAATGTAGGAAATGAACCCCAGAAGTGTTTCTTTTTCCCTTGCTAATTGACAGCAAGTGTATACTGAGCTGCTGGCCACCACTACCACCACCACCACCACCACCACCACCACCATGTTGCTCCGCCCTCTGCCCCAGGGGGAGGTGCATGTGCTCCACCTCCTGCACCCACTCTTCCTGTGCTATCGCAGGCCTGGGCAAGCCCGAGCTTCTTGGGGTTTTGTACACGTGTTGTTCCAGCCATGACTGAGGAGCCCCAGTTCGGGAACTGTCTCCCCTCAGAACACACTGGCCCTGGGGTGACCCTCCCTTTCATGCTTGTCCAGGACACTGAGAAAACAAGCTCTGGCCATCTGCCCGACAGCTGCAACCATTCTGTGGATTTCTGGGGAGTTTCCTGACCTGCTCGGGGCAAGACTGTGTGTCCTTGAAAGCTGTCGGATTTGATTAAAAAATGGGTGCACTTGGGTGAGCTGCAGCTGTCCTGGCACTGTGCAAATCAGCCCAGCCAGGCACGCCCACCAGAAGTTAAGTGCCTGGACGGGTGGCCCCTTGGAACATTCCCCTTGTTCTAAATCTCCATCAGTGCACAGGGAGAGCTTTGCTCACCATGTGGAGGGCAGCACAGGGTACGTGAACACTCACACATATGCACACACTTGCATACTCACATGCACACCAACACATGGGCACACACACACACACTCATACATGCACACACAGACCCACAGAGCTTGGCAAGGGCCCAGGATCAGAGAAGAGCTCTGTCAACTCATGAATTGGAGGCTGCTTATAGCTATTGTTCGCAACGATCGTTCATTGGCACAAGACAGCAGGCTCACTGCCATTTTTGTAACTGTTGAATGGGCTGGATCTCTGGTGGGTGGTGTGTGATAGCAGGCCACATGTTTTGTTAGTATGCGGTCACTTGATTAACCAATGGAGGCTATTGATGGCATAGACAAATGCTGGCCAATTAAACCAATAGGCATTCGCAGATCATTGAGGAAATATGAATTCTACCCTTGGATTAGTGAAATTGCTGGGAGAGGTTCTCTTTATGAAGATGCCACCTTGCTGCAGTCGCTGCATGGCGACAGGTCTCCCTGCATGCTCTCTTGTGTCTCTACCTGCCCTTAATGGGATGCTCAGTGGACCCTGCAGTGTCCTTGCTACAGGCTGCTGTCCCTGCAAGCTGCAGGATTACAGAGGTGAGACTTTACTGTCCACCACCCTGGTCTGGGTCCCTCTGTCCCCCATCAAGCGTCTTACAGGTTTCCAGCAGTTTCCTGCCTGGTGGAGTCCTGAGCATGGGCCCTGCCTGGCAGCCTTGCGTCGTATCCCCCACGCTCCATGCCGTTCCAGCACCCGATGATTGGAGCATGTGTGTAGATGGTGAATGAGGAGAACTAAGAGGAGCCCTGGGTACCCACAGAACACAGCCTCTTCCTCACCCAGCCAGGCAGAAGGAGCTCCGCCACGCTCTGCTCTCCTGGGCGTACGGCACCACCTAGTGGCCACATGAGTGCCTGTGAGCCGCCATGTGTGCCCTCAGTGCTTAGCCACTCCTCCCTAAGGAGGAGGAGATGCACTGTGGCTTATGGCACTGCACTGGGACATTCAGCAGGCTTTGTATCCTTTTCTTTGATGCCACCACACTCCTGTTCTCATGGCTGACAGCTCCTACAGCCTTCTAATGAGCTTTCTTCCTCTCTCCCTGCTCCCTCCTGCTGCAAGCCACTCCTCCTGTTCCCTGGCTCCAGATCCTGTTTCCCAGGGGCAGGGTGATGGCACTGGACCTTAAAGTCACTGAGGGCCTACTGGGTGGATTTGGGTGTCAGCACTGGCCTTTTACAGCTCCAGAGAGAGGGGTCAAAGCACACATCACGCACGTGGGAGCTGACGTTTCCTGATGCCTGACACACACACCCTTGCCAGGGTCTGTGCTCTGGGAGGAACAGAGGACTAGGCTCTTAGGGGGATGAAGCACATAAGCTGGATTCTTAAGACACAAGTTTTACTGTGTTTCTCCCAAATGGCGAACTGAGCTACATCCGCTTTGGGGTTCTCAGCTGATACAGGGTGTAATTTACAGAATTAAAGATCATAAATGCACAACATCTGTGACAGGGGCTGTACACACGTGTGACCCATGACCATCTGTGTACCAGGCTCATTTCCTTCTATCCACCCGTGTGCCTTCTCTTGTGGAGATCCCTGTTTGTTTTCTAAAACCAGCCTGTGTGTTTTCTGGCCTCTGCTCCTCTATTGCAGGCCTTCCTTACACACACGACCTGACACTCTCAACTGCAGACTTCCTTCAGGTCCTGTGAAACCCAGCCCAGGGCCACTTTTGCAGGGGCTGAGCCCTCAGTGAGACCTGAAGCACCCTGAGGCAGTGCCCACCATTCGTGAGTCACATTGCCAGGCTTAGACAGTGTGGGGAGCGGAGGAAGCTGGGACAGCACACCACTGGGCGGGGATGGGGCCTCCTACAGCCACTGGTCAGCAGGATCACGCATTGTGACATTCTTTGTATTCCATCTGCCCCCAGAATGGTCCAATGTTCCACTTTTCTGCTTTGGCTTTGAGTGTAGGGTTGAGCCCGGGAGGTGGAGCCGTGTCTTCTGGGGTGTGGTCACTTTCTGCCGCCCTCCCTCAGGACTCTGTTAATAGAGTCAAGTGAAAGGCCTTGAATCCTCATCAGCCTTATCAGAAGCTGGTGACTGAGCTGCACTGTTGCTGAGTGCTAATGTCCTGGGCGGCAGGGAGGCGTGGTTTCTGTTTCCAGCTGTCGGCTGGCCACGGATGTGCAGAATAATGTTGAAAAATATCCCTAAATCTGCAGCCCTTGGAATCAAGGATGAAGTGTCCGTTGCAACATGGTCCACATTGGGCAGGCGGTGTGCAGTGCTGGCTGGGGGGACGTCTGAACCATCCTACACTGGTGCCCTGTGCCTCCTCCCTGCTCTGGGCAGTGGTGCCAGCTCCCCTCACCCCTTCCCCTTCATGGGGAGCACAGTTCTCCAGAGTTCAGCAGCACTACCCGCTCCTCATCTCACCCCCACCTGGGGCCACACACACCTTTTTATTTAAGACCTTCTTCCTTCTTCCTATTTCTGTTCTGGCCCCCTCCAATTATTTTTTGGAAAAAAAAAAATCACATCTCTTCTATCTCTTTATCACTTCCTATCCTATTTTAATAATGCCAAAATTGAGCCCATTTTCCCTACTCTATAGAATCGACTATTATATTAAGATAGTACTAACAGTGCCTCGATATTAACACATAGTAAGAAATAGTAAGATCCAGACTGAGATAGAATCGATTATAGAACAATATATCAGATTTTAAAGCTACTTCTAAATGGAGAAGGGGCCTATCGGGATCTCCTTGGCAGTGATGCCAACCAGGGCTGCCTTCTGGGATTCTTTCAGGTGCCTGTAAGCATCTCCAGCAGTGGGCGGTGTGTGCTGTCTCTGCTTCTTTCACACTCAGCTCTACACGTAAGAAGACACAGGACAATTTACACACGTTTGAGCTTGGCCAGAGCTTCTGATCATTTGGGGGAGAAAAGAGGAATCTTGTAGAAGTTACCCTTGGGGTGCAACCTGGAAGAACAAACCATGGCTGGATTGAGGAATTAGAACAGAAGTGACTTGAGACATGGTCTGCAAGCACTGGCTATCTGTGGCAGGATTTTCCTCATTCATTTGGTCCTGCCCAGTGAAAAGGCTCTGGGGGGAGGTTGCAGCATGAAAAGCCAGAGCATCCAATTTGAGTGCTGGATCAAGTTGGGACCCTTGCTGGCCTCTTAGCCCCACCCCTTCCCCATCATGTGGAAGCCAAGGGTGGGCACCAGCTGCAGAAGCAGGCAGAGAAGTTGCCTGGGGTCCAGCCAGCGCAGAGCCTGAATGCTGTGATTTATGTCTGCTGGTTTGATGGCGGAGTCTCAGCTCATTGAGGTGCAGATGAATAGGTTTATCTCCTCTAATAACTCTGGACCCCATTTCCCTCACTGGAGGGGGCAAGGCAGAGAAAACTTAATCTTGCCCAATAATGGAATTCGAGTCCCATTGGAGAATTTACTGCTGTTCAGTGACTTTTGTCTAATCTGGTTATTAAATTCTGAACTCCTGAAGCGGGTGGAGCAAGCCCATGCCCGCAGCTGTGTGGCCTGCCCCTGCCTGTGCCTCTCCTCTGTCCTCCCTTCTCTGCTGCACACCTGGGCCTCCAGGCGTATTACCTTAAAATGGCCGAGGCCTGGAGGAAGGGGTCCCTGGGTCTCCCTCAAGCCCCCACAGGTGTTGGCTGCGCCCCTCATGGGCTTGAACTCCTTGCTCTGCTGGGCTGCCTTCTGTGACCACTGGCAGAGCCTTGGCCAACCTGGGAGTCCTCAGAGGGGAGGGTACTCCAATCCTGCTCCCCCGGGGAGCTCTCCAGACCCACAGAGCCTCCGACATGAAGCTGGCCCTGGTCTCAGGTTCCCCTCCAACACCACAGCTTTCTCCTTGGGCCTGTGACCTCTGTTGGTGGGACAAGATGAGTGTTTACCTTTTCTGGAGCGGGCAGAGAAAAGAGGTCACTGCACCATGGAATCTGCTCTCCTGAAAACCACTCTGGTCGCCATTGACAGGCCAGAGCAGTAGGGTCCCAGCAGGACTTCTACGCAGCCCAGTCCCTGCCAGCCTGTGGGGGATGGTGGGCACATGGGCAGGCATTCTCCTGGTAGACAAGGCAAGATGGGAACTATCAGGGGCAAGCAGCCTCTGCTACACACCTGTATAAGTGGGAACCAGGATGGGGATAGGTGACAGGGAAGCTTCAGTCAGCTCTTCATCAGCAGGACAACAAAAGGAAAGAATCTGGTAAGTTACCCTGAGCTGGGCCAGTGCCATCCCAGCAGCTCGGGAGGCTGGGGCAGGAGGACTGCATGTTCCGCTTCCCCTAGAACTAGACTCAGCAACCTCGCAAGACCCTGTCGCAAAATAGAATAAAACAACTGGATAGAGTGCCAGCCTAGCATACTTGAGGCCCTGGTTTCCATCCTGAGCACTCAAACTGTACACCTATATGAGGTGCAAAGAACCAGAGGCCTCAGGAGGGGTGGCTCTGTCGGGGGGGTGTGAGTGTTGCAGGGGCTGTGATCTAGAGGCAAAGTTGAGAAGGGCGTGTTGCCTGCCTCATGGATGTGAGTGGGAAGAGGCAGTTGTGAGCGTTAGACCCACAGGACCAAAAGGCCACATGGAAGGGGTAAAAGCCATCGAGAGCACACAGCCAGTGGGGAAAGGCCCTCTGGGAGGTGGAAGGCAGGGTCCCTGGCGAACAGGCAAAGGCAAGCTTCACAAGTCAGAAAGTCAGTGAGAGCAGAGACAGCACCAGCCAGGGCTCCATGAAGCCTAGAGGAGGGTCAGCGGGCACTGGGGAGCCAGGGAGCAGCCATGAGGGAGGGTAAGAAGAAGGAGCCAGAAGGTAGCCTGCAAGGGGACTCTACCCCCAACAGTGGTCCCGCAGGTCCCGGCCACGTTCTGCTAGCAGCAGCAAGATCTCAGCAGGTCTTCCAATACAAACTGTCACTGGATGTCTTTGTTACTGAGTGCCACCCTTTCCCTTGGGTTCTAGCAATGTATTTATGTAGTGATGAAGCAACACACAGATGCATTGAATATAATCAGCTTTTAACATCCACTCCGTAACTATTTCAATTCCTTTCCTGTTTTTTATTGGTGTATTTGGTTTTGTGGTGAAACAGTATTTAGATTTTCTATGAAGGGTGAAAGAGACAATCTTAAAAAGAATTTTGAGGGCTGGGGGTGTGGCTCAAGTGGTAACGTGCTCACCTGGCATGTGCGGGGTGCTGGGTTTGATCCTCAGCACCACATAAAATAAAATAAAGATATTGTGTCCAAAAATTTAATTAAGAGAAGACGTGAGATAAATGGATACAGTGCAGACTTTGCAATTCGAGTCATGTAGGTTCAAACCCCAGCTTTGCTCCTTACCTTGAGCAGCCTGGTGACCTCTTTGGGCCTCCTTGATTGGACTCATTAAAATGACAACAGTAACTGGATTATAATGAGCTTTCAGTGAGAAAAACCCAGAAAAATCACTAAGCCTCTTAAGTCTTTTCCATCCAAATGGATCTTCCCAACATATTTCTGTGAACTTGGGTAACAAAATACTGCCAGTAGGGACATTCAGGAATCCAGGGTTCCAGTGTATGTGATTTTCACATTACCTCAAAATACTTGGAAGTACTAGACACGTCTGTTTTTATGTTGTTTTCATAGTCTACCCAGGACCTCTACGTGTGGACTTTGGGGCTGAGGGACTTGAGCACGGTGACCTTTGACTTCTTGCATGCCTTGGGGAAGTTGAGGCTGAGCTTCTGTGAGTAAGCCCCACACAGGCCAGAGTGACTGGTGTCGGCCTCAGGCTAATGAGAAGTTCCCTGGCCACTTCCTTGTGAGAAGAAACGTGCTCTCAAGCTACCTTCTGGACAAACGTATGAAGAATAGGTTTGTTCATCAGCTACTGACCAGGTCCTCTGACTTGCAGAGGGCACTGCTGGCCGCTGGGAACTGCCTCGGGGCTGTACAGCCTCCCGGTAGCTGGCCTTGTTGGATGCTCTTGTCTTTGAATGGTCCACACCATCCCAGCCGCTCTTCTCTTTCTCATGCTCAGTCACCCCTCTGTGTCCTGTTTCTCAAGTGTCTTGTCATCTTCACAGAGTGTCACAGATGCAGGACCATGCCCAAATGCTCACCTGGGAGGGAGCCGGGGTTGCTGCCATCAAGGTGGTCTTAGCATTGGTGAAACCTTAAGAAAGATCTGGAAGAGCAAGAGCTCAGGATGTGCTGGAAGTCCCACCAATCCTAGGTGGAGTGAAGTCAGGGACAGGCAGGGAGGAGATGGGCTGAGACACGGATGGCTATGGGAAGACTTCCACTGGCCTGCGTGGCCCTTCACATCACTGGGCACATGCATGTCAGGATGAGGGATTGGGTGGACACCAGACCTGCTAGGAGAACTCACAGCTTCACATGGAGAACTCAACAAAGACTTGAACAACAGGATTTCTCCTCATCTGCCCTAAGTCAGCACGCGGCAGGCCACTTAGGGTGGCACCCTCTTTTGGCTGGTTCAGAATTCTTCATACAGGATTATAATGTATTTTGAAAATTTTAAAGTTATTTAGTAACATAAAAGAACTAGTAACTTTCATATGAAAACCCAGCTTCCTGGCCACTCAGGAGCAGTGGGAAATCTGGGACAGGGTGCCCTCTCTGGCCAGTCTGCCCTGCTGGCCTGGAGCAGCTCCTGAGGTCCCCCTTCTGTCTTCTGCAGACCTCCCACCTCCTGCCTGTGCCCTCAGGTCCATGTCTTTGCCCCAAGGCTTTTTTCCTCCCTCCCTCCACCCTGCCAGGCCCAACTAAAGAACTAAGACTCTCTGGAGCTTTCTCCAAGCACCTGGCTCTCAGAGTGCCCTCTCTTCTGTCCTCTGGGTCAGGACACCCAGGGGTGACCAGGATCACATATGGTGAGCCCCCAGGTAGTCATGAGCTTGAGGAGCCGCTCAACCTGCAAAACAGGGACATGTAGAGAAAGGGCAGGGGCAGGTGACAGCGCCATCTCCAATATGAGTGAAGGGAACGAGCAACAGGCCTAGTCAAAAAGTTATGAAAAAAGATATTTAGCATCTGTCTAGAAACCTAGGCTTCCTTTATGTAGGAACCAACAAAATGTGTTCCCTTACTTCATCTAGTCTTCAAAGGATGACATCCTCAGCATCGCTTAATCTAAAAATAACAGTATCAAGGCAGTTGTTACGGTTTAGATGTGGTGTGCCCCTAAAGCTCAGGTGTGAAATGCAAGAAGGTTTGGAAGAGAAGTAACTGGGTTATGGCCTTGACCTAATCAGTGAATCTAACCGAGCGGTAACTGGAGGCAGACGGGGTGTAGCTGGAGGAAGTGGTTCATTGGGAGCGTGGCTATGGGGTATATATTTTGTATCTGGAGATGGAGTCTCTCTCTGCTTCCTGATCGTCATATGAGCTGCTTCCCTCTGCCACACTCTTCCTCCATGATGTTCAGCCTCACCTCAAGCCTGAGGAATGGAGCCAGCCTTCTATGGACTAAGACCTCTGAAACCTTGAGCCCTCAAATAGACTTTTCTTCCTCTACAGTTGTTCTGATCGCGCCCTTTAGTCACAACAGCAAAAGAGCTAACTAGCAACTTGTGGTTTAGTCTGCAGCCAAGGAGGGATCCAGTAGGAGATCTACCAGCAGAAGCTAAAAGCACCAGTGGTTTAGTCTGCAGTCAAGGTGGAGCCAGGAGGAGAAGGCTGGAAAGTGATTTCCATGAAGTGGGGTTCTCTTTTACATAAAATAGCATAGAGAGAGCTCACTATTACAATGACAGGTGGCGTTGACATTATTACCATTAAATTAACACCATCGATACCATTTTTCAAAGGCCAGTTGAAGTTAGTGAACATATTTTGTTTATTCCTACATTTTGAATTATCAAGGAAGCATAGGGTTTACTTCTAAATGGATGCCAAATATCCTTTTCAATAATTGTGTGGCTGGGCCAGTTCGTATTGTGAGAAACACGCTCACCTGCCCAAACCCAAAGAATCAACTGGGAGACCTCAGGCTCCGCAGAAGAGAGACCTAAATGATGGTCTCGCAAGATCAGGTGTCTTGTGGTCAGACACCCAGAGATGGTACAGTCAGTATTTTATGCATTAGGGTGCAAGGGCCCTTTCGTGATTCCTCATTGGCTGAGTAGGACTTCCTGAATGTCCCCTGTGTTTTCCTGTCTCCTATTGGGTTATTTAAAGAAATGACCTTGAATTGTCCCCATTCCTCTTGTTCTTCTGTGGTGGGAAAGACTTCTTGGGGTGAACACATTCTGACACATAGGCAGCTCTTACTTCTTTACCTAAGTTATTCTTTCTTAAACAAGAGACTATATCGCTGTTGGTCAGGCTGAGCTCTTCCCCCATCTCCTGTTTGTTAAGGGCTATTCAGGTGCCTGGACTTTGGATCTGCCATATCCATAGGTTATGGTGCTATTGTGTGAGTTAACTGCCTGTAACTTTCCATTCTGCTCTAGGTCCCCTCTAGCTGCCTTTCCTACAATCCAATTTTACATTGCAGCCTAAATGCTCTATTCTGAAAAGGACCACTGGACTTCCTATTTCTCACAGTAGATGGCATCGCCCACTCCACCCTTTCTCTACACATTGCTGTCTGTTTTGCAGTGCAAGTGGCTCCTCAGGCTCATGACCCAGTGGGGACAACTCACCACAGGTAGTCCTGGTCACCACTGGAAGTCATTTGAAAGTCATGCTGGAGGTGTGACCCAAGGGAAGTCACAATGTGTGATATCAACTTTCCTAGGATACAGAGACTTCATACCATGGCTGAAACCATTAAAAAACAATGTAACAATTTAGGGTGCTAGTTTAACAGGAAGCGAATGGCCTGGCGCTTTTAGCTTCTGCTGGTAGTTTAAAGACATTGTCCACCCTGTCCTGCAGCCTTTGAAACTCTAATTATGACTGGCAAGAGGTAAGAGGGAAATATTATCATATGAAGTTTAAAAAGGAATGAGATAGTTTAACATGCTTTAAATTAAGTTAAATTGTTCCATAATCTGTTGGCAATGACCATAAATTAAATATCCAAAACTCAAAGAACTCTTGCATTAAGGAAGTCAGTGGGCATAAAATGTTTTTAATACACTTTTGTTTTGTTTTGTTTTTTGGTACCAGGGATTGAACTCAGGGGCATTCAACCATTTAGCCACATCCCCAGCCCTATTTTGTATTTTATTTAGAGACAGGGTCTCACTGAGTTGCTTAGCACCTCACCATTGCTGAAGCTGGCTTTGAACTCTCGATCCTCTTGCCTCAGCCTCCAGAGCCACTGGGATTACAGGCATGCACCACCACACCTGGCTTTAATACACTTTTATTTTAAAAGCATTAAATGTTTTCTTCTCTTATCACTAAAATAAGCTATCTATTCACTTAGGGAAAATGAATGTTATTTTCTTGGCTAAGGATTGTTATTTCTGAACTAAGGAAAATTGTCACTTTCCAGATTCCAGGACGCTAGCCAGGAAACAGGCTGCTTGAGCAAGTTCACCCTTGTAAATCTGTCCTTGCAGTTTGCAGGACCTTTGGGCTCTCCAAGGCACCACACCGCCCCCTGGTGTTCAACTTGCTAAAATGCAATACTGACTCAAATAGCCCCTTACAATTGTACTTATTTTCAGAACAATCAAAGTGACATTAAAAAAAAAAGGAAAAGAAAAGAAAAGAAAAAAAAATAATACTACAGACTATTTTGAAATATTATAAACTTGTGTATTTTATATGGGTAGCCAAAATTTTCTAATTTTTACAACATTTAGAATGTTACTTACTTTGTGCCCTTGGTGGGAATAGTGACAGTGTGATTTTTTTCCTCACAGCATCCAGCGGGCGTGGCGCGGGCATCTGCAGCGGCAGGAGCCCCTGGAGAAGAGGAGCCCGTCGCCACCTTCAGTGTCCTCCGGCAGGCTGAGCAACTCCAGCAGCGTGAACACCTTCTCCGACAGCAGCACACCTGTGAGTGCACCTTCCATTCTCCTGGTTGACTTACCGCCGCTTATACGTCGCCTGGACTCTGGTTCTAGGATGGAAGTTGTGGGGTGTGAGCAGGTGGTTTGCGACAGTGAGGCACCATGTAGCTCAGGTGCTACCTGGAAGCTAGGGTAGGGGCTTTGTCCTTTCAGAACAGACCAATTCGCAACTTGAAGTTAGCTTTACTGAGTCTGGAGAAAGGGTCGTGTTTGAAATCAGCCTCTGAGGCTCTCACTTCATCTCCTTTTCTCTGTGGACGTGCATCTCAGTTCGTGCCTCTAGAAGCCTTGTGTGATACTAATGTGTCAGAAGGTTAGTACGAGAAAGAGAACTTTCCCAGAGGGAACTGGAAATAGTAGGTAAGCTCAGAGCCCAGGTAGGCCACTCTTGGCTGGTGTGTGCAAGTCACCATGGCCAGATGGGGCCACAGACCCCACCTGAGGGGCAGCCACCTGGAAAGGTGTTGCCATGTAGGGATGCAGGTCAGATATTGTCAAATGTGGCTCCTTCTTCAGGAGACGCCAGAAATCCACGGAGAAGACGTGGAAGGTAAACTGGAGACTACAGTGGGGCTACAGGCCACCAGCACACAACTCAGAAGTAGGCTAAGGAATGAAGGAACTGTTGATGTCTGTGTGTTAAAGAGAATGACATATGTGTCTGTCGGGTGCCTAGAAACCAGGGTGTTATGGATTCAGCCACTGTAATGCTGAAAAGTAAGAAAGAGAAATGGAGTAAAAAAAATATTCCTTTGCTACTTTGCTCTAATGTTCATTCAGTTGTGAAAAAGTTTTCTCAAGATGCAGAATGGTGTATTCACATTGGGATCAAGCCAAAGTTACTTTATCTGAGAGGTGTTCTGATGACCGATTTGCACATTCTTTGGTAACTGGTTTTATCTAGAGATGGACTTTTCAAGGGAGGGAATGTGTTGCTTTCGTAGCTGTGAAATAAATGGGACAGAAGGTCCACTTTTAACTGAGAGCAGCAATGGAATATTTGGTGAATTTCTTGGGAGAGTGTCTTGTGGGGTGGCTTGTATCTGAGCGCGCTGTCACTAGAGGGTGCAGGTAGACCACAGTGGGAGATACCAGGCCTAAGGTTGCAGACGGTGCATGATTTGTGAGTAAAAAATAGGGTGCAAAGTGAGTGTTTTGCAGGCCGTGGCTGAAATGCCACAGGAAGTGCAAATCCAGGGTCTTAGACGATTGAACTTCCACGATGGAGATGCAGTGTCAGAAGTTGATCCCTCAGGTCTGAGGTTTAGATTTCCTGCTTTTGTGACTTCTCGTGGCCACACTTCAGGGTGACTGACGACCATGGTTGCTAGGCCGGGGTGGGGAGTTGGTGTGAGCACCTTGGGCGCTTAATCCTTTGGTGGATTGAGACCCTGGAAGAGAACACCTGACCTCCTCAAGGGGCAACCCACTCATGCCAGCAGCTCAGGGGCTAACAGCATGCCCTTCCCCCACCTGGCCACCATGATCCAGCCTCCACACACCATTGCCAGCAGCCACACCTTCTCTAATTCATCCTGGCTTCTCAGCCCCTGCTGTTTTCGGTAGAGGAGATTTTCTCTCTCAAATGTCCCCAGCACCTGGGTTTGCATAATGTGTGTCAGACGGTGGGTGGTGGGCGTGACATCCAGCTGACCCCTGTATCATCTTCCTGTAGTTCTGAGGTCATGGGACAGGGATGATGATGGTGTCAGTGTGTGGAAATTTGCCTCAACCCCTAGTGCCTACAAAAAAATGAAGAGTCGGGCGGATTTAAAAACAAAACAAAGCAAAACTCATTATTGGAACCAGTTATCAGAGAGCAATCAGAGACCCAGCCTGGAATTCTAATAGAGGCTGCTGATTATCAGGGTGACTTTGATGTCAGCGATGGCCATGAGGTGCCACTCAACATACAAAGTAAAATAAAAGCTTAAGATGTCAGGATATTTCCAGTCTTGTTTGTCAGGCAGGTGAAATATCCAAGATGTAATTTTTAAAAACCGCACACCTAGTTGTGTGGATGGACACATCTCTGAACCCTTTTCTCCCACGGTTGTCACTTGCCCTGGGCCCCTGCGGGGGACTCACTCTTATCTCCTCTGGGGCTTCTAACCTTCCTGGAGATGAGGTGGGAAGGTGATCCTGCCCAGCCCATAGGAGCTGCAGGCAGGAAGATGCACTTTTTCCACCCGCCAGTGGATGGACCTCATTTATGGAGGGAATAGAATCACCCTGGCCCGCATTGACCAAGCCATGATGGAATCACACTTTGTTATCTGTAAATTTAAAGTCCCCTGTGTAAGTTGAAGGCCATCTGCCAGGGAAGCTCTCCCTGGGGAGCCCCCTGGCCTGACTCTGGCTTGATCTCTGCTAGCTCATGGACTCTCAGCCCCCTTTCTCTGGGTCAGCTGTTGCAGATGCCTCCAGACCACAGTCAGTCTTCTCAAATCTGATCAACTGCTGTTTTGTCTAGAGTTCCAGCCTTCCCTCAGCTAGCCTCCAACACAGCCTCCACCAGAGGCAGGCCTTCTTTGCCTGCTCCCCGAGCCTGGTCAGTGCCACCATCCCCAGGCCTGCAGTCACTGTAACCACTGCCTGTCTCCCCTGTCTGCCCCAGACACAGGCCACATGGGAAACCAACTCCTTGATCTGACTGAGTCCCTGTGCTGCACTAAGAATGCCACTTCTGTGTGCTTCTGCTCGGATCCTTGCATCTAAACATAGTGGTTAAGGCAGCTCTCAGGATATTTCTGCTCTAAAATATGTAATGACAGCACCGTCTAAGTCTGAGCTTCAGATTCTTCATCTTAACAAGAGCTGAGCCCTTGTTGGGTGCTGGGCTCTCTGCTGATACTTTCTTGTGGATTATCTTATTTAATCCCCTCAATGGCTATATGAGGGTAGCTCTGTTATTATCTCCAATTTACAGACGATGAAAATGAGACTTGGAGAGATAGCTAACCTGCCTTGGGCTGCATGTTGGGTGGAGCTGGCTAGTGTCCTTCTTGCTGGATTTAGGCCTGGTCAAGCGGTAGCGGTAGCAATCAGCTGCTGCATTTCTAAGACTGTTTTACAATTTGACAGCTATAAACAGTGAGTAAGACACTAGAAAAATTCCATGTGATTTTATAAATTGCCTTGATCCATGCTCTTTGGTTCAAATCTCACACCTCAACTATTCAATACCAAGTTAAAGATCAACAGGAGGGAAGCCAATGTTAAGGAAAGACGATACTAAGTTATGTTAGCTATCTGAACAGTAAGTGCTCTCACCCCACAATGTATCATATGGTAATAAAAAAGTTGTTTTAGAAATAGGAATTCTGCATGGCTACCGTTACTGGGGAGTGGAAATTGTGGGTGTCACAATGGAAAAGCAAGAGATGACTTCTTATCTCTGGGCTCAATGGTGCACCCCTGCAATCCCAGTGGCTCAGGAGGCTGAGACAGGAGGATGGCAAGTTCAAAGCCAGCCTCAGCAATGGCAAGGTGCTAAGCAACTCAGTGAGACCCTATCTCTAAATAAAATAGGGCTGGGGATGTGGCTCAGTGGTTGAGTGCCCCTGAGTTCAATTTCCCATGCCTCCCCCATCAAAGAAAAGAGTTCTTATTTTAAAATATCAGTCATTGCATAGAGGACAATAGAAAAATGCTCCCTGAATTTTTATTAGTACATTTTACATGCTAAGATGCTTACAATCAGTTCTCAGCTCTGAGACACCTGTAATTTATCTAACAGGATATAACAAAAAGAAACCATGAAACATGTATCATAAACTCTGGGACTTATAATTTTCTTTTTCTTTTCCTTTTTTTTTTTTTTTTTTGTGGTGCTGGGGATTGAACCCAGGGCCTTGTACGTTCAAGGTAAACACTCTATGAACTGAGCTACAACCCCAGCTGAGACTGATAACTTTTCCAAGTCAGTATTGTCTGACTTTGCAAATAGATCCAGAAAGATCTTTGTGATGGCCTGCAGAGGTTCTGTCTCATTGGCTTGGGTGGGGTCTGGGGTCTGGGCCTCCTCATGGCTACTCTGCTTTACAAGTATAAAACCTCACAGAGCCTGGGACCCAGAAAATTCTCAGTAGGTGTTAGTTGAATCTGCTCTTGATCTTATCCACTGTAAACTCAAAATGCTGTGGAGGTGAGAGATGGACATGTTAACTTGGTACGGATTGTGGGGCACAGTGCCCGTTCTCCCTGTGAATCCCTGGGAACTGATGTGTGTCCCAGAATTTGTATTCCTAAGCTGAGACTGGAGCTATACACTGCAAAGTAAGACATCTATCATTTGTTTTAGTGTTGCTCTAATTAAAAATGAGTTTTCAAGTTCTGAAGATGAAACCAGGGTTAAGTCCTTTGCTTCTGAATGAGTGGGGGGGTCTCCTCAGAGGGCCCAGCCTCAGGGTCGTGAAAGCAAGGCTAACTCATTCTACTTCCTTCTAGACCCCAGGAATGAGGAATGGGAGGACCCCCTGCATCCTGGGAAACAGGCCCAGCCCCACCCAGCTGGTCCCACCCCCTGCAGTAGGAGGAGTTACAGTTCTGAGCAGTTCAAGAGCAGGGGTCTGGGAGGGTTGGGGATCTGGGCCCTCACTGGTCCTGGAGAGAGACTGGGAGCCCCTAGACTGGTGGGGTCTATGAGTGAGTGGTCCTGGCATTTATCAAGAGCTCCAGCTCAGTTGGTGCTGCCCCTGCAGCCAGAGGCGTGCACCTTGCTTTCAAGATGCATGGCCCTTTTAGATCTTCAGTCTCAGGGCTTTAAATACAGCAGGGGATCTGGTGAGAGGAAGCCTTGTCACATCATACCCACTTGGGGGGAACTGGGCCCTAAAAGGGGATTTCCAGGCCCTTTCCAATGTGAGCCTGAAAGCTGTGAATTATGGCATCTGTAAGCCTCATGCTACTTAATAATTGAATGGCCTAGATTTTCCAGGTCAGGAGCAAGTTGCCATCTTAGCTCAGCTGTTCTCAATCTAGGTCCCCCGAGTTCTGCTGTTTCCGCATCCAGACTGTCTTCCAACCTTCCTCTCAGGCCCCCCAGGCCCCCCAAGGGAACAAATTCTTTGTCTGTCTGTATGTCCCCAAACTCAGATCAGAGAATATGGTGATCACATATGAAAAAGACTATATTTACACAGCAGCCAATGTCTCTTTTCTTCAAACCCAAACCTTAGAAAATATGTGTCTTCTTTTCCCAAATTTTAAAAATTTTATGGGTAACAGTGTGCAGCATGTATTTTTGTGTGAAAATAATACACTCACATCTTCCTCTTCATGTCTTTGAGTATTGGTTGATTAGATCTATAGGTTGACGGGTCCCTTCCTTAGATGATCTTTTCATTCACGCTTTGAGGGTGCTTTTTCTTGATAGGTTTTAAAGTGATCGTGTGGTTTGGGGTTGAGGATTAAATGTTTCACGGACTGCTAACACTGAAAATTGGCTGCCTGACAGCAAAGTGGACGATTCCTTGATCCCCAACCCACTCGCCCTTGGTAATGTAACAAACCCTGTTTTGCAAGGTCAAAACTTGCAGAACTACACATCAGAGCAGAGCCTCGGAGTCAAGTACCCACCTTGATACACACCGTTGTGAAAAACTCATTTTTTGTGGTTAACCTGGCTTGGGGCTTGGCCTTTGTCTCCAGGTGGACTGTGTCCTTGTTCTGCAGCCTGGGGGAGGTAAAGGATGGGGCTTCCGATTCAGATCAAGATTTTACTTGTGTTGTTTTTTACATGATTGCATGCTTGTAAGTATTCTAACTATTGCACTTTTTTGAAATAAGAATTAATCTGAGTACTTTTTTTAAAAAATAGAGTTTCCAGAACCTCAGTAGATCTATTCTGTTAGAGTATCTAAGAGAAAGGGTTTGGGATTTTGTATTTTAAAAATGTCCCAAGTAATCTTCATCATTGTTAAAGTATAGAAAATATTGAGTTGTACAAATCAAAAAATAAATCAATTTTATTTAGGAAATGGGCAGGACAAAACCACCTAGGTGCTTGTTTTTTTTCTTGATTTTCTTTGGCTTTTTGATGTGTGTGACATCCCTGAAATGTGCTGGGCTGGTCACTCCTGAGCTGATACTCACAGTCCCCATGTGTAGTCGAGTTCTGCCCAGGGGCTCCCGTCCTACAGGTCCCTGTTCCCTTGGTCTCATGGCTATTCCTCAAGGTACGACAGAGTGCCTTGCTCTTCAAGAGAAGTTTCTGGTGTTTGAGTTATTGTGATTTTATTAAAAGAGGGACTGCACTAAGCACAGATTAATTTCAGACTACTCTGGGCTTCAGCTATGAGAATTGCTTAGTCTCCATGAAGGAGAAGAAACAATTTAGCCACTAGCTGGCAAGAAGGTCAGTTATGGCTGAAAACCCTAAGCTAGGGCACGTGGCCACACAGAGGAGAGAAACCTGGAGCAGTGGCGGTGGGCATCTCTCCATGTGCTTTATACAATGATGCCTGTTCATTCCCAGTTAGGTATGTGCATTCATTATGCTATAGCTGAAATCCTGATTGCTACTTTATTCAGAGCAGTATAAATCTAAAATAATAAATTTTAAAACATTAAAATCCTTTCAGAGACAGTGTTAGTAATATTTCTTTTTATTTTCAAAATATTTTTATTCCATGAAATAAATATTTTGGGGAGTTAAAGACATGTGCCTTGATTTTTATTTTGCATCCACCATGGGCTGATCCTCTAAACACTCACTTTTTAAATATGCTAACAATTCTGAGGATTTCAGAGGTAGATTCCCCTACCTTTGGCAGTGACTTCCAGAGGAGACTGTTTCTGGACACATTCTCTAGAGTTGATCACAAGCGTTGGTTTCCTAAAGCAGCAGCAGACTTCGACCCCAACCTTGCACAGCAGCTGCCCTCCCTGGCTGCACGTCCAGGGTTAAGCGTATTGGTCTTAGGCCATGCTGTTTAATGCAGATGGATTTTTCAAGAGCATCACCATGCTAAGTGCTTGGAAGAAGGACTTCATCTGCACAGAGAAGTGACTGTGACCTGCCTTGAAATGACATCATCTGGTGTCATGTGGCTCTTCACACGTCTCAGCCTCAGAAGAGACACTCTGTGGAAGGCACAGCGCGATTTCTGCTGTGATGGTCTTCAGCTGACAGAGGCTGGGGCTGGAGGGAGGCATACATTGCATACATTGGTTTCCTCAATGTATGCAGCCCCTGGCAGGATTCTCAGCTTTGCTTTATTACTAAAAGCACAGATGCACTGATGGGATGAAGTGAGCTGGCCGCCTTGGACTTGGGAGCGTGCTTTCTGCATGAAGATCAAGAACTTCCCTAGAGCCTCTCCTCTGCTGTCTGAATACCTTGTCTGTGCAGACTTCTTTTCAATTTGAACAACACAGGCAAAAATCTGTGAACTTTTCCTCCCAGAGAGCTCTGCCTATTTGGTCAGTACTTGAAGATTTCTGGTCCCAAATAAGTTCTGAGTGGCTTGCGCATGACTGGCCACTGAGGGGGAAGCCCCTGCTGGAGTCACACTGCAGAAGCGCTCCAGGTACCTTCACCTGCTGACACAGGCTGCCCTCCATGGATTTCTCTCCAAGCCAGTTTGCATAAATGACTCTTTCCTTTCAAATGGGCAAGAGACGCTCTTCAGCACCATGGACAGCTACAAGCAGCCCGCCACACTGTGGAATGGTGACCAGGACAAGCATTCTGACACTGTAAGTTTTCCAAACACCTGTCATCTATTTTAGATCCATCATAGTCTGGACATATGGAGGGAGGAAACTGAAATGTAAACTGCAAAAAGTGGTGCATTTTAAATTAAGGATCAACCGTTTAAATGTCATTTTAGAAATTGTTAATGTGTCAACTTAAAGTAACTTTATTGTTTTATTAGTTGGTATTTGTTCTGTGTTTTATATTTTGAGAATCTTTGCTTTTTAAAAATCCACTGCAAACTAATTTTGTTGCAATTGGTCAAACCAGTTGCTTTAGAAATAGCATGTTATACACACATAGAAATTGTTCCAAATGTAATTTGTTGTCCTGTGTGAAGTTCCTTCTGGATTATACTGGCTTGGAAGAACAGTTAAACTTATGATTGTAGAGTACAATTTCAATTGCAAAAAAAAAAAAAATCTAGGCATCCTAATGTTGAGATGCATGGATGTTTGATAACTTCTATAGAATTTTAAATTTACAAGAATCAAATATATACGGTGAAAATGTATTATAAATGAAAAGGACAGATCTTTTTATAAAACAAGTAGATTTGAGCCCTTGAAGTAGTATTTTAGACATGTTAAAAAATTATTTAATTACTTTGAAAGTAGTCCAATTTAACTGTTCAAATAAAACAAAAAAAGTGTTTTTTAAAAGCACTTTCAACTATCCCTTAAAACCATCCAAGTGTAATACTATGACATTGTGATATTATACAACCCATGAAGAAATGATTCTTTGAATTCCAGCCAAGAATGACCCTAATGGATATGTTCGTTAACTCTTCAAATTTGTCTAAGAGAACATGATGGCCACAAAAAAGTAATTTAACAAATAACACTCCTTTTCTCAGTGATTGAGTGTAGTTTGTGACATTATTTTATGCTCAAACTTTTATCTTAAGGTCTAATAAAGCTATATTTTTATACTTTTAAAGTATAAAAGTTATTTCCTTTGAGAGTTTTCAGATTTATAAACTAGTAGTAAGTGCAATTTACTTAGCTAAACCCCTAATTCAGATGTAACCAATTCTTTCTGTTGTGGGTGATTTTCACATGAATCCCTGTTGCTTCTTAACTCTTCTGTCACTTGGCATTTGATATTTGGATAAATAGAAGTTACATTCAACAGCGTGCACAATTTGAAAGCTGTGATTTGGTTTTACATTAAAGAGATGTTGTTATGCATCCTATCAGCTTTGCTTCCTAGATCCTCTGATGATTTCCTTGGTTGCTGTCAACATTTCAAATAACTCAGCTTTTTGAAAAGAGGAGAAAGTAGATTTATAATTCCAGTTCTTTAAGTTTCATTTCCCTGAATTTGATAATTCTGCTTGGGTTTTCCGGGTAAGTAGTTTCTCCTGTGAGTGTGCCTTGGTGGTATAGACTCAGATGGTTCCTTACTATGAGCCGTGTCCTCCCTGGCAGTGAACCTGGACTAGCCATTCCAGCTGGCTGGATCCTTCAGTCTGTTACAGAGGACTCAAGATGGGTCAGGACATGGGATCTTCTCTGTGCTGTAAGAGGGGTGGAGGAGACTGTTCAAGAACCAGGAAGCTATTCTTTATCAGCCTTTGTCTCTGTCTTTAGGATGTGAGTCACCCCATAGTGTCAGAAGTGTAGCATTTCATAGTTGTTTTTTTCCAAATGTTTTAGTGATATATTTATGACCATATACACTTGGTAATTGAAATATAGTTGTCTATGTATTTATTTAACCAGAAACTGCTGCTCTATGATGAGCCATGAACATGTTGGCTTCTGCTTTGATAGCCTTTCAATCATTATTGACAGAGTGCAAGTCACCTGAATAATAGGAAAACCTCCCAAGCTAATTAGACTATATGAGCTGCTCACATTTCTTTTTCTTTCTTTTTTTCTTTTGCAACATTCTGGTGGTGGCAGATGTGTGAGAACAATCTTAAATTTAGTTGACTGACATTTTGGTTTCCTTGCCAGTGTAAAAATATGCTCACAGATCTTGTGGTCACCCTCCCTCGCATGGCTTTGTCACCGCTGGCACAAAGGGTTTAGGGTGTGTTTGCTTGGTGAGATCTACCCAGTTTGCAGGCATTGCAGAGTGGGTGAACATAGAGTGAGATGGTAGGTGTGGTTCCTGCTGCAGATCTGAGCCCTTTTCAGCACCCAGAGAAGCTGACCTTGGACATGGCCTTTATGTCCACACTGCTGTCAGGTGACTCTGTTGCATGGGTCTCCATCACAGTTCTTTTCAGAGGCAGCTCCTCCAGCTGTAGTCCTCCTGGAGACAGCTGCAGGGAGAGACTGAGAGCAGCTGGGGTTGCAAGAAGCTCCCAGAAGGTGCCTTTTTCAAGGGACATGGGTTCATGGTGTTGTTTCAGCACACAGGACGCCACTGGTTCTAAATGGGTTCAAGGCTTGTTTCAGAATGTGTCCAACAGGATTTATTGGGCTTAGAAGACAGTATTCCAGTTTCCCAGAGAATCACCCCTGCACTGATGATTCCACCTCACTTTCTACAAGTTGAGAATCAATTACCTGAAATGTTTGGGACCAGCATTGTTGTGAATTTTGGAATATTTGCATCTATGTAATGAGATATCCTGGGGATGGTATCCAATTTGAAACACAAAATTTGTTTCATATATACAAATACACATAGCCTGAAGGTAATTTTTTATAATATATTTAACAATTTTGTGCTTGAAACAAAGTTTCATGGTATACAGTTTTCTACTTGTGGAATGGAATCAGCACTGGAAAAGTTTCCTATGTGGGGCATTTTGGACTTTGGAGTTTTGAATTGTGGATGCTCAAGCTGTATCAAGTTTTTCATCCTTGATTAACATCTTTACTGCTGGCTGTCCCTCCCTGTCTCAGTTGTGCTCTCGAGGTGTCCCTGCTAGATGGTGCATGATGAACCTGGGCAAACATGACTGGATCCATTTGAGGCTTGTATTAAATGCTATTAGAAGTAGTAGAGAAGTCTAGACTGTCTAGGAGAAGGAACTTGGAAGAGCCTAGAGACTTGGCATAGACAGCATCCACACAGCTGAAAGACCAGAAGCAGCCTCCAGGAGAAACGATTCTGGGTACCATATTCTTTGCATTTTCATTCATCTTTGCAACCCTAGGGCCTCTAGGTTAATCTGGTTTCCTCCTATAAATAAACTCACAGCAGAGGCTGGATGCCCAGACATGTGCCCAGGCAGCCAGCCACAGGGTGGGCGACACGGTCTGTTGCCATTTGAAATCTCTCCTCACTTGGAGTTCTGCAGGGTTCCTCTTGTCTGCTCTTCTGAGCTTGACTCATCATGTCACACACGCTTGACAAGTAATACAAGTGTATCCATGTTTGATTGCTGTTGGGATCACTAGGAATACAAATGTAGGCATTGTATCTGCACGTCAGCATGATGATGGCTTCTCCTGATGCCTTTGTGAATGCAATAATAATACAAATGAATGCATTTTTGGCTGGCTAGATAGTCTCAGCAAGATAATGTGAACTAATGAATCTGAGTTAGCTTGAAGCAAAGTCTCTCAAGGTGTGCAAGGGCTTCATTATAGATACCTTTATCACATATTAAATATAATCTTCCTCTGACCTCTCACATCCTAGTTGCAGAAGAGAAGTGACTTCCTTTAGGGCAGAGGTCACCTTGAAATGGAGCTAGGAGCATTTACTGACTCCCAGGCAAGGGAGTTTCTACTGGGAGGTGTGACCTCCAAGGGACCCCAACATCAAGATGTATGGAAATTTAAAACCTAAGTACAGCTTTTTAACCTTTGGAACTTCCTGTCAATGAGATAGTCTTCCTCAGAAAGCAGAGCTTCCCATACCCAGGAGCATGAGAGCTCAAAGGGTCGGCCTGCAGAGGGAGAGCCCTAGGGTGTGGGCATGTGCGTGTGTGCATTGGCATACACTACAGAGCCATTCCTGAGGTCTCCTCCAACTTGAACAGGGAGAGGAGGTGTCAGTGCAGTGCATTAGAAAGAGAAAACAAACCTTCGTTTGCTGAACTCTACCATGTACATGCCCCTAGCCCCATGTGTATCTAACATGGGACATGGTTGCCCTGTCCCTCCTGAGCCCCACAGGAAAACACTCCCCTGAGAAGGAGAAAGAAAGGTTACAGATTACACCTTAGGAGGTGGAAAACCCAGGAGTGTGAGTGAGATGCTTCAGTTGGAGCTGTTTTGGAGGAAAGACAGATTGAAGGGGAAAGCAGACCAGTTATCTCATCATTATCTGTAGCATGAGGATACGGGATGCGTGGAAAGGAAGTGCAAGGGCAGAATTTATTGATTCCTAAGAAGTTCCAAGGTGCTACTCAGGGATGTGACTCTGCAGTGAGCCTGTTTGTTTCTGGGCCTGATCCTTCCAAGCTCTGTGGCTGCGGCTCACCAGCACACCTTAGTGAACCTCCCAGTTGTTCCTTTCCCGATGGGAGGGATTCCGAGGGGTGGACCATCCACCACCTCAAGGGCTATGAATCTTTGCTCATCAACTAGATTTAACCACATGTGGCTGTGCTCCAACAGACACCCAAAATGTATAGCTGAAACCAGCAGAAAAAGTTCATTCTTCCTTAGGTGTCTGTATTGGACAGGTGAGCAGTTCAGTGTATGTGGGGGGTCCTTCTTTATATAACTGTCCAGAGAACTCAGGTGGTGGGGTTATGCCGTCTTCAACACATGGCTTCCAAAGCCACAAGAGTGTCATCTCCCCTCCAGCAAACCCAAAGGAGAGAGCGGCATGGAACAGTGTCTCTCAGGGCCAGGTCTGAGAGGCACACGCCACTTAGTTCGCCTTCTTTTGCTCTAACTGCAAGGAAAACGGGAGACGTGGATTCTAGAGCACCAGTGGTTTCTGCCATGCCCTGGGCTCTGGTCATCTGGAGGGGTTCATCTCAGCCAACCTGGCATAAATGCTAGGTTCTGCCTGATGTTGGCTTCTTGGCAGCCTTTGCCATGGCTTGATTCAATCTTCTAGGTTGCAAACTGCAGAATCTGACCCTAGTTAATTCTAGATAAAAAATAACTTATTAGCAACATACTAGGTAGCATAGTAAATGGACAGAATCTAGGAATCAAACTCAGAAATCAAGGAAGAACTAAGAAACTGGTTAGCCGGAACCCCAGGCAAGGGACAACATTGATGGACTGTACTGGCCTCACTGGACATTGCATGCAGTGGCCACAATTCTGAAATGGCCCTTGCTTCTCTGAGACACTTCCTCCAGAAGAAAGGATCTGAGCTCCACCATCCTACTGACTGGACGGCTTGTGGAACTACTAGGGTCAGGGAGGGGAGGCTGTTCCTGGTCAGTGCCTAGAATCCTGTTCCTCCTAGGTACTGCCTTAGGCCTGGGCTGGGTGACAGGGGGAGAGGCTCAGGAGCACACACACACACACCCCTAAAACATCCCCCACCCCCGTATTCCCTCCACACACCCAACACCCCCACACCCAACATCCCACATACAACCACACACCTCACACAACCACACAACCCCATACACCACACAACCACACACACCACACGTACCGTGCTGGCCCTCACTGACTCCAGGGGCCACATGCCCAGCCTGGCCTTGCTGTCATGCTGCCCTGAGCCTTCCCCTCCTGAGCGGTGTGGCTACTCTCACTACTTCTCACCCTCGTCCACCCTGCGTCCTGGGAGTCTCACTCTGGCCCTTACCTACACACTTGCCTTGCTGGAAAACCTGATTCAGACCTGGGACCTTAGTGCCAGGTTGACTTGACGTGGCCCAGACGTTGGGCCCATCTCCTGGGGTTTGCTCCTCTGTGCAATGAGAGTGTCAGGCTGCTGGTGTTGGTCTCAGAGGACATGTGCCTTGCAGGACGGAGGTTGGAGATACCAGGGGCAAGGGGTGGCATTAGCACATTATTATTTTCACAGTTGTTAACCCGAAGGGGGAAATAAAGAGTAGAAATTTAATGCCAGAGAGGCTTTGGCACTTTGTCAATTTGACATCACCGTTGAGGGCTTTTGGAATTTTGCCTGAGAATTTCAGCACTGTGCAGCTAAAAGCCTTGTTTCTCTGGCTCTTGGTTCTCCTGTCTCTGGAGATGGCATTAACCCCTGTGAGGGCTGCACCGTGCGAGCTGTCTCCCAGTACCCACGGCACCCACAGACAAATGAGACTTCTGGGGCCTCTGCTCGCCTCTCCCCATGTAGTCCGCGGCACCCTGATGTGTACGGAAAGCCGGGATCCATGTTCCTGGCTATGGTAGTGCCGCGCGGGTGTTGGTGCATGGGTGGCTTCTGAGTGGGCAGATGGACCCTAGCAGTGGTCACAGGACCTTTCAGATTGTTCAAATGTCACCTTTTCTGACAAAACTGAAGAGTGGGCTAACTGGAAGGCAGAAGAAAGAGACACACGCCCTTTGGAAACTCCATCATGACCATTTAGAAAGAAGGAGAGAGGAACATGGTGTTCTGGTACCAGGGAGTGTTTCTTCTTCTAGTGGCCTGATGGCTTCCTCCACCTGTGTAGCATGGAGCTTGGGGTTGGGTTCTTTGTCTTGTGAATTTGAAGAATAAAATCCACAGATAGAAAGGTGAGAGCAAAGCAAAAGGATTTACTACAGTCATAGAAAGAAGTCAGAGCTCCCAAAGAGGGAAGGGTTCCAAGAGAGGGAGGGTCCCAAGAGAGGGATGCCGAAGGGTGGCTGTTGTCTGGGGGTTTATATAGATTTAGAGGTTTAAGGAAATCAGCCCCCTCCCAACCCTAGGTAAGGCATTCAGGTCCACGAGGTGTTCATGCAGCCTTCAGTCCTATCAAAATATCAATCAGGCATTTTTCCTCCTTTGGAGAGGCATGGACCCCAGTCATGTGTGTCCTGACTTTAAAATGACCTTTTGTAAGTTTCTTAGCAAATGTCTGCAGTGCTCTTTGTGCTCTACTGCCCAGAAAGTGACCCAGGGCCAGTCTCCCTATCCTCCCAGTCTCCCTATTCCTCCTGATGTCACCTGGATGAGGTTCATTTTCAGGAATGTGGGCATTCATTCTTGCCCTAAAACACCCACATTCACACAATTAGAAGATGGTAGCTGTGCTGGCTGTCAGGGCCAAGGGCTTGGTCAGCATTGCTCAGCATCAGGAGCCAACGCAGTCTTGAGCTACTTGCTCCAACACCAGTGCATTTTGCACCAACTTGAAGACTCACAAATCTGAACTGTGTCAACAGATAAAGAGCCATTAACACCCTATAGCAAAGTCCAGTGATCACAGATGTATCTACCAGCGCTGAGAAATGAGGCTTCTGCATAGTTAAGAGCCCTGGGTAACGGCAGGCCACCGTCAACACATTTCTAATGCCATTTTTTTTTTTTTTTGCTTTGAGTTTTAATGTTTATTTTCCCAAGACAGCCAAACACGCTACTTGGATAAATTGTACAAGCTCGTTTTCTGCCACTTCTAGTTTTAAACTTTAACCATGTTTCTGATGACAAGGAATGCTGTAAGAATACTCCAGTTCAACAAAGAGTTATAACCACAAAACAATTTTTACTTATTCTACAGTGCTTCAGAACTACCAGTTAATTTTTAAACACAAAGTAAATATAGATGTTAATGGAGGTTAATCTGGATGTTTCTTATAGCTAACTGTTGCTCAAGCAACATTGTGCTCACAGGGGAAGGCACAGGATTTCCTATAGAGTTCTGTTTGTACAAATTAATTTCTGTCTGTACAAATTAACTTATGTTTATACAAATTAATTTAGTGTGCATAACCTTAAAACTGAGGCATGATTCTACTTTATAAAAACTACTTGCAAAACTTTCATCGAATATCATTTCAAAATTAGATTATTAAATTCCTGTCACTGAAACACAATGCTTATTTATTCCTAATTATAATATGTACCTTTATTCATTTTAGAAAATACGGACAAAGTTTAAAAGTATCATCTCACCCTCAATCCAACAGAAACCACAGTTAATATTTTGGGGAATTTCTTTGGAAACACACAAATATTAGGAAAAAGTATGTATGTACACACACATGGCCCTTAAGAAATATTTTCAATATTTTTAACATTGCTTTTAAAATCTTAGTATTTAAGGCTGGATTGCACTGGTGTACTCCTGTAATCCCAGCTACTCAGGAGGCTGAGGCAGGAGGATCACAATTTCAAGGTCAGCTTAGGGAGAACTTTTCTCAAAATAAAAGGGAAAAACAGCTGAGGATGTGGCTCAGAGATGGAGCCCAGGCATGTGTGAGGCTCTGGGCTGTAGCACACAGTACGCCCCCCGACACACACATACCCTCAGTGTTTAAATATTACACAATGTATGCAAGTGTCCAGATGTTACATGGTACCCCATTAATATGGATAATTTTTATGTTTTGATGTATCAGTTTAAAAATTAATTTAAAAAAGGAGTAAAAAAATATAAAACATAAAACTCAATTTTTAAATTTCTGTTGTTCAGATTCTCAGTCCTATAGTTTAATATGAACGTTGCATAATATGAATTGCACAGATACTTATGATACAATCCAGTGAATTACGCCACTGCTGTTATCAATGCCAACATCATGGGGTTTTTATGTATTTTTACATTTCTGTTTCCTTACAAGAGACCACTGTAAATAGATTAATATTTTTATGAATTTTATAAGGATATTGGTACATGTGGCTGTATCTCTGGAATTATTCTACCAGTACCATTAATTTGTCAGATTAATGAAAGCCTATTTTTGAATATGAATCTTTTTTTAATTATTGAAATATAACTATTTTATCAATTTTATGGCTATTTTAATTTATTTTGTGAGTTGTTTGACCACATTGTCTCCCGTTTTGTTGTTTTTATCAATTTTTCGTATAAGTTCTTTAAATATTATGTATATTAAGCTTTTGCTTCACATTTGTGGGTATTATTTTCCTAGATTGTATGTTTATTTACATTTTTGCTGTATCAAATTGTAGAATTTTATTTTATTTTTTGAGATGTAATATTTGTATATCTCTATGAGGTACGTTATAGTAATTCAACGATCTATACAATTTTATTTTATTATTATTTTTAAACTTTTTTATACTTTTATTTTGTTTATTTATTTTTATGTGGTGCTGAGGATCAAACCCAGGGCAATGCATGTGCAAGGCAAGTGCTCTACTGCTAAGCCACAACCCCAGCCCCAGAGCTATAGAATTTTATATCATCATATTTCTAAAATGTCCTTAGTATGTCCTCTATTTTTGTGGGCTTTTTTTTTTTACTGATTTATAATTTTACTTTTTTATTTTATTTATTTATTTTTATTTATTTTTTAATTGCTTTTTTTAAAAAATACATTACAGTGGAATACATTACAATTCTTATTACACATATAGAACACAATTTTTCATATCTTTGTTTGTATATAAAGTATGTTCACACCAATTCACATCTTCATACATGTATTTTGGATAATGATGACCATCACATTCTACCATCATTGCTAATCCCCTGCCCCCTCTTCCCCTCCCACTCCTCTGCCCTATCTAGAGTTCGTCTATTCCTCCCATGCTCCCTCTCCCTACCCAACTATGAGTCAGTCACCTTATATCAGAAAACATTCGCCATTTGTTTTTTTGGGATTGGCTAACTTCACTTAGCATTATATTCTCCAACACCATCCATTTACCTGCAAATGACATGATTTTATTCTCTTTTATTGCTGAGTAATATTCCACTGTGTATAAATACCACATTTTTTTTATCCATTCATCTACTGAGGGGCATCTAGGTTGGTTCCACAGTTTAGCTATTGTTAATTGTGCTGCTATAAACATTGATGTGGCTGAGTCCCTGTAGTATGTTGTTTTTAAGTCCTTTGAGTATAGACCGAGGAGAGGGGATAGCTGGGTCAAATGGTGTTTTTTTTGGGCTTTTGAATGGCTTTCTTTTTAACATTTGTCTCAAATGCGTTTGGAATTTTGATGGCTGGCATGAAGAGAAGCAGCAGTCTTACTTCATCCTGGGCAGCTGTCGCCCAGTACTCTGTTGTCTTTAGTCTGTGAGTGGTGCTCGTCACATGTCAAAAGTCCACTAGAACATCCTCTGAGCCACACTCTGGTGCTGCTTGTCAATCCCTGGATCTCACAGTCTTGAGGTCCACATTTTATGATAGATTTTAATATCTTGTAGGGAAACTCTCATTTCATTTATTTTCATGTAGATTATTCACTCATTTTCAATAAACTTTAAAGAAACACTTTGGAGACTTTAATTGGAATTGTACCAGATCCATAAACGAAGCAGAATTGATATTTTTATAATATTTTTTCTTCCCATCTATGACATGGTATGGGCAGATAGATACAGTCACAAGCATAGATGTGGATATAGACATCAGGAAATATTTTGAACTTTATTTTGTGCATGTGTGCGTGTGCATGTGTGTATCTTTTCATTTCTCTCTTCTTCCTCTGCCTGTCATTAGGATACAGCAAGCAGTGACTCTGTGTCATGTTGATTTGTACCTTTTCACCTTACCAAATCTCTTCTGACCACCTAAGGCTTTTTAGTTGACTTTGGGTTTCTAGACTCGTAAATATCTTCAAGTGCGGATAGCAATACTGGTGCCTACTCTTTCCAACTGTCCCGCTACATTGCTGGGACATCCAGCCTGGACAGTGTGGCTGCCCTGCTGTCCCCACCTGGGTGCATCACCTCCCATCCACTCAACATTCTTGCAGGGTGGTAACTTGCTCCCTGGCTTTAAGTTTCTTAGTATGTTTTTTACTACTTGTATTTTATGTATTTGAGTTTTCACATCTCTGCTTGTAAAACCAAGTGACTCTTGAGACGAGTCTCAGTTTGTGCCATTTTTCTCAAGCTCTGCATCAGGATCAGGCCAGCTTCACAAGCTTTGTCCATGGCACACTAATTCTATGCTTCTTGAAAACCTGAAATGCTTTTAAATAAAACTGTTCAACCACAAAGTCTTACAGGTATTTAAAATACGATTTCATTTCTTCCAGAATTACTTGATACTGTGTTTCGTACATTATCATAAGTTAATTCTGGTACTTTTTTCTAAGATGTATCAGGAAATACATTGAGGTTAACAAACATATCAGTATTTTATTCTAAAATTTCTTATTCTAAAATTTCCTCTACATATGTTCCTTCATTGCTTTTAATTCTATAATTTTGTTTAACTTTTTTCTTTTATAACATCTACCATATTAACCGATTCTGCTGTATTCTCTAATAACATAATATTTATATTTGAAATTTGCTTTGCCCGTTGTTAAGTTCATCTGTATTTTGTTGTTCCACTTATTATTTCTTCAATTTAATAGATAGCTAAATTTGCTTATGTTAATAAACTAGTTCATTAACAATAAGATTAGGCTCTGGAATCTGCTTCTAGTTCTGCTTTATCCTCAGCATGCCAAGCAGTAACCTCATTTTCTTCTAAAGATTTTGTATTGGTATATATTTTTCCTGGATTCAATTATTATTAAGTTACTGTTGTTATTAGAAGTATAGCCTTTTGATGCTGGGGTTGAACCCAATGCCTTGAGTGCTAAACACACACTCTCTAACTCTAGCCCCTGAATGATTTTAGGTAGTGAGAATTCTAAACGTGTTAACAATTTCTTTGTTAAATTGAGGCCATAAAGTATAAAATCTAGTTTTTGCTTTGGGGTATTCGCTCAGGGTGACTTTTTGGTATCATACGTAAATATTTTTTATTTCTGTCAATATTCTATGAGTACTTAAAACGAAGTTGTGTACCCTTTATTTTTAGAGTACAAAGATTTACTATTTAGTGACTGCTTCGTACATTTGCTCCTACTTTACTTTTGCATTTTTATAAGTTATAAAATCTATTCACAACATTTGAATTGTTCGTTTTAAGTGATCACTGAATAATCAGTGTGTGGGCTGGGCACTTGCTTAGCACATGTGAGGCACTGGGTTGTATCCTCAGCACCACATAAAAATAAATAAGTAAAATGTGTCCATCTACAACTAAAAAATATTTATTAAAAATAATCAGTATGTGACTGAATTTTATTATAAACCAAAATACCTTTGTCTTTTTAAAGAACTCATTATAATAACTATATTAACAAATAATTATTAATTCAGTTTCATTTTCCTCTCTAACTTACCCATATGAGAGAAATCATACAACCCTTCACCTTCTGAGTTTGACTAATTTCACTTAACATGATGGTCTCTAGTTTCATCCATTTTCTTGCAAATGCCATAATTTCATTTTTTATTGCTGAATAAAACTCTATTGTGTATATAGACCAAATTTTCTTTATCCATTCATCTGTTGATGGACACCTAGTCTGGTTCCATAGGTTAGCAGAGTGGGCAGTGATGAAATCAGCCTCCATGAGCACACTCTGTTCTAAAGACTTGAACTTGGAATAATGTAAATATGTTCAGAGAATAAATTCAAATAAAAGAGAAAATAACACAATCCCCCAAACTGGAAAGTTAATGGAAAAAAATCTAGATATATGTGCCATAATCACAAAGAGAAGATAATCATTTCAAGTGACTTTAGGATCTAACATTTATCTTTCTTTAAAAGAACATCTAAAGACATACAGAGATCCAGAGAAGGACTGAGCTCACCATCTGTGATACTGTCATTATTACATTGGAGGCATGTCACAGTCTCTTGATTCATAGTTATTCATAGTTTGCAGGCCATTATCCTCTTGGTGTAAGGAATTGGGAATTTCAGATATGGTAAAATGGATTCAGTATGAAGCCAAGTGGGTGAGATGAACTCTTGCATCATTAAGTGTAAGTGAAAGTACCAATATAACTTAAAAATTTATTTTTATTTAAAAATGTGTATTTCCTAGTCCTAGTCAGTGAAAATACATATTATAAATAACCTAGTACAAAGGAGTATAAATAAATGGTGGTTTCCAGACGCCAAGCCACTCTCAGAAGATCAGGTCACTTAGGAGAGAGTGGCCAGCCCAGGTCTGGGCAGAAAAAATGCAAAATACACAAGGAAGATGCCCAGACCATCAGATTCAGGTTGAAGACACAAACTCTCTCTGGCCAAACATGAGAAAATTTGGGTATTAAAAGATAATGAATGAAATTATAGAACTAGAACAGGTATATATAGACCTCTAAGTTGACGATAAAGCAGTAGAAAGAAAAAAAAATCATGGGATACCACTAAGTAGAGGAACAATTTAGTATTCTAAAACTGGGTAATTAATATGAAAGAATTAAGCAAGTAGTCTGTTTTTTTCCAATATGTGCCACATTTGGGGCAATCAAATACATCTAGCTATTAATGGAAATTTCTTTACAAAATTCTGAGCAACGTGTGGGAAGAAGGATAGAATTAGAAAAACCACAGTTTGCAACTTCAGTGAAATAGATGATGAATTAATATGATGGCGTTTGGGTGAAGCCACAGTGAGAGGCCAACAGGAAGCCATCCAAGGAGGCACCAGACATCACCTCTGGCCACCTTGTGGGGCAGATCAGTCAGTCTCTACCGATTTCGTTCAACCTGACTACACAGTGCGACCCACGGCTTGTCCTTGTGGAGGAGTGAAGTCCAGATCTAATTCATAGGGTAGGTGAAGGACTGAGTTAAATGACCTCAATAGAGTCACCAACAGAAAAACTGCAAGTGTGTGACATTCAGTGAGACAACAGACCAAGCTTTGTCTAAATTAATGCATAGAAAAGATATTAGTTAAAACACGAAGGATCTACTTTACATTAAATGGGATTCAAAGAACAGAACAATCAAATACCACTTGTGGGCCTCGTTTGACTGCAGACCCAGATAAACCCATTGAGGCAATCAGGAATATTTGCCTATAAACAGGTATTAGATAATACTAAAATATTATTAGTACTTTTCTTAGTGTGATGATAACATCATGGTTAGGCCATAATTATTGGTTAAAAATTTCCATGTTATTTTAGAGATACATATTAAAATTCTATGCATATTAAGGTTTTAAGAAAGAAATGACCTAATGTCTGGGATTGGCCATAAAATAATCTGGTGGGGGAGGAGGGAGAGAGGGAGACAAGCAGGGATGAGAGAAGGGGTGGTGGTAGAAAAGAGATGTGAACTGTGTGAAAATGTAGATGGTATTTAAATAAGGGTAATGGATATATGGGGACTTGTTGTGATATTCTCCCTGATTTTGTGTGTCTGACATTTTTTTAGAAAAGTAAAAGTGTGGAGTTTATAACCTGGTGAGCTCAACTGGGCTAGCAGATTCATCAATGATACAGATATTTTATTCCTTATTACAAGTGATAGATGGCCCCTTGTGTTTTCCAGCCATCTGCTACAGAGACATCAGGATTATGGTGCTTTAAAAAGAGAGTGAAATAGCACCTCAGAAAGGGAAGAATTACTTTGCTGAGGTCCAGGGAGGGGCGGAGGGCAGTGCTCAGCCTTCATTCAGCCGGATGCCTAAGGGCATGTACAGGACTAGGCATACAGCACCCATTGGGCATGAGCAAGGCTGGGTGAGTGATGGAGGGCCAAACCATTTTCCAGTGTCTCCAACCACTCTACTGTAGTACACATACTTATGATTTTGCTTATCCTTAATTTTGTTCAGTGGTGTGTATATCACTGGACAGTACATAGGGTGTGGGCATGGGGTTCCAATCCAGTTTGTCTGGGGAATCATGGGTGTGTGAGGGTCTTCCTAGGCTGTGCTGACTTCTTCGTTCATCCAGAGCTTCCCCCTTGTATTTTTTTCTAGGGATGACGGCCAATAAGGGGCAGCTCCCAAATGACCATCTCATTCGATGGTCATCTCAACGCCATGAGATGATGGTGTATGTCATGGCACTCTTTGATGAAGGCTGAAACCATGGTGACTAAGCAGCCTCTCCCAGGACCACAGGATGGTCAGTGATTATAATGACTTCTTCTGATCAATTGGTTTATTTTGTGGATGTCCCCATAGGCTGGAACAGACTCTAGCATCACCTTTGAAGTCCCTTGTTTGAATATTTGCTACACATAGTTTATTGGAGAGAGTGACCTTGGGTCACTGTCCAGCCATGTTCCTGGGGCAGGGGGTAGGGCCCAGAGCGTCGGTCTCCCAAGAGGCTGATGGGAGTCCCCACGGCCTTGGTGAGCTCCTCTGGCAGCCAGGCCTGCTCCATTCCTTTATCCTGAGGAGTAACATTTGAGCAGCGAGAAGGTGGCAGGGAAGCCACAGCTTTGTTCCTTTGTCCTCCTCTGTTCTGGTCTGGAGCAGGGCTGTGGTTCTGCTGGGCTCTCATGGAAATGTCAGGGAGCTGTCTCTCTGGGAGGATCCCAAGTGAGACAAAGAGCAGGTGGTCAGTGCTGTAGTCCCCTCAGGCAAGTGGGAGCCACACTCCCCATTACCCTGTGCCTCTGTTTATTGTCCTGGTATCAAATTAGCTGCTGGGGCTTGAAAGCCCATGATTCTCAGGATGCCCTTCACACTAGCTAATCTCTCTCTCCCTCTTTCTCTCTCTGAGGGAGTTAAGAGGGAGGAAGTGAGGAAAGTATATAAGAAATCGGGATAATTATTCTTTTTCAGATACGTATTTTCTCTAGAGGAAAATGAAAGTAGCACTGAGGATTCCCAAGAACCAAGAGATCCAGTGATTGGTAGCAGATGCACGCTTAGCAACCAGGCCTCAGACTACAGGAGAGGTGGGCCCGGCCTCTCCCCTGAGCTGACATTCCACCAGCGCTCTGTCTTCTGGGCTGTGAGGCTCGCCTGCTGCTGAAGTGTGGACAGCTCCCTAACCCCTCAGGATTCCGATTCCACTTCCATTTGTGAGGAGTTTGGATTAGTTCCTCCTTAGGATCTCTGACAGCAGGTGGCTTGCTTCCAAACACTCAAACCTTTGCTTTAGCAGAGGAAGGAAAACGCGGAAACCCTTCATCTCATTAGTATCGTGTGTTCGTATTAGTATGTGTCTGTGTGGTTCCATCTCTGCATAGACACTAAGTGACACTCACCTCGCTGGGCTAATTGGGGGTCTTCAGTGAGTGATCACAGCTGGAGCTGCTAACAAGGTGCTTTAAACACGTTCCCCTTTCTATGCTGAGAACATTTCAGAAACTGCCACTTGAGAATTCCCCGGGCACTCATTCACAGCCCACCTTCCGGCTGAGATGTGGAGTGACATTTTTTTTTTCCACGCAACTCTCGAGTGTCACACCAGGATTTATGATTTTATGTGGCGGCTGTCTGCACATGCTGCAGAAAGTTGAAAAAAATATTCAAATCCTGCCAACTGCATTTACAGTTGTTTTTTAGATTCCTTCCTCAAAACAGTTAGGTCTCCAGCCAGAATCAAGACTCGACTTTTCAGGGAAGGGTGAAAGTGAATGAAAGAGTCTGAGTTTTCCTCTTCCCTAGAGAAATGGGAAGGAGACCTTGGGGTCTCAGGCTGCATGGAGGCTGGGCTGGCAACACATATTTATTCAGAGCTCTTCATGCCCTGTGTCTGGCCCATAGCAATCAGGATGCTCTTTCTGAGCCCCTTAGAATGGGTCAGAAACCAGACCATTAGCAGGGGGAGAGAGTTTTCTCCTAGGTCCTTGGTTTATAAAGTTTGACTTTTGTCAGCTGATCTGAGTTCAGGTTATGAAGACAGAGATGCCACAGAGAGAATTGGCATGTACTCCACAGCTCGTCACCTTAAAGGAGTCAATCAAGGCGAACTCAAATTCCTCGACGTGCAGAGTCCATCGAGGGTACCTCCACCTCATCCAGAACCACTCTTCTCTTCCCATTCAGTCTCTGATTTCAAAATAGCTGGAAGGCTTTGACTTTAGCAGAGGAACGGAAACTCATGATACCCTCCTCAGCAACCTCGCTCCTCCCTCCTCCTTCAAATCCTTCCTCGGGCTGCTCTGGATTTGTTTCTGCCTCCTGCAGGGACCCTCTCACCTCTGCTGACATATCCACTCACAAGCCTCCCTTCAAAGCATGGCCCCTTCCAGTTCCGTCTCTCAGAATCTGAGAGAGCCTTCGGCCTGGCCTCCAGGTGGCATCTCCTGTAAAGATGGAGTTCACATCCGCGCCCTGGGTCAGAACTGCACATGCTTTGGCCTCCTGTAGGACTGTAATCTCAACACAGAGGTGTTGACACTTGTACTCACCTCACAAAAACCAAACACACTGGGGGTGGGTATTGCATATGTTTCAAATAGAATTCACTCATGTTTAGTCTTTCCTCATGTGTAATAATGATGTGTCTGTGTGTCAATCCCAGGAAAAGTTAAGTGAAGTTACCTGTGAAGAGGTACCATGGGCAGAAACCTAGCGGTCACTGGTGTTTGCCTTTTGTTGCCCAAATCCAGCTTCAATAGCTGATGCCTTTCCTGAGACAGGAGGGAGGAGAAACCAGACCCTGGAGGCAGCCAATGTTCTTGATGCCCTTTTTTCTTTTTCTTTTCCCTAAGGTAAAAAAATCTTTGAAACTATTTGAGCCAAAATTATTTCACATATCAACACAAACAATAGAACTGAGAATATCTATCCTCCATGTTACAGAATTTGCTCTATGATTTGCTTTCCTCTCCAGAACCTGTCAAGAGAGTATTTTAATTAAAGTCTCCAAACTGTGCCACACGGGGCCTTGATAAGCATCCATTGCCTGTCAATCACCACAGAAAAATTAACCCAAACCTTTGCTACCGAGCACAGGGACCATCTCATGTATCCGAGTCACCAGGACACCTTAACTGTCCCATCAGATTCAGGCAAACAAAACAGTGTCACTAACCATCAGGCCAGCCTGGCCGGGAATGCCCAGTGCTGCGGTCGTGTGACCATGTCTTAGCCCCACATTCTACATCATTACCGGCCTGCCTGTGGACAGGGAGTCCCTGCAGGTACTGATTTGAGTAAAGAAATTCTTAAGGGACCCAGCCTCCATTCTGTCAAATTAAGGGAAAGGTCCAGATGGCCTTAAACAAAACAAACCTTTGATGCAAAGAGTAGGACTTGAGGGATACTCATGAGAGCATGGTAGCGGCTCCTCGTGGGCACACACTTTGCCATGAAGAGAGGTTCTGTGGACCAGTCACTGGAGCCCAGATGTGTGCTGCTGGTACCCCTGCGTCTGGCTTCTGAGGTCTTTGCTGGGGCACCTGTTGTTTACATTGCAGCGTGGCCTGTCTAACATGCCCCTTTCTGGCTGTGGGGCTGGCCCTCTATGAGGGGTGGGGGGATTCACAAGGGTCCTGTGCATCTGCAGGCCACTCGGAGCCTTCTGCACTGAGTTACTGAAGCTTGTGGATGGCCACAGGCTGATTCCTTTCCTGAGCCTCACTGCCTACTGGGCGTGAGCTTGCACATGGGGAGAGGAGGGCAGGGAGCTGCAGGGTGCCTGACCTGGCTGTACCATCCCCTTGTCCTGTGCAGAGAAGGGGAGGTGGAGGTGGAAGTGGGGCCTGCAGAGGGCAGCTCCTAGGTGCTCTCTTTGCCACCTGTTTCGGTAATCCTCTCACTTTAATCTCTAGATCCTGCCCACCTAAGAAACGGACATTTTAAACCACACCTTGGAAGGTCCAAGCAGAGACCTGAGAAGGTGGTGCACTACGGTGAGGGACTGGGCGCAGTACTGGCCCCTACAGCAAAGCCAGGTTCCTGGGGTGGAGCGCAGGCCTTCCCGGTAGTCAGCCTGGCCTCCTCCTCTGCTCTCCCTCACCTCCATGCCACTCAGCCAGTAGAGACACCATCTGGCAACGCTGCAGCCCTACAGTTTTCTCAGGCACACAGAGCTGTGTCCAACTCCAGAGCTTTGCACTGGCCGCAGTGGCCAGTCCTGCTGGCACAGAGAGAGCCCTTTGCCCGAAGTCCTAGGGCCTCCACTACTCCAGGCCCTCTGGCTTCTCTTCAGGCCACAGGGTTCCTCTCTGTCCTGAGGGTGCCTCTGTCCTGGGACTCTGTCCCCAGCTGTCCTTGTCATCCTCACCTCCTGCTGGGCTTTTCCCCGACTTCCTGACATGAGCCCTCTTCCCTAATAGCCATTGAATGTCTTCTAACTTGCCTCTGTCTCCTGTCACACTCCTTTAGTTGACAACAGGACACACATGTGTAGCCCTTGCTGCGTGCAAGGCCCTGTCTGAAGCTCTTCATGTGAATTAGTCACTGGGCCTCACAGCACCTGTGGAAGGGGTGCTGCTGTCACCCCCATATCACAGAGGAGAACATAAAAGTCAGAAGGGCTTGCTAATTCACACCACCACCAGTGGCCAAGACACATGTGCAAGGAATCCTCTGGCACATGTCCATGTCTGGAGATAACATATGCCTTCTCTAGGTACCACATATTTTTTAGCTATGGATGTCCTTTTTTTTGTGCCGTTTTCTCCTGCTGTGGCATGCTTGTGGATGCTAGCACAGGGCAGGTGTCCCCAAGCACTGAGGATGGAGGTATGGGGGGCCTTGTCCCAGGGATCACAGGATCCCAACCACTGGGAGGAAATGTCTGTCTGTGGAGAGTGAAGTTGTGCTGGTGAAGATATAGTGTGGGCCCGAGGAAGCCGGCTCTGCACACAGCTGCTACTCCCTCACACACCTTTCTAAGTAGCTTTCATTTTCATTTGTTCTGCATTTTCTTAAAATATGTTCACACTTTTATTTTAAATGGTGGAAATGAAAAGATCACTTGCAAATGCCAACTGGGAAGTATTTATTTTAAACAATGCCATTCGGTGCACCGGCTGTGTTGCTAGGTCTCCTGCGGGTTGCTAGGAACAGGGAGGATGCTTGGTGTGAGATGAGGAGCCAATTCAACCTCACGTTCCCTGGGCTAGGGCTCTTCCAGGAGAAGGAATCCTCAGCTCCAAGCAACCAGAAGGCACCAGCTTTCAATGCGCAGAAATAACTCATACTACAGAGATAATTAAAATCTAGGCCTTTTCAAAGGTTGGAAGGAAATCTGGCACTTATGATGGTATCTGTGAGTTTAGAATTCAGGATTTGGTCAGATTTTTTTTTTTTTAAGTTTATATCTCCCTAAAGGTGACTGAATCGTTATAGAAGGCAAAGGTCAGGGTAGTTACTACCTTGGGAGCTCCACAGTCCAAAGGTGGTTACACCTTCATGAAAAGTGGTCTCTACTGTGGGAGCTCCACAGTCCCCTCTAAACATCCCCCAGCTAGCTATGTCCTCTGGACTGCTCATAGTCCTTCTCTCCAGGGGCCCCAGTCTCCCACATGCCATGTCCACCTTCCTCCCTGACTCTTGATTCTTACAAGACAACTCTGTGATTGCATCATGGGGAAGCAGAGGCTGTCACGTGCCAACGTGACCTTCCCATTCCATATCTGTAAGTTTATTTCAATCATGCCTTACTTCTTCCTTGCTTTCCTCAGAGGAGACATTGTTCTTCTTCACATTCAAAGCTAACCTTCCCACTTTGCCCTGACACAGGCCCATCCAGAGACCCCTGAACCATGTCCATCACTAATGAGTTTCCTGTTCATTTTTCCACAACTTATGACACAACTTAGATTCTCTTATCTCAAGAGGGAAAGCAAAACAGGATGTATCGAGTGCCTTTTGGTGTTGATGGCTTGAGAACACTTTATCTTATTTACTCTTCATAACTGTCTTAGGAGTCAGGTGTTATAATGCCATCATTTTCAGGTAAGAAACCCAAAATGAAGAGAAGCTCAGTGGACTAAAGTCTTAAGTTAGAATGTAGCAGAGCCATGACTGAGACTGGCTTGGTCTAGTGACACAACCTGCAAGGCCCCCTCCAAGTCCCTTCTCTTCCCCTCCACAGTCATGTTTCTTAATCAAGTAACAAATTGCTGAAATTCTGTGTCAGCCTGGCTAATTGGCAGCTGCCTGTGTGGGGATTGTGGTGAAGCAGGCAGCAGCCTCCATGCTACCAGAGCACACTGGGTTGCCAGGCAGGCTGCCAGCCATGCAGGGGACCCAGTGGCCCCTGTTCCACAACCTCTACCAGACATTGGGTCTGGGCTCTGCAGCGACATCTTCCATGGGATTGGCGGGAATAATGCAGGAGAGATGATGGGTGGGAGCAGGCTGGTGAACCAGATCTGAACCAGATCCTCCATTAGTCATGTGCCTGGTTGTGTGGTGTGAAAAATCTCAGGGTGAGAAAGTCCAGTGGCTCTTTTGAAGAGTCCCTGGAAATTCGGAAGTCACAGTCTTTCTGAGCTGCCTCCAGCTCCCCCATTGGATCAGCTAACAGTCATGGAGCCCTTGCCAGGTGCTGGTTGCCCTCCTGAGTGCTAAAAATTGTCATCTCGGCCTGTAACACATGCTCCTCTATTTCACAGACCAGGGACAATGGTTAGGTAAATTGCCCAAGGATGTGCCCAAAACATGGAAGTTGGGACTGCCCTAGGCCTCGGAAAATGCTACCTTCCTTCTAGAGAAATACATGCACACGTCACTTTCCATTTTTAGTCATTGGGAAGAATCTGGCTGGAATTTTGTCATCATATTGCTTAGGAAGAAAATGTGGATCAACTAAACATTTTGTCCTTGCGGGTCAAATTCTCTAATTGGTTTGAATAATTGGCCCCTGAGAGTCATGACTTGCAAGTTGACCAATACTGCTATAGTCACAAAAGCAAGTATCATCACAGCCATGCGTCGCAGGAAATGTGGGGATGTGGGTCTTGTAGACACTACCCCTCAACCAGCTGCTGGTTATTTGGACATGGTTGCAACCATTCTCCCCAAAGCTTGCTGGCTGTTTTGCAGCATGGTGGCTGGATCTGCAGGCCATGTGGAATCACTCTCAGTCTCTCCTGGGTCTCCACTCTGCTCAGGTAAATCACGTGATCCCGACCCCTCCTCCTATCATCTGGGTATGCAAACCCGGACACGAAGCCTGTTGGAGCAAACATATAGTGAAGTATGACCATAGAGAGTGTCACAATACCCTGGACTCACATTTGTCTGAAGTTATGTGGCATCACCAATTTGGAAATAAGATTTTTAATTTCCCCATTTTGGGGGATATCCTATGGGTGCTCTACCACTTAGCTACACTTACAGCTGTTTTTATTTTTTAATTTTGAGACAAGATCTTGCTAAGTTGTCCAGGCACTAAGTGGCCTTAAACTTGCCATCCTCCTGCCTCAGCCTCCCCAGTAGCTGGGATCACAGCCTGTGCCATTGTACACAGTTCACAATTCCTGTTAACAGCATACATCAGAACAATTTTCAGTTAAATAACATGATTTTGACTTTTGGTTTTAGTACAAATATCCAGGGACAGAATCAATGGAATATAACTGAAAGACAAATTGCTTGGCAGATCTGAAAATGTACACTTAAATAAGTAATCTCCTGCCTTAGTGGAACTGAGTGCTAGGGAAGCAGACATCTGCTCTTCTGGTGTGCTCGCACACTCAGTGTGTAGCTCAGTGCCCAGCTCATAGCAGGAGCTCTTAGGAACACTTAAGGAATGTGATATAGTAATTCTCAGCCCTTCATTAAAAGTCCCTGGAACCTATGTAAGATCTGCATAAGTGTTCAAATTCATTAAATATTTTATGTTTATGTTCCTTGACAAAATAACACCAGTTCTGGGAATTTATCCTTAGAAACTAATTCTAAAGACAAAAGACCAAAGGATCGTGCAAGAATACACTCAATTTAGGGTTAACTATGAAGCCTAGACTTGGGATGTAAGTACACCTTCCAAAGCAGTGGAACAGTTACATCACACACATCCCTTCAAATTAATCTTGAGCAGCCAATAAGAAAGATAAAAAGTTTGTTTAGCAAGATGAAAAAGTAAAAGTAGGACATAGACATCCATGCATGACTTGACTGTGTAAGACAGGGGCCGAGATACAGAGCCACCAGGAGAGAAGACTTTGGGTATGAACCAATCAGAGCTCAATTTGGGATCTTTTGATTGGTCTTGCAACCTAAGGCAGGCTGCTTAACTTTCCTACCTCAGTCTCCCCTTCAACCCGGCAGGATACTCTGAGAGTCATGGTGGGGATTAAACCAGCAGGGACCAGGATAGCATTGGACTACATGCTAGGAATGACTCCATCAGAAGGCCAAACTGCCACATCAATCTATTGCATGCACAGGGTGAGGCTGGGCAAGAACATGGAAAAGACAAAATAATGGACACCTCTGAGTAGAGGGATTTGTGGGTTAATTTTCAAAAAGGTCTCATATTGTACAGTGAATGTGAAGTAAATAATAACCAGTGGGAGGAGAAAATCACTAACAGATTAGGTTAGAGCTGAATCACCTTCCCCAGCCCACTGCAGGGAGGGCACCATTAGGGCACCAAGGTTCCTGAGGATGGTCCCAGTCTTCTGCTTCCTTTGGCCCAAGGATCCTTGAACTCCACCACCACCCACAGGCTCCCCTGTCTCCAAAGAGGGTGCAGAGTTAGACCTGTCATCATGTTTTTATGGATGAGGTGCCTGGGGTCCTGCCTGCGCCAGGTGGTAGTGATCTTGCCTGGTCCTTTGATCTCAGCTCATGTGTGGAAAGCACCCTTTAACTCTCCTGGTCATCAAACCACACACTGCTGACTATCTTCCCCTTGGTCAGCTTCCCTTTATCAGACAGATTGCTAAGGATGAGTGAGAAGCACCCACGTCACGGTCCCTTCCTTCTTATAAATGTCATTCAGATGAACATTTGGTGAGATCCACAGTGCAATCTTGGGATCAAAATTTAACTGAAAGCAAAACCACTGGGTACTTAATATAGCTGAAGTCAGTCCGATACAGCTCCATGTGGTGAGAATCAATAATAATTATCTTGGTGTAAATTATTTTCCTTCTCAAGACTTGGAGAAATTTTTAGAAGAATGGTTTCCTGGGTCTTTAGCTCAAGCAAATGTAAAACTCAGAGTTCAGTGGAAGCCCAAGGCCTGGCACCACCTGTTCGGATGTGACAGGTCTCTCTGGGCAGGCCTTGTCCACTTGCGTTCTCTCATTAGTGGGACATTTAATGAACCAAATAGTCGTCCTGCCTGACCAGGGCAACCGCTGATGAGAATAAAATTGGTGGGAGATGAACAGTTAACAGCAAGAGATACATGGAAAAGAGAAATAAAAGAGCCGTAGTCACACTGGCGAATATTGTGGTAGTATATCACAGCTGACGTTCACTGCTGTGTCTCTAACACATCCCTCACTTCCAGTAGCCATGCTGCTTCATTATTTTAAATTTTCGAAGCTTTTGGTTTTGAAAAATGACACAACCCTCACGTCTCCATTCCTCACTAGAGTGCATATTGAATCATTTCCTTTGTTCATGGTATTTGCGTATTGCCATTTGACCAGGGACTCACCGGCAAAAGTCATGCAGATGACTATGTCTGGCTTTCAAGGTATTTAAGATTCTACCGTTGTTTCCATAAGCCACAGACGGTGGGTTATTTTTCATGGACAGACAGTGCATTCTTCTCTTGGGTTTTTATGGACAGACTGTATAAAATGATAACACAATGGATGGGGACCGGCTCTACTCTATCAAGGGCTTAAATCAGCTATTTCAGACAGAAACTCAATGTGTGTAGGGCACCTTTCAAACAGGTTTGCAGATACAAGCTGTGACATGAATTTCAGCATTTTTAAAGATTGATTCTCGTGAATGGTTTGTGATGTCTTTTACAATAAATTAGACCTAAGGTGAAGAAGATTCCCAAATGCAGATTGAGGGGGTAAACTGAATTGCATACTAGAACTAAAGTAGAGTTGTGATCTGTCTTCAGAATGGAAGCTCATGGCAGACAGCAGAGGAGTCACTCATGTACATGTGCAGGGTCCCTCTGTGCTTCAGGAGGCTCTGTGACTTTAAGACACACAGGCACTGACTCTTGTTTCCCCATTTCCATGGTCTCTTCCCAAGAGGGAATTTCTTCACTGTAATCATTTAAAAGAAGTTGTTTTAAGGACAATGTCCAGTTCACCATAATCATTAGTGCTTCCTTTCTGTTGTTTCTGTTTTTTTTAATCCTGTTGTGGGTGGAAAAATAATCTAAACTAAAGTGATTTCCTAAAACTGTCTAAGGAGTGTGAAGAAATGTCTGTTTGCAATTGATAATTCAGAAAATCAAGAATGCCTTAGTTTGCCAATAATGTATATTTTTATCATCTGAAATTCTTTTTAATTCACCAGATTCACTTTGGAATTAATTTTTATTTTATTTTTAAATTTTTTAAATTTTTTTTAATTTTTATTGTTGGTTGTTCAAAACATTACATAGTTCTTGACATATCATATTTCACACATTTGATTCAAGTGGGTTATGAACTCCCATTTTTACCCCGTATATAGATTGCAGAATCACATCAGTTACACATCCACTGTTTTACGTATTGCCACACTAGTGTGTCTGTTGTATTCTGCTGCCTTTCCCATCCTCTACTATCCCCCTCCCCTCCCCTCCCCTCCCATCTTCTCTCTCTGCCCCCTCTACTGACATTCATTTGTCCCCCTTGTATTATTTTTC
>NW_026000240.1:15392529-15408430 GCF_001458135.2 Marmota marmota marmota
TGAATGGAGTGGTTGTCCTCATTTCCATTTCAGAGGATTTGTCGCTGATATACAGGAATGCCTTTGATTTATGCGTGTTGATTTTATATCCTGCCACTTTGCTGAATTCATTTATTAGCTCTAATAGTTTCTTTGTAGACCCTTTTGGGTCTGCTAGGTATAGAATCATGTCACCTGCAAATAGTGATAATTTAAGTTCTTTTTTTCCTATTTTTATGCCTTTAAGTTCTTTCGTCTGTCTAATTGCTCTGGCCAGTTTTCGAGAACTATGTTTTTGGAATTAATTTTTATGCATAATCTCTAATGTACATTTAAGTTCCAGCTACCCAGGTGTGATATGTGATGTGTATCTCTTTTCTAGTTATGTTTCTCATGAGAATCCCAAGTTTATATATAGAATTTCTTTTCCCCCAAACTATTATGGTCACATTTTTTAACTATAGCATTTAATAAAGAGGTTTATAACTCTGTATATTGGAAGAATGTCATATAACATAGATCAAAACAATTTGTTCTAAATCATTGAAAGAATTTCAACATTATATTTTAAACAGGTGTCCCATTTAATCTTTTTCTAATCATTGTGATTGATATACTTGTGAAGAAATGATATGTGTACAATACTCTAGAAAGAAGTACCATTTGGGGCTGTCTAAAAAAAATGGGAGAAAAATGGCAACATCAAATGCTCATAAGGTGTGTTGCTTCGTGGCAGATCTATTTTAGTCATTCTTTTTAAATATCTCCCTAGGATATAAGTGGCCTGTTATTAGGGTAACCATATAATTTAATATCCAAACTTTTGGGAGTGAAAGGTAGAATTAATTCTCATATGTGGGCAACTAGCACTGACCCAGGAAGGCTAGAATATCCAGTCACTCCACTTACCAAAGCCCAAATGCAATGAAGCCTGCCGCAGTCTGGCTGGGCACAATTCAGGAGCCACTTGTCAAAAGAAACAAACTTTATTTTTAGAACCACACACGCCAAACAAAACAGCTCCTCAGGAAAAACCCTCAGAGCCCAACTGCCACCACCAGCTTCCCACAAGCCTCTTTTAGCTGCTTCACTGTTTTGAAATTTAAAGCATGATGAATTCGCTGCCCTCCTGCCTCAAATACAGGGCATGTTAATACTTGAGATCCTGTCTCAGGATCCCAACTATCTATCAAATGTGGGGGTTGGGGGCCTCCCAGCATATGGAGGTGGCCTTGTTAGTTGGACATTTAAGCCCTTTGGTGATAGAAAGGTGTTAGTAGCAGTCTCCTGTTGTAATTTTTCCCCTGATGGCTTTTTCTGCTCTAAGCTTTCTTCCTCTATCTGACTAGCTCGAAAGACCTTCTCTTTTACTTGAATCTTTTCCTCTTTCTGACTAACTTGAGAGACCTTCTCTTTTACTTGAATCAATATGTCTTCTCCCAGGAAGGCTGGAATATCCAGTCACTCCACTTACCAAAGCCCAAATGCAATGAAGCCAGAGCTTAAACAATATGAGGCAGAAGGACGAAGAAGGAAGGGGTAGGAGACAAGCATACTAGCACGTCTCTCTGGCTTTGACCTATTTAGTTGCAGCACTCATGGGTGACAGAGTCACTCAACAGATTGAGAGGTGAGAACCTCCTTTCTCGCTATGTCCTATACCATAAGGATACAGTACTAGTGAGGGTTAGCTAGCACGGTGTCAGTGAATCCTAATCCTCAGTGGCCTGAAACAACAGGTGTTTGCTTCTCACCCATCACGTTCATCCCGGGTGGTCAGGGAGTGCTGACTGATGGGCTGTGACTTGGATGCCTTGGCAGACCAAGCACCCTTCTCCTGAACTTGGGACAAGCAAGGCAGCCTGCAGTGAAACACCCAGGTGGGAGATGGAGGAGAAAGGCTGTGGGAGACTGCAGAATATGGGTCATGTGCTAACTCTGCAAGTGAACACATTACTTCCTTGCATATTCCAAGGCCAAAAGTTAGCTCCATGGTGTCTCCTAAACCGAGGCAGACAGGGCACTGGCTGTCCACTTAAGAGGACGTAGAAGTGAGGTTTGATGCACACATGGCCATCTGTCACTCGCCTCCATTGTGGTCACCTAGTGCTCGCTGCATTCTCACTCCCACTCATAAAATAAAGAAATCTGAGTCCCTGCATGATCCTCAAAGTCTAGGACCTCTGGGAGGTGCTAGCCACCACAGCCCAGAGGTGGCTCCTTATGATCTGCTGAGCTAGGAGGTGGATTAGCAACCCTGCAACCTCCTCCACATGTTCAGCATGCTGTGACTGAACAGGGATGAACCCTATGGGTGACATTTTCTGCAGGGAAAAACAGAGGATCAGCAGTAAACTAGGAAGCATTTTTCTTGCCTTGGTTTTTGCAGAAACTTGTACTATACTTTACCTTCAATCACAAATGTCGTCTCTCCTTTTGGCTGTTATTTCTCTTGAGAAATTGCCAAAGTATTTGTATCATATTAAGAACCTATTAAGTCTGTTTGCTCTCTTGTAGCTCAGATTAGCAACCTTAAAGCCACTTAGTAAAATCCTCTACAGCCCTTATTATTTAAAGCACATAATGGAGTTAACAAAAAAGGAGCTTCTTTATCAGTGATTATAAGGATTATGGAAGACAACTTATGAGTCTCAGAGTCGAGAAAATTATTTCTGAAGCGAGACATACAGGACTGAGGGAAGCAATGTGAGCATAGTTATTTGAATTTCCATTGGTGCCTGCCTCTGGCTTCCTGAACTTGGGAGCCTTGCATTTTATTGCAGGGTAACCAGCACCCCTCCAGGGTTCCTGCTCAGGAGGTATGAGCTGCCCGGAAAATAAAAAGTCTAAGATAATTAGTAAGAAATAGAGCCAGAGCCAGAAATTAGTAATAAAAAGTGGATCGCCTGATAGGTCTTCCAGTCCTGATAGGAGCTGGAACTGAACCACTGAAAAATGGCCCTGATTCCTTATTTAAGGAGGAGTAAGTCAAAGGCAGGGATGAGGTTTCATCGGGAGGAGTCTTGCTTTTCCTTGTGGCAGGGGTCTCACAGTAAACAGGTTGATTGGCATCTTGGCAAGCCACAGCCATCTCTGAAAGGCTGTGTGGCTCCAACATTTCTGATGTTGTGCTGAACTGGTGATGGAGTTAGTTAGAAAGCCACATGAACCAGGCATTCTCAAACCAGCGGAGTTGTTGCTGGGAGTTCCTGATACCAGACTTTTCTGCCTAATGGCTTCAGCATTGTTTTAGTTCACCCACAGTTCATGGATGGCAGCCTTTGCCTGTTTTAAAGTTAGAGTCTGGGGGTCATAATGACTTTCACTTCATTTCATTGGCACAAAGACCACTGCTGTAGAAAAACAGGAAAATACATAAAAGCTTGGAGATTTCAAATCCTGCAATACTTGGCAGTTGCATGTTAAAATCTTGAATCTAGAATGATTCGACATGGTTGGTCACAACCTCAGACCTCCTGTATGTCTGTCCCCAGCATCTCCTAATGGCACGCCCAGTGTGGAACAATGGGCCAAGCCGATCAGCGGTGTTGTTGATTATCCTGGACCACAGCTCTGCTCTGGTCATGTTTTCCACTGGCGTCCTCTCTGGGTCCCAGCTCCTGAGCCAGGCTCTCACATTGCATTGGTAGTCATGCTTGCCCTCTGCTCTGATCCATACTGCTTCCTGACATTCCTTCATCTTCTACATTGTGACTTCTCACATGAATGCTGCTGAGCATTTAGTGGGGCACTCCCAGTTCTGGTGTGCCTGGAATGTCCCAGGGCGAGACTGGGCTTGCAGTTCTGGAAAGAATCACCAGAGGGGTGGTGTCTCCCCTCCTGCCTCCCACAGGAGCACCCAGCAGCCCTTTGGTGTTTCCTGTCCTCAGGGGGCCAAGGCAGCACCTGCCATTTCTCTGCAGTGGAGGTCTTTGTAATGCAGAGATGTCTGGGGCAGATATTCTTGGGTCAGTGACAGCATCTTGGCTTCCAGCAGAAAGAACCTGGTTTCCCTAAGTTCTGGGAGTTGGTCGTGCTCCCAGCACAGCACTTTGATGAGTAAGAGAAGATGTGTGAACTTGCTATCTGACTAGTCATTTCATTATATGGAATAGCATTGTCCCCCGTCTCTATGGGAACAAGAGATCCAGTATTTGGGTTTTAGTAAGTGTTCCTCATGCTAGCTGTAGGGAGTCTCACCCCATTCAGAAGGTTGCTCTTTGGTTGGATGCCAGCATCCTGCTTCCCCCACCAGTGATAGGCTTTGGAATGGGGATGGGGGGGCATGACTGACTTTTGGTCAATGAGATAGAACATTGTGTGATGTTATCCTCCCAAGAGAAAGTTCTTTTCCCCTAATGAGGGAAAGTAAGTAAGTAAGAGTACTTCCTTCTCTCTTGGGACCTTGCCATACTTGGACACACCATCTGATCTACTTCCACTGTAGTCTCCAACATGAGATGAAGCCAAATGCTAGGAGACAGAAGACCTGGAAAAACCCGGATGGCTGGCAGCACTGCTGAGCTGCAGTTTGGCCAGCTCTGGAGCTGAGCCTGCCTGCAGCTTTCTGTTATGTGCAATAGCAAAATTTCTTTATGGTTTAAACCAATTTGAGTCTGGTGCTTCAATTACTTGGATCCACTGGTTTATAACGGATGATACCCACTTTAAAGGAAGTGAGATTTTTGTGCAGATCTATTACCATCTGTTTATCATCCTGTTGTTGATGGCATTTGAGTTGTTTCCAGGTTTAGGTTTGGGGAACAGAGTTGCTGTGAAGATTCTAATATATGTCTGGGGGATTATGCCCACACTTCTTTTGTGTGTAAATCCAAGAGTGAAATTGCTAAGTTATAAGCTGTGTTCATATTCAGCTTTGATAGACATGACCAAATGAGGTTCTATCACTTTCCTAATGAGGTTCTATCACTTTCTACTCTCACCAGAAATGTGTGAGAGTCACGTTGCTCCACATCCTTGCCAACACTTGGCATCGCAAGGCTTTCTGTTTAGGCCTCTGGTATGTGTGTGTGTGTGTGTGTGTGTGTGTAGAGTGGACCACACTGTGACTCGGGGGCTTTGCACACATACTCATCTTCCTGTTCACAGCCATTCTTGGTCAATCTCTATGTGTTCCTATCATTTTAGAATCACAGCCTAGATGGAAACTGTTGGAAAACCACCAGAGGACAGTGGATATTTCTGCAAATGGAAGACCTTTATGCTGCAGTTGAAAGCAATAGGGAGAAGGGAGGGATACTGAGCCCAAGTGTGCTCTCCCATGGGGAAGCTGTGGACCAGGTTTTTAAGGAGAGCAATGGCTTTGGGAAGCAGAGCAGCAAGATAGAGCAGAAGGCAGAAACTGCTCCAGCTCACCACACAGGAGGCACAAAACGCTGCCAACCGGATGGATGTGAAAGGAACAGGGGAAAGAAGGGAGGTCTTCAGGAGCCCCGTGCTCTCTGGACTTCTCTGTGAAGCGGGGAACTCAGTGGGATTCTTTAGTTATTCCCAACATCTTCTCATGGTCTTTCAAGGCAACTGCTGCTGTCACACCCACGACACCCTGAGATGAGTCAAGGAGGCTCTGAGCCTGTAGTCCTTGCCCATGACCCCTGGAGTACAGGTGCCCTGAGGCAGGACGTGGTCAACATCTGAATGTGGCCAGGTGGTGTGAGAGGCAGGTATCTTTCTGGAGGAAAGGCTACTGTCCCATCGTGCTGAAGGAGGCCAGCAGTCGCAGGTGGAGGCACAGGAGGATCAAGTTCTTGGTTTGAGAAGAGAGCGCTAACCACGAGATGAACAGCTGTAGGGCCTGAGAGCTCCCAGCAGAGCATTTCCTCATGCAGGTGACCAACGCCTACTACAAACCTCCATGTGATCTGCAGGTTTATATAGGGTCAGCTGTTAAGACCACAGATTCTGGCTGGAACCACTGAGCAAGTTAAAGTCCTATCAAATGTCAACGGGCACAATGTTTTCTGGGTGCTATGTCAATATTTAAAGTCTAGTTGAATAAGCAAATATTTTCTGTGACATGAACCTTCTTTTTCTATTTGCTTTGAATATCTGTGGCTCTCTTTTCTGGAAACACTTATCTGCTGTTGGGCTTCGGTCTCCATGTATGCCCAAGGCGAAAGCCTCTCCCTCTTCTGTGACCATCAGGTGCTCTTTATGTGTCTGCCAAGTAATATTTAAGTCATCATCTACTCAGATAAAATAAAAGGGACATCTTTGAGGTTTTCTAGACAATGGCATGCATCCTAAACATTGTTATCAAATAATGGAGATTGTGGAATTTCTTGTAATAATCCTCTTGATTCACAGAGCTGTGACTTCAACATTATATCCGGGAACTCTGACAGTTGGGATGTGTAGTTGTTGAGGTTGTTTTTTTTTTTTTCCTGAGCAGCATTGTGGTCAGAGAATACATCAGCATCTTTTGCTTTAAATCAATTTTATCTATGTAGAAAGGATTTTTCTGGGCTACCTGTTGACCAGCAGTCCATACAACTTTGCCCAGGCAGGATGCACTAAAGTTGGGTAGCACTTAGGACAAAATAAAAGGACTAGATTTGGGTGACTAGTTACTACAACCTACATGCAACTTCCTAAGCTGGAGTGTGAGGCGCTGGCTCCTGGCTTGTCTAACTGCTGTTGAGTGCCCATAGTGTGGCAGACACTATTCAGTGTTTCAGCAATACCAGTCGACACAATGGACCCGAACCCTCTTCTGCAGAGCCTGCGTTCTGTAGTGGAGGCTGTAACTTACATTTACAGTGAGCATAAAACCAGAATTCAGTAGAAGCAGGCCTTGACATCTTGATAATGTCAGTTTCTGGATTCTTAGAACGTACTGGAAACAGCAGACTGGTCCAGGGTGCTGCTCTGGTACGAGTCCAGGGAATCATCCTGAGTGCTGAATGTCACTGCTGCCACAGTCACAAAGGCAGGTTGAGCCAGTGTGCTCAGGAACACATGCTCCAGGCCACACAGCAGAACTCATCCCCACCCTGCTGGGTAACTCAGGCTGCAGGGTGTACATGGGGATCCTGTCCATGAGTGTAAGGATTGTTACTCATGCAGATTCAGGGGCAGGAACCTGAGCTTCTAATGCCCTATGCATCCTTCCCCAGCCCCAGTGATGCAGGGTGCAGACACCCAACTGTGAGTTTGGCTGTGAGATGGGAAGAGGCTAGGGGGTGACCAAGTTCTTATGATCCTGTGATTGCTACTGAGCAGAGGTGAGGCCCAGGGTCTCTGTTCTGAATGTAAGATTGGGGAATACCTGAGGTTTCTGTCTGTGATCCATGCACTCATTCAGTGACCATAGAGACAATTTGGGCAACAATTTCCTTGCTTCCCATGGCTCCAGCTTGGGACTGTGTTACAAGGGCCACATTCCTGATGGTTCAGTGCTAGAAGATGTGCTGGATTTGATTAGCTTGGTTTCCCTGCTGAAAGGATTAGTGTTGAAATTATTTTTGTAACATTGCTATGTTTTTAAGGCAAAAACTTATATACTGACTTGAGTAAATATCTTACTGGGGAAAACGGCCGCTCTCCTATTATCTCAGCTATTGCAAAAGTTAGATTTTATTTTAAAAATTAGTTTCACAGATTTTTTTTACTAGATAACTATATGCATAATACAAAATTACAAAGAAACAAAAGGCCATTGGGCATAGCACTTTTGCATCCCACGTTTACTCTTCAGTCTTTCAGTTTGTCTCCCATGGAAAACATTCTTAAAATTTTCTGTGAGTTGATTTAGAGATGTTTGGGCAGATATGGTTGCATGCTTTTCACACTACTATGTGTCTCTTTTAGATTTGGTTTCTAAACATACGCAGTGGGGCACCCATGGGAGTGCTCAGGAGAATACATTTTGCTTTCTCTGGTCCTAAGTTGAAAGGGGACAAAAACTAGGGAAGCTTTCAGTTTATCATACCTGGCCCTTTGGGGACGATGTGACAGAAGTCATTGCTCAACTTCCTGAGGCAGCCATCCGGCTCCTGTGAGCCTGGTTCTTGGCTTACTGGTCAGATGGAAAGGAGGAGTTGGCCTCCCAGACTGGTGGCTGCAGGCCATGGGGTAGGTCTGTTTTTATATGTGCTCCAAGCGCTGCTCACTTATATTTCTAGTCTCTCAACACACATATGTGAATATATTTGTATGGTAAATTTCTCAAAGAGGAATTGCTGAGTCAAAGGTATATGCCATTTAGTATTTATGTATTTTACTAGATTTCTTTCCACAAATTTTGATGAATTTAGGGTCCCCGTGGCCTGTGGGATATAGCAGGGCATATTACCAAACATTTTTACTTTGCCCATCCATAAGGTAAGAAAAGAGCATCTCAGTGTACTTTAGTTTGCATTTGTGGTTGAGAGATGTATGTGTGTGAAACCACGTCTTTCTTCTTGTGGCTTGTCTGCTCAAGCTCTGGATATTAGTACATTTTTAAGTGCTCCCAGGCAGTGTACATACTCCCCAGGGAGTAAGTCTCTGAATTATCTTAAGAACTCCACCTAGAATCAGGTGGGGCATGTCTGAAACACTGGCGAGCATGATTATTAGTGAAACCAAAGAACTTCCCCCAGATGTCTCCTAACAGCACGGGTCTAGAAAATGCCACTTAATATTTATGTATTTTACCAGATTTCTCCTACTGCACCAGCCTCCTACAGAGAACGGATGCCAAGGGGAAAGGGATCGGTGATGGAGGCAGAGTTTAAAGTTGGAATTATAACTCATCCTCTGAGCTCAGCTACTCCTGATCACATGCGTGTGTGTTTAGAAAAGCTTCTATCTTCACAAGATCATGGGCAGACTTGGAGCAAATGGTGCTTCCTGATTAAGATTCTCTGGGTTTGAGAGTTGCCAGGTACCGGTGGATTCAGTGTGTCCAATGTGGTGTGGAACATGCCGATCACTGAGCCAGACTTCATAGGGGAATGAAACCACCATCTTTCCCAGTCACCTTAATTGTCGAATCATATGTTAGCAATATTCTCCAGCAGGGTCTATTCCTTCTCCCAAAACTGTGCTTTGATCACTCTGGAAGTGTTCTTTCCAGAAAGTACTTGTTTTAACATTTCCAAGTTTGATAATTCAATGGCACACTTGCACTTTGGAAGTAAACCTTGATAATCCATCAGTATGCATGGCAGTCTGGGAGCGCCTGAGTGTGAGGCTGGTTCCTCCCCCAAGTGCTTGGCAGCAATAGAACTGCAGGTTGGGTGGCCATGTGTACCTGGCAGACCTGATCACATTCTCCCGTGAAGCACCATCCCTGAGGTGGTGTGGGGATCTGGAGAAGTCCACAAAGCAAGAGGCTTGAAGAGAAGTGAGAGGAATTAAGATTGTTTAATGTGCACACAAAGAACCCAAAGGACAGCTTTAGAAACAAAACTTATGGTGACCAAGGGTTTTATAGGGAGGGAAAATGATTGCACTTAAAATTTTGCTAGTAAAGAAAACCACCTGCTTTGGAGTCAACTGACTGCGAGGCTGGTGGCTGGAGACCTCGGGCAGAGCTGGAGGATGTGGCTTTGGAGAGAGCAGCTGCGCCATATCCCCAGGTCAGCAGCTCCTGCCTGTGGGAAGCAGTGGCTTTGCTCTGTCTCCTCTTGCTCCTTGGGCAGATGGAAATATCAGAACTACTGGGAAATCTCGGGTGCTCCTGGAATCTGAGTGTTGTCAGTGCCCAGGCTGTGTCTCAGTTCCTCCTCTGGGTGTCTGGAGGACTTCCTGTCCACCTAGAAAGTCTGGGCCTGACTGAGATTACCAGCAAGGATTCCAAGTCAAGCCCTCCTGAACACAAGTCCCAAACCCCACAATCTGTGTCGGCGGGATTTCTTATAAACATTCCTAGTGGTATGGTAGTGCAGTGGGAGCCACAGTGGGTGTGTGTGGCATAATTTCATTGCAAATGCAAATGTGTTTTGCTGTCATTTGCTGGCAAGCCTGCTGTTTATAATAACTGTTCGTAATGAATCAGGCTGATATTTTGTTCATCCATTTTCCCTTGAGGCTTTAATAACTCTGCTTCTATGTTTTACGGTTACACGTTGTAGAATGAGACTCTGGTGGAAATATGAGCCTGTTTTATAGCCTCTGTAGAAAGGAGAAGCAGAAAAAAATCAAATTGGTGGCCAGAAGGGTTCCAAGTCAGAGAGGGATGCTCCACCAGCAAGCCTGGAGGGCCTACAAGGAAAGATGACCAGAGGGTCTGGCAGTGAGGCAGCTGGCACAGTGAAGGGCCCCGCAAAGACTCGCTGGTAAGGGGGAGCCTCGGGTGCTGGGATGGAGTCCAAACTTAGCAAGCTCTGCACCTAGTGTGCCCCAGACCCTTCCTGGGCCCTGGAGCTCCACCAGCCAACATGCAGCCACTAGTCACCTGTACCTGTTCTGATCTAAATCACTTAAAATTAAATGCAGTTGAAAACTCCAGTTCCTCGGTTGCATGAAATCACAGCTCAGTGTCTCAAGCCACAAAAATGTATGGCTAGTGGTTATGTACTGGACAGCAAGGGCAGCATTTCCTCCATTACAGAGCATGCTACTACACATTGGTGCCCGAGAGGTATATGGGTGCAGGATGGGACTCTCATCCCTGAGGAATTTGAAGTCTTGGAAGACAGAGGAATATGAAAAGCGTAAATTAGTTACTGTGGCTGTGAAGAAAGGTGTCAACACACTGACATGGGCATTGGGACAGGGCAAGGCAGCTCCCGAGAGACGGTGCTCAGTTACAAGGATAAGGAAGGCCAGCTTTCCAGAAAACGCTACTCGGACACTGGGGACATGATCTGAGATGTGAGCGGTTTTTCCAGGGGGCCAACTTCAGGCAGAAGGAGGAGCAGTGGAGCCCCGGTGGTGCAGTGCCATGGCCTGTCCAATGTGCCCTGGCACCTGTGACTAGAATGCGCCCCCAGCTGACCCAGGCAGGTAACTGCGGCCCGATCAGAAGGCTTGGGCACACAATGGGGGCCAGGCTCTGCTTCCGGGAGTGGGGAATCAGTGAAGGATATTAGGCAGGAGGCTGAGTCCCTCATCGGGTCTACATGGACTGGGAGTTGGCCTTTGCTGTTGGGGGCAGGGTGTGTGGCTTCAGAGGCTACATGTCCTTGGCCAAAGTTTTCACTTGTGTGATCTCCTCTGTAAAATAAAATTGTGTGCCCTTGTAGGGACAGGAGAGACAGCATTCCATGGGGAAATCAGCCAGCACATCCCCTGCCCTAGCTGTTCCCTCCTGCCTTCCTGCTCTGCTGCAGGGGAAGGACCTGGCTCCAGACTTAGGTTCCTGGGTGCTCCTGTAGAAGCCTCTGTGTTGAGAGTCATGCCACGCCCACCCGTGGCCAGGAGCTCTCCTCTGCTTCCAGTTCCCAGCGCGACCTGTTTCCTTTTCACGATGGAGCGGTGCATCGGGTAGCATGACGGTAGCGTTTTAGAACTCCAGTGCTCACTGAATCTGTTGGAGAGTTTCCTGCTGAAAACAGAAATGAAAGAGAGGTATGTGTGGCCTCAGTACTCAACTGGCTAGAGCTGTCTTGGAGCCGGAGTGGCCGCCCGGTTATGTCGTGTTCATCCAAACTCTGAGTAGCGTCTGTCGATCTCCAGTTGGTGAAACATTGGATCAATCTGTGTGGTCTAGGCTCAGAATCTTCCAACAGCCCTGGTCTACAGAAGGGAGTGCAGGAGACACAGGAGGAAGAGGCAACAGAGCCAGTGCCTCAGTGGTGTGTGGCAGTGAAAAGCCAGCGCTCGGGTGCCAGGGGCAAGCTCAGGTGCACATGGTGGGCTGCTGCTAGTGTGCCTGTCAGCGACTCCTTTTCTATATGTTGCCTGGCCCTGTCACTGGAGAGGTGGCATCTTGTAAGACTGCACACTAGTGTGGGAATTATCTGTCATGATAATGGCAGATCAAGGTCTGGAAAAATGTAAGGCCTTACTATGGTCCCAGAATCCCGGTGCTAAATGTCCTCAACCGAATTAATATTTTGTTTCTGTTTCCTCCTTTGGTGCAGCTGAGGTATTTTAATAAATATTTGACTTAGAACATTCCACTTAAAATTTTTAATCTTTGTAGATTTATAGTATTGCAATTCCACTGTCAAAATGACAGATACCGATACGTGTTTTAAGGTAATCTTACATGATTATTTTTCAGTGCACTGTTATCAATCAACGCCCTGACAGGCCATAAAGTGTTACAGCTCATAAAGAACCAGTAAATAATACTCCGTTTTCAAGGTACTGCAGAAAAACTATAAATTAAATTGATTATATAACTACAAGATAATTAGACAACTTTTGTAACTTTCCTGCCATAGACTATCATGTGAAAGGGATCTGGAACCTGGTATCCATACTATGCTTGAGTTATTTTTCTTTTAACTTCATCCCAAGGGCTCCCCACCCATCCCCTCTCCAGGGGTTTTTTTCCCCTCCTCTGTCTCAACTACCTCTTGTTCCAGGAGTTTCTGCACTGACTTCTCCCCCTCATACCTCTCTTCCAAGACCCAGGCCTCTGTGCTGCAAAGCCTCCTGAGAGTGTCCAGGGGCGAGTCCCCGAGGCAGACTCCGAGGCAAGGGCTGCAGTGGAAGGAGCTGCTTTAGGTGTCTCAGCAGGCTCCAGCAGGGCCCTCAGGAGGCCAGGTAGGAAGCGGGCTTGTGTCGTGAAGCACAGTCCCACTGTGGGCACTGGGGCTCGCTTCTGCTGGGCACAGTAAGAAGACACTTTAGATATGTCCTTCCTCTCAGGAGCCCACCAGAAGGACAAAAACTGGAATATTTGTCCTTAACTCTACCCACTACTGCCCAAGTGCTTCTGAGGGTGTTAATGCACCTTCACTTTCATTTGGCTGTCCCTCGAGAAGAGGAGCAAAAGTCCACAGGTAGAAAAGTCTAAGTGTGCACACTGAGCAGGTGGAAAAGTCCCAGGTGTATGCACCATTCAAGCAATAAGGGGCAAGTCACAGGTGAGCACACTGAGCAGGTTAAAAGTCACAGGTGTGTGCACTGAGCAGATGAGTCCAAGGTGTATGTGCTAAGCAGAATATGCATACACAGGGATATGCCTTCAGGGGGTGAGTCCCAGGTGCATGCACTGAGCCAGTGAGTCAGGTGTGTGCACAGAGCAGGTGAAGGCATCCACAGCATCCACTCAACATCACATAGATTTTTCTAGGTCTGCATGTCCAAACCTGGCTTCTTAGCTTGCTATCCCTCCACATCCTCAGGAGAATGCTACAGTGGACACATTGATCCAGAAGCTCCCACATCACAAGACCAAGTCTTGCCCCCTTTTGCCTGCTCAGTGACTCTACCCGCTCTTCTCTCTCCATTGGTACCATGGGCACCACATCACTCAGACTCTATTGTCCCCACACTTTCCCATATCCACCTCCTCACCTGCCTCCTGCAGAGTGGGTGTTCCAGCGCACAGACCTGGTCATGATCTTTTCTGTTTAAATCACCCAGAGCCACAAAGTGCTTGCACATGGAGCCCTGTGGCAGTGGGGACCCGTGCCACTGTCTATTGCACAGTAGCATAGGTCCAGGGTCTTTGCACATGTTCTGCTGGTCCCAGTCCTCAGTGGGACTGTTGCTCAGGCTCCACCTCTTTAAGCTATCCCCTCTCAAGATGGCCACTGCCCTGGCTGTGCTGCCCCGTCCACACCACTCAGCATATTCTAGTGAAGTCACCTCCTTATTTGTTCATCACAACTCAGCTGTAAGTGTCCGAAGTCAGAGACTCTGTCTGGACCTCTAGCTCCTAGCCTGTTCCTGCTCATAGCAGCTGCTCATTAAAAGGCTGCTCTTTTTTTGGTATACATTATTGTCCTTAGAGCGGTTCTGTAAGTATTCTTATCTTTATGGTCAAAAATGTTGAGGTCAAGGAAGCTCAAGATCACAAAGCTAATCAACAATCCAGTCAAGGTCTGACCTCCAGTCTGTCTCCACAGCCATGTTCTTCCCCTTCAGTCTGTGAGGTTTTTTTTATCTTGTAAAACACTGAAGGGTTCATTCTTTCTGGAATTAAAGAAAATGGCCCAGTCTTCATGCTGTTTTAGATAGGCACGTTCCCTTGTTCACAGGTAGCTTCTCCTGGAAGGTGGAGCAGAGTGCAGGAGTCGTGCCTATGAGGATGGCCAAGGCTTGCTGGTGCAGGGACCGCCCATGCAGAGGGACTTCACTGGTGTGGGGAGACTGTCCACAGAAGGACGCAATGAGACTGAGCTCCTGGAGTTTAAATAACAGCCACCAGAGTGTCCAAGAGGGTTCATATGCAGCCCTGAGGTGAAGAAATGCCTGCACGCGCCCCCGACTGTGGACCCATCAGGGGAGGCCACCGTAGGGACGTGAGCATCTTCTGCCAGTCGCTCAGGTGCAGTCCTTGCTTGATGTGCATGTCCACTCAGCTTGTGCTGAAGACAGAACATAGAGCCCTGAAAAGTGCCACTCCTGAGATAGAGCACGTCCCTCAGGAGTCATAAGGAGACAACTTCCCAAGATAAAATTACATTAGCCTCAAAGTAGTTGCATTTACTTTTACTTTTTATGCAGTGGAACCTAAAGAAAATATCAGTTTGCTTGTGTACAAAGATTCATAAATTGCCTATAAATCCAAAGTGGCAAAGCATTTTTTTTAAACACTCATTTAAGGTGTGGGACAGTTGAATCCCCGATGCAAAATGTAGGGTGGGAAATCCAAGTATTGGGTGAGAATTTAGCAGAGGAATAGATGAGAAAAATGAATGTAAATCAAAATAGTACCTGGAATATAATAAACAGTCAAGAAATGTTTTCTATGATTGTCATTAATATTTTAAAAGAAAATAGTGTTCCTGAATCAGATTTTTTCTTCCATGTTGAAATTAATTTATATTCAGCTATTGGCAATCTCCCACCACATACACATTGACTATGAGAATGAAGTTAAAACTCCAAATTTATCAGATGCTCACAATTCCATCAAAGAGAAGATATAAAAGCCTATTACTTCCTATATTGGCCTTCTTGCAATCCCTGTTTCAAAGGTGCTTGTTTGAAGTCACCTTTATGTGAGTTCTGATATCATCAAAATATGATAGGATCCCTTTTCCTCCAACTCTGTGAAAAAAATTCATATTAAACTTGAAGTAGGAGATAATAATATTCATGTGATTTTTTTCAAGTAAACATCAGGATTTAGGGGGTGCTTAATTGGTCTTTTTTTAAAATTTTTTAAATTTTATTTATTTTTTATTAGTTGTTCAAAACATTACAAAGCTCTTGACATATCATATTTCATGCATTAGATTCAAGTTGGTTATGAACTCCCAATTTTACCCCAAATACAGATTGCAGAATCACATCGGTTACACATCCACATTTTTACATAATGCCCTATTAGTAACTGTTGTATTCTGCTACCTTTCCTATCCTCAACTATCCCCCCTCCTCTCCCCTCCCATCTTCTCTCTCTACCCCATCTACTGTAATTCATTTCTCTCCTTGTTTATTTTCCCATTCCCCTCACAACCTCTTATATGTAATTTTGTATAACAATGAGGGTCTCCCTCCATTACCATGCAATTTCCCTTTTCTCTCCCTTTCCATCCCACCTCATGTATCTGTTTAATGTTAATCTTTTCTTCCTGCTCTTCCTCCCTGCTCTGTTCTTAGTTGCTCTCATTATATCAAAGAAGACATTTGGCATTTGTTTTTTAGGGATTGGCTAGCTTCACTAAGCATAATCTGCTCTAGTGCCATCCATTTCCCTGCAAATTCCATGATTTTGTCATTTTTTAGTGCTGCGTAATGCTCCATGGTGTATAAATGCCACATTTTCTTTATCCATTCATCTATTGAAGGGCATCTGGGTTGGTTCCACAGTCTAGCAATTGTGAATTGTGCTGCTATGAACATCGAT
>NW_026000240.1:15412654-15478706 GCF_001458135.2 Marmota marmota marmota
GGGACTGGGCCCCTGCACCTCGTGGCCGAGACAAACTGATACTTCCAATAGACTTACTAATTCCTGGCAGGTCTCCTTTCAGCGGAATTTTGCTAGAGGTTTCTCAGCAGGTAGCATGTAGGTGTCTCTCTGATCCCGTTACTGTGGAGGTATTGAAAGTGCTGCTTCCTCGCCGGCCGCCATGTTGGGTCCCCCGCTTAATTGGTCTTTAGTCCCGAGGGGATGAATCCATGGTCCAAATACTTAATTTTGAATTCTAGGAATGAACAATATCTCTTCCCTGTTGAGAAAAAAAAAAAGATAATAGAAAAAGAAAGCAGGAATTACACATACATACACCAGTTTTGAAACACAGCTTAGTCAAATATATCACAAGGATATTGTTCTAAGGAGAGGAAACTAAAACTAGGTTACATACCCTTGATCTTGTAAGGTCCTAGAGAGGTTTCATTGAAGAATGAACTTCATTGTGTGGAAATACTTGTTGGTAGTAGTTGCTCTTCCTAAACTGTTCTTTTGGACCATAGGACATGATGAAACCTTGTGAGTGAGACTCTCTCTCACCAGTTGATTTTGCACACAGTGCAGGGAGAGGGATAGAAGAAAGGACGCCTGGTTAGCATATGGACCTGCAGGGGCAACTGTACGTTGCTTTGATTGGCACATCCTAGTCCTCAGGCTCTCCCCACCAGCCATGCTAGCAAATCCTGCCCTTTCTTCCTTTTAGTGCTAAGAGTTTTTAAAGTTAAAGGTTTTTCTGTTTTCTATAAACTTCTATGAGTCTTGGCATATGCACAGATCCAGGTAGCCACCATCACAGTAAGTATATAAATAATCCTGCAGGCTCACCCATGTTTTCTCAGGGTGGTTCTTTATAGTCAGATCATCCTCCAGCCCCAGGCCATGGCAATAGCTCATCTGTTCTCCATCCAGTGCCTTCCTGCTAGGACACACACAGACTTACTTAGTGTGCAAGCCCAGCTTCTTTCACTTATGCGGGCTTTTCAGTCATTCTCCTTGTTGTGAATATCAGCAACTTTCCGTGGCTGAGTAGCATCAGGGCATGGTTGTGCCTCTGTTCATTTTTCCATCCTCCTATGGAAGAATGTTTGAGTTGTTTCCAATTTATGTATAACACTGCTCTAAACATCCCTGTACAGGTTGTTGTATGAATGCAAGTTTTCATTTCCCTTGGGTAAATAATATGAGTGGGATTGCTGTGCTAAGTGGTATAAGAAATTGCCCAGTGATTTTACAGAGAGGTTATACTATTTCATGCCCTCCCGCATCCTTGTTGACCTTGGTACAGTGAGTTGATTTCACTTTAGCCATTATGGAAGATGTCCCACCTTCAAATTACCATGTTGTTGTTCTTTGTACCAATGGAGGCCACCAGTTCAGCTTTCTGCACAAATCGTTCTGCCACAGTCCGGCTGCAGCAAAATAACCAGGGGGTGACGAACAACTTGTGTACATTGATACAGCAGGAGTGGGAGCCCTTTATTGTAGGACAACAGAGGTATTTATACATTCCACACAGCTTATCTTAATTAACATAAACTAGATACAGCAGTCAACCAATAAGGAATCTCCACACTTAATGGCTCGCTGGCATTACTTCACAAACCACTCCCTCTGCAAAATGCCAGGCACCATCTTGACTTGTTTACAGACTCTAACATAATACGAGTGGGATTGCTGTGCTAAGTGGTATAAGAAATTGCCCAGTGATTTTACAGAGAGGTTACACTATTTCATGCCCTCCCACATCCTTGTTGACCTTGGTACAGTGAGTCAATTTCACTTTAGCCATTATGGAAGATGTCCCATCTTCAAATTACCACATTGCTGTTCTTTGTACCAATGGAGGCCACCAGTTCAGCTTTCTGCACAAATCATTCTGCGAAGAATTCTTGGGATCCACCCTCTGATTTATAATATAAGCCTTGTTTCAATGCAGAATAGCATCTGGTGGCACAAGACCTGTCCAAATACCATGAAGCCTGTGAAATCACATCATCTCCCTTCCGTGACATGCTGAGTACTCAGGGCTAGCTGTTGGGCACACCCTGTTATTACCATGTGGCACTGATCATGGTTTCCATTGTGTCTGGCTGATGTGTTTAGATTGAAAACTGTCAAAAGCTCTCAGTAGACATCACATTTCCTTGGGTGTTACCTTCGTTATCACTGGTGAGGAAGCAGAGGTATGGTCGCTTCCTGTCTAGCAACCTTGCATTCCACAAATGCCCAGAGGCATGCCTCCATGTTCTGCCTCCTGTGTGGGTACTTCCAGCCTGTGGCATTCAAACTGGGGGCACACAAAGGCTTTCCATGGAGTCTGAGGGTCTGGATGGAATTTATGGACAAAAGTTCACAGAATTCCAATTCCGTGGGCTTGAAAACACACTTCCTGCTATTTCTCCTTTTCCAAGTCCTCTTTCACAACCACCCTCTTACTTAGAAAAATAGTGTCATTTCCTCATCTGCCCAAACTTAGTATGCTGTATTTGCCAATCTGAAAAAAACCTCCAAGACATGAAATGCAGATGCTGATTTTGAGAAAGGAACAGATTCTCATCTCTCAGCAACCAGTATAGTTCTGCACATCATAGAGTTTCTGGTTCTTTGTTTTCAATGAAATTGAAGAGGACCCAATCCAACTGTCAGCCAAAAGATCAGTCAAAACAATGCTTGATCATGGACACTGTAATTTCAAGGGTATAACTGGAGTTTAGAGACTTGAGAAGCAACTAAAGTCGTATGCACTCTCATATGTGTATTTATATGTTAAGTTTTCTCAGGTTTATTTAAAAAGGTAAATGTTGTGGGGCAGGTTGCTCAGAAAACACACCAAGTCCCAGTTTTGTCCAAATTGAAGAGTCTTTATTGTCCAACTAGTACTGCTTCCTACAAGACCAAGTTGTCTCTGCAGGAAACAGCCTCCAGCCTGAGCATTTCAGGGTCTTTAAAGGCAAAAACCACAAAAACCACAGTTGACATAGCTGCAAGCAAGCAGGGGTACAGAAGCTGAATTGAGCAGTTAGCAAAACAATGCATTGGGTACATTAGTATTTCCCATGTGTCTTTCCAGGTTGGCATAGCAGCAAGCAAGCAGAAAGGAAGCAGGTCAAAATGACCCCAGTTGAGTTAGAGAATGGTTATTAACCCCTAGACAATCAATCTCTGACAGGATACATTGCTCAAGAAAAAATGGGAACCAAAGAGAGAACAATATTACATTGTATAAGAATTGCCATTTTGTGTTGCTAAACATGCTATGCTAAGAAACTATTGATAGATACAGTGTTCCCATGGGAAAAGCATTTCTTATAAGACATGCAGTCTCAGGGTAAAATGGAGTTTGTTTGGTCATTGCCCGTATGGCCTGGCCCGTAACAGCTAACAGGAGTAGAATCAATGGAAAAACCCTCTCTCATTCTGTTAAGAGGAAACATTTACTTAAGGATATATGAACTAATGGGAAAGAAACGACTCAATTTATCTCATTAAATGATGCAATTCCAATAAAGTCATTTAAACTTTAATAACATCCATCAAAATTTGTAGTATATTTATGTTGTTTTAATCAGTTACATACTACCAATAATTATGTTGATAATTAAAATGGCAAAAATGAGAAAAAGTTTAAAATCCCAAAAGTTTTACGATCATAAGAAATAAACTTTCAAAATATATACACATTTTATGCAGAGAAATGTGACTGAGGAATTAATAAAGGACTTCCAAACACAGCATTTGCATAAAATTCACATTGCGCTTTACAGGTGAGGTTGGGTGTCAGATCCCTCATCCTTTCACTCTGTGCCCACCTTCACTCCAGAGCTCTCAGCATTTCCATCACAGTTATTTCTACCTCTTTTGGAAAGTCCATCAGCTGGGCGTCCTGGAGTCTATTTCTGTTGACTATTTGCTCTCTTGATCATGAGTCACATTTCCTTGTTCTTTTTCATGCACTGCAACCTTTTAAAGGATGGCCATTTTTAAGAGATCAGTAGCTTAGAGAAAGTAATATATGCTGAGGAGAACACCTGGTTTCCATCTAGCTTCCCAGGTAGGACCCAGACAGTCTGAACCATGTGTGACCTGGGGTTCCTTTTGCACCTGTAGGATTTTTGTTCATCACTGGCTTCAAATGCTTTAAGGGCATGACCCAGACATTCCTCTCCATTGGGCCTCATACCAAGGCACTGGAAAAATTCCAGAAACCTTCCTGAGCTTTAAGGTTCAGCTGCCAAATTCTGGAACCATAGGAAGTAGCTCCCAGCTTGTGCTATGGAGACCTAGAAGCTCTGGGTGGATTTCTCCCAACTTTCCTTCTGTTTCCCCCAACACCCTCCACCTTCCCGAGGAGTTTTGCCCTTGGGAGAATCTCTGTGCAACTCAAATGGAAATATGTCTCAGCTTTCCTTCTCTGGCCCCTTGTTTTGGGAAAATTATCCTCTGTACTCAGTCAAGACTGGGGAGTAGACATGCCCAGGAGAAAGCCTATCACAGGTTGGTGGAGAGCCTCAGGATGGATGCATCCTGCGAGCACTGATACAGCTGGTCAGTGTGTGCCCAGGGCCATGCTGGCTTTGCATCCCTTCATGGGACCAGCCATGGATCTCTTCTTTCCTGTGAAGGGCTTGCCACTTTCTGAGCTTAGTTTATTTGAGTATCTTTACATTCTACCTGGATTCTATTTTGGAAGCTTGCTTATTTATTCAAATGAAGTTTTGCTTTTAAGAGTGAGGATGGTGGTGGCCAGGCACCGTGGCAGATGCCTGTAATCCCAGTGGCTCAGGAGGCTGAAGCAGGAGGATCATGAGTTCAGAGCCATCCTCAGCAATTTAGTGAGGCCCTGAGAAATTCAGTGAGACCGTGTATGGAAATAAAATATAAAAAGGGCAGGGGATGTGGCTCACTAGGCACCCCTGGGTTCAATCCCTGGTACTGAAAAAAAAAAAAAAGGTGAGGGTTGTTCCATTTTCTGTGACTCTCTATACCCAGACCAAAACTCCTGTTCAAATCTGTTTTAAAATCAATGGTTGTGGACATCAGATCATTTGGTATTTATATTCATTGGTTCTACATAAAAATGATGCTTCAACTTGATTGTTAAAATTAATATATACTCTATGCCAAGAATTATATCCTTCAGAACTGTTTAAATTTATGCTAGAAATATTTAGATACTCTCTAACATGTGAAAGGGAATATAAGTGTCTTCAGCATTTTCTGGGAGTCATGATTGAGCTCAGGGACAAGCCACCAATGTCACCAATGTGAGGAATGGGCACTTTATGTCTATGACGTCCTCCCCAAACTGTAGGCTTGGCACATCACCCCTGAGGGAGCATGGCAATACATCAAACCAGCACTCAGAACTTTCAAGGTCATCAAAAGTAAGAGAAGCCTGAGAAAACTGGCACAGCCGAAAGGAGCTGAGAAGGAAGTGTTGAACTGCGTCCTGGACAGAGCCCAGACTAGGAAGGCCTGGGTAAATGCAGACAGAGCTAAGAAGCATACATCCATTTTGGTTGATTGACTATGACAAACATGTCACAGGGAGGGGAGACATTAACAGCATGGAATACTGAGTCTGTGGCTCCATGAGAACTTAGTGCTACATTCTCAATAGATAATATAATTTCCAGACTTAACAGAAAATGTTCTGTTGCAGTGAGATAATGCAAAGAGGCATGATTCCAACACACTAAGAGACAAAAGGAAATGCTAGGGATTTTTCTCACACTAGGTCTTTATGTTGCCCAGGCTGGCTCTGACCTCCTGGGCCCATGCCACCCCTCCCTAGTAGCCAGGACTGTGGGTGTGCACCACCATGCCTGGAAAGAAGCTTTAAGGAAAGAAAATTATGTTTATATTAAATGTTTGTGGCAGCTGAGAAAACCAAATCAGAAACTCTGTGACTATTGCTAAATGTGTCTGATCCTATTCATTGTTTGGCCTTTAAATGTTCAGAACTGGGTGGGGTCCTGGCGAAATTGGGCTGGGACTGCACGGGACAGTGCTTGGAAGGCTCAGATGTAGTCCTGAGGGAAGGGAGACTCCACAGCAATCTCTCCTCTTTCTCTCTTCTTCCCTCCCTCTCTGTCACCACATTGAGTGGGGTGCCACCCATCCTTACTCTGGCTTCTTGTTTCCTCCTGTTGTGGGTTCTGCCCATCCTTACCCTGCCCTGTTCTCCCTGTTGCTTCTGAGACAGGAGCATGGACAGGAAGGGGTTCTCAGGAGGGCCTAGCAGGGAGGGCAGGGCTTGGAGACCTCAGTCCTAGGAGGAAACTGGCTGGGAACATTGGAGAAATTTCCTTAACTGTTGAAAGAAGGGTATGAATGAAAGTCCCATTAGCTGCATTGAAAAATGAGGAGTAAACAGCCTTTCAAGTTTTTTAAAGCCCTGAAACATTAGTGAAAAGATCTGGTTGGGTTTTGACGAAGCTGAGACGGCTCCCAGCAGCAACCCTCCCCTTCTCTGCTCTATATTTCACTGTTTTTCTTGAAAGAAATCATGACATCCATTTCTGGTTCACATGCTTTAGAAAAAAAAAAAAGAAAGCATATTGTCAGTCATGTAATTGATTTACAGAGCTTCTTGACATGTCTATTTTTAATTAAAACACGTTTTAATTAAAAAAGGAGAGAGCAATTTTAAGAAGAGAAGCGCGCTGCCAGATGGAGGTTCCTAATTTGCCTCGAATGTGCGGGAGCCACAGGATACATTTTGGGTGAGCCTGGGGTTGTGCATTGCAGAGAGTGGTGACTTTATCTTGAGGAATTGTCACCCACAGCACCCCTCTAATGGGGTGGGGGTCCTCGGCATGAGAGGGTGAAACTCAGGGATATTCTCCTGCGATGCTTGAAGCCCGAAGGAGGTCTTCATATAGGACTCCAGTGCAGACCTCTTAGAGAAAAGGGGCTTGTGCATCTGGGTCAATAAATACAACCTCAGGGGCTTGGCTCAGGTTCACAGTGCAGCACTTCACTGAGGGCTGGACCTAGGCAGGGGAACTGCTGGAGGGGCCTGCTCGAGGGGGCATCTGGACAGGGCCTGCTGGGGGTGCTGCTAGAGGGACCTGTTGGAGGGGACTTGTTGGATGAGGCCTGCTGCAGGGTGAGGTTGGGGAATCCTGCTGGAGAGTGCTGCTGGAGGGGTCTGCTGAAGGGGGCCAATGAGGTGAAGCCTGCTGGGTGGTAGCTGCTGGAGGGGCCGGGTGGACAGGGCCTGCTGGACTGGACCCACTCATAGTGGAGGTCAGGGCCTCCGACAAGGTGTTGTGTTGCCCTGCCTTGCTTTTGCCACAGCTGCACACCCCATGGGCCTCATGACCAAGCCTTAATTCTTCACAAACTCTGCCCTGCACAGTGGCTCTGCCTCAGCTCTCTATAGCTGCAGGCTATGGAAGGAGGCACTGTCATGCACACTTCTCAGGTATGGTCCTATGTGTCTGGACCACAGAGAAAGAGGGGCCAGAGGATGACACAGAGACTGAGACTTCTAGTCACAGCCCTGACATGCACCTACGCCAGACCTTAATGTCCAGGCTTAAGTACCACTGGGAAACCAGCACCCCTGGATGTGGACTGGGGTAAGGCCTGGCCTCCCTGCACCTATTGTCTGTCCCCAGGGAGGAGAGGACAACACCTGCCTGCTGTGGCAGCTGCTGGAGCAATGGTTGAAATGCAATGCTTGTTGTTAGTGGGCAATGTATTTTGTTAATAGAGAATTCAGCAATACTGTTTTCAATCAGTTCTACTGCTTTCCAATCTTCTATTGTCTGCAAAACACCCAGTGGCTTTGATGGTGTTTGTTGTTTCTGCTTCTCTTTAACATCTTCTTTGAGCCTGGGGAGGAATGTGGCAAGGGGAAGGTGCTCCGGATCCTTTTAGAGCCTTTAAAAAACCAAAATAGTTATTTCAAGCTTCAGGGTTACACTTCTAGCCATTCACCAGAAACCTATAGTTTTCTTGCTCATGCCCAGACTCGATCCCTGAGTCATAATTGGTATTAAAATAGCTCTAAAAAGGTGAATATAAATGAAAAGCACTGTCAAGAGCAATCATGCCTTTCAAAGCACAGTGCCATTTCATTCAAAACCCTGGGATGAAATATATCCCAATTTAGAAAGAGGAAATAGCTCAGTGAGCTCTGTGAAAAGGTTGTGCTTTCTAGTGTCATTAAAGAATGTTTTAGTGTTCAAATGCTGAGCTTCTGACCATAGGTTTAAGGAATGACAGGGTTGGGGTATGGTATACATAGGTTATTTTAACACATGGAAATAAAGTTGACTTGATAAGATGTAAGAGCGAATTTCAGACCCGATGATCTTTTATAATAGTACAATTTTAATCCTCTCGTAGCTCAAGCTCATTTGTGACACACACCTCAGATTTTTCATTCAGATTTGGATGCAACAAAAATACCACTCGCCCTATATCAAAGAATTTATCAACGCTGAAAATTAGGTTAAGGAAGTAGAGTAAGAGAGTTAGCTACTTGCCAGATGTCATATCCATCTTGAGGTTAGTTAATGTTAATCTTGCCAACACCGCTTTACTTCTAAATATTAAAGTGTATTTACACAAAGGTTATAAAGACTTGGCTCAAATGCAGTTGATATGGTGATATGGCTCTGCAGTAATTTATCTATCTGACTCCTACTTTTTATATTAGTTTATTTGCATTGGCATGATTTCTAAAGTGTTCAGATCTTTCAAATTTGCATTTCAAAGTAGCTGTAAAATATGTATTCCATTGCAAAACATTAGCATAAAGCAATTTGATATTATACATTCTGTCGGAAATGCCAGGAAGGATTCCACAACTATTGCATTCCCATCTGGCAGCATCTTCCCAAACTGAATATTTGCATAAATATTTCAGCAATAAAGTAAAATTATGAAGCATAAACTCTTTAGGTTATATTCCAAATTGATAACCTCTTCAAAATTTAATAAGCAAGGGAACTGTGCAATTGCAAGGAAATTACTATAGTGCTCTCTCCTGTCTCCAAGTGTCCTGGGGAAATCGCTTGTCCTCCAGACGTATTTCACTCAGCTCGCTGTCCTGGGGAATGAGCAGTTGAAACAATGAGCTCCGCTTTCTATAGGGTGAATTCTCAAGGGTGGTGGCTGCCTTTCCCAGCTTTTTACCTGGCCTGAAGGAATGAGTCAATGACAGAGACTGTCTCGGATGGCGATTGTATGAAGCGAGAACCTTCTGTTTCACTAAGTGGATGCTCTCTTTTTTAGTGCAAAGACAGCCTTCCTCCTCAGAGCTGGGTTTCCAAGGTTGGTGATGGCTGGTGTGCTCACCAAGCTTCCAGGGATTAAGGAGGGAGGGAGGCACTTTTTCTCCGAGCTCTGGATGGAGGTTTGCAGTTACAGGTGAGGGTGAGGATGGAGAGGAGAGAGGACTCCGTGAACTGCTTTAGGAAGCATTCATACTCTGCAAGCGTCCTACACGTTCAGGTGGCTATGCATCACTCAAAGCCAGACAGAAGGGGCTTTGCATTTGGCTCTGTCTCATAAATTCTGTGACCTTGGGCCAATTCCTTAAAAGCTTTTTATCCTTTTGCTCACCTTATGAGTAGCAGCAAGAGTACCAGTCACCGGGTTCTTCTGTGAATTAAGGGAGATGATATACATCAAGTGTCGCCCTGGGCCATCATGGGCAAAGGTCCAGCAATTAGGATGTTACTACTAAACCCTCCTGTTGTGGCTCATCCACCTAAACTCCACTAACCAACTTCTCCTGAACAACATTGCATGTGATTTAATAGAGAAAGGGACACCTGGAGTCAGGGCCTGGGTTCTGTCCAGATCCATCAGCCTCTGGTCTCTGGGTGGGGATTCATGTGGCTGAACCTCGTCCTCACAATTAAAGCAAGGCCAGGCCTGAGATGCAAGACACTCCATCTAGTTCTAACTCCCTGGAGCCAGCTCCTCCCAGGTGAGCCCAACCTTTCCTGGTCCCACTGAGTGTTAGGACAACAGCCTGTGGACATGAGGAGCTCTGGTACTTCCCCTGGCCCCCTGGTCAGGTGTGACTGATCCCAGAAAATGGCACTCAGCACTCAGGAGAGGTGCTTGGAAAGCAGGGACTTTAGTGTCACCCAGATGCTGAGAGAAGCTAGCTTTCTGGAGGGCAGAGACACACAAGCTCTCGCATCAAAAATGGAATGGTGTCAACTCTCCTTGACAGCAGCTGCTGCCCCAGACCCTGGCAGCCTGGACCAAGGAGCCGTTTCTGAGCTCAGCCAACCTGTACGGGCACCGGCTGTGAAGGGTCACTGCCATCTAAAGCTCACATATCCCCCTGTAAGACACTTCCCTGTGTCCTAGGGAGAGAGTTGGATCTGCTTTTATTCACCTGTTACCACCCTTATTGTTTTAGATCCCCTGGTGATGGACCTCAGGCTGTAGCCCTACACGCACATGGGTGAGACCATGTTACCCTCTTCCTCACTGATTATTTGCAGTTTGCTGGGTCAGTTTTACCATTTTGTGAGTCAAGGAGATCTGACCCCACTGCAAGTACACTGCTATCATTTAATGATCACCTACTGTTGCTGTCGCTGTACATAGAGCTCAGAGGAGCTGTGGGTTACACGCTATTATTATTTAACAATATTCAAAACTCTGCAAATGCCATTAATCCATTTTATGACCAACAAGTAGAACTCTTTTGTGAAAAATTAGAGATGATTATACAGTTAAAAGGGGTTATTTGTAAATATTTATCCTAAAATGTGAAAAATAGAGCTATTAAACTTGATAGTCTGAAAATCATTAGACAATATTTTGATTGTTTTCTCACTTTTAATTAGAAGTGGTTAAAATAGGAATTGGAGAAAATAAGTGTTTTCAATGAACATAGTGGGTTTTATTTTGTTGTTGTTTGTTTTGTTTTGTTTTGTTTTGTCACCAAGATTGAACCCAGGCAAACTGAGCCACATCCCAGTCCTTTTTATTTTTTATTTTGAGACAGGGTCTTGCTAAATTGCTTAAGGGCTTGCTGATGCTGGCCTTGAACTTGTGATCCTCCTGCCCCAGCTTCCCGAGCTGAGGGTTTACAGGTGTGCGCCACTGCACCTGGCCAAACATAGTATGTTTAATATTTATTTTTAAAGAGTAATCATAAGATTTCCCCAAGTTTTTATCTGGAGTTTTGGGGAATATAGACAAATACTTTCAAGCTGCTTTTCATATTTTAAAAAATAAACTTTATAAATTGTATTGCTGTTAATAGTGATTAGGCAAAATTACCTAATATAAAGATATAAGCAACTTGGGGCTGGAGTTGTGGCTCAGTGGTAGAGCGCTTGCCTGGCGTGCTTGAGGCCCAGGGTTCGATCCTCAGCACCCCATATAAGTAAATAAATAAAATAAAAAGGTCCACTAACAACTAAAAAATATTTTTTAAAAAAGATATAAGCAACTTAAAAACACACTTGTTGGTTATTCCAAACTTAGTTCTCCAGGTGAGTGCAGCCATGTTTCAGCTACTTGGAGACCTGACAGGGACCCTCAGAGGCCACCAGAAGAAATGGAATGCCAGTTTCTGCCCTGGACAGCTCTTCAGGCCTTCCTGGTCTGGTCCCAGAGCTGTGGACATTGTGTATGCAGAGGCCCCTCCTCCTAGTCTGGTCGAGCAGAGCTGGGGGCACTGGGTGTGTGGTGTTCACACCTTCTGTTCTGGTCCTCAGCTGAGGACCTTGGGTTTGTGGTTGCCGTGCCTCCTGTTCTGGTCCTACAGAGCTGGGGATGCTGGGTGTGTGGTGGCTAGTGTCCTGTTTGATGTGATTTCCCCAGCAGCGCTGTGGCTTCTCAGCAAATCAGCGCTGAGGGGTGAACACGCCCATTTTACAGGCGAGGAAGGCAGTGTCACAAGGAGTCAGTGAGCACTGAACTCTCGGGGCGGTAAGTTGACGGGGCCAGAATCAGATCCAGATCTTTTGGATCCAATTCCAGTCTTTCCCCACACATGCCTCCTACTCTTGCTGTGACCCAACATTACTTACGTCTTGCATCTCCAGAGACGGGGAGGGAAATGGCCATCATTGCGTGTGCTTGAGAGCTCTGGTTACCAGAGTAACTGCAGGGCCTGCTGCTGCTGTAGGAGCTGTTGCATTCCTGTGGTGACTGGGACGTGGAATTGCAAGATAATTTATTGGACTGTTGTGCTCTAATACCTCCAAGTGGCTTAGCTCCGGTCTATGGCAAATTGTACATTGAGTGCAGAGTAGGGTGGGTAGAGAAGCCATAGTCCACCAGAGCTGGAAAGAACTTTAGAGTCTATTGAATCCTTTGCTTTACAAAAGGGCGACCAACCTCAGATATGAAGGGAAGGGCCCAGGAAATGCAACATGCCTAGGACACAGTGAAGCAAGGGATCCTGGTTGTCCCCAACAGTGTGGGCGTGCGGACCACTACTCACCTGGGTAATTTGGTGCTATTGCAATGAGAATATTTTTAAAATTTCCTGGGATATTTGTTTTTATACTTGCTTTTGGGAAAGACATGGAAGAATCATAGGTGGTTTTGGGTTGTTGGCCAAGTGGTGCCTCATCTGAGTCTAAGCAGCTCTCTTGCCTTGAGAGTCATTGAGGGACTCTCTGTTCCAGGACTGGAGCCCTAGTAGACATGGTGGAGATTGGATCCCTAGCCTGTCTTGGACATGCCAAAGGAGTCGCAAGTACCCACCGCTCCTACTTGCTGCTCTCCAATGTGCTTGCAAGGCTGCACCCAGGTCCTCAATATACCAAGTGCTCCTCCTACCCCAGGTCCTATGCACGCACATGTGATTTTCTCTGCCTGCAATGCTCTTACATAGCTAGATTCTTCTCCTAATTGAGGTCTTAGGTTAAATGTACAATTGTCCCATAATGTTCGATGTTCAGCCAAACTTGAATCTAGGTAAACAGATACCTCTTTGGAATAAGCATATTCCAAATATTGCATGGAACATACTTATACTAAAAAGCTGCTCATTTCTTATCTTAAATTCAAATTTTTCTGGGAACCCTTTCCTTTTATACTTTTTATTTTGACATAATTGTAGATTCACAAGTAATTGTAAAATATAATACAGAAATCCTGCATGCTTTTTACCTAGTTACCTGCAATGAAAACATCGTCTATAAATAAAGGACAGTGGTATCTCAGCCAGGAAAAGCAAAGACCTACTGTCCCCACTTTCTGAAGTTTCACCAGACTTATACACTGTGTGTGTGTGTGTGTGTGTGTGTGTAGTTGATGCAGTTTTCCCACATGCAAATCTGTTAGCGCCACAGCTGAGATGCAGGACAGCTCTGTCACATGGCTGCCTCATGATCTGCCTCTCCATTTCCTGTTCCTGATGAACATTTGGAATAACTGTGTTTGTTTTTATTTTTATTTTTTATTTTTTTATGTTGTTAAAGAGAGAGAAAGAGAGAGAGAATTTTTTAATATTTATTTTTCAGTTCTCAGCAGACACAACATCTTTGTCTGTATGTGGTACTGAGGATTGAACCCGGGCCGCACGCATGTCAGGCGAGCGCGCTACCGCTTGAGTCACATCCCCAGCCCAGGAATGACTGTGTTTTGACTTTAACATATACTAGAAAAAAAAAATAGTTATTTAGGACCATGATCAAGGTAACTTGGATATTTGAGTCAATTTAAAGAAAAATAAAAGTAAACTATAGTTTGTGTGGTGCACAGGTTTTACCAAAATTGTAAACGTGGAAGATGATGCGTTTGAGAGGCAAGTCGATGGCCCCTTCCTACCCTAGCCTGTCTTGGACATGCCAAGCTGCCATGAGGGTGACTGGTAGCTTGAGCCAATTTCTAGTTGGCTCTTGAGGCGCAATCATCTGTTCCGCTCACACCTCTGAGCAACCCTGGGCTGAGCACAGGGGCTCTTCTGTTCCCCGCTGAGCGGCTGGAGGGGAGAGTTAGCTGGTGAAACAGCCTGAACTTCTAAAGTTCTCATTGGAATTAATTTTGCTTTTCCTCTTCGAATTCATCCTTTACTATTATTAAATTAAAGAGGAAAATAAGACAGAAATTATAATGCCTCAGTAGATTTTAACTTATCTCACATGGAAGGAGGAAAAGAAACTGCTTGTTTCTGAGGAGTTTGCACAGGTCTACAAAACTCACGCAGACCTTCCTGTCTAAAAAAAAAAGAGGAAGAATTGGGTCTAAAAAAATAACCCTTCAGGCTAAAGTACTACTACTACTCATTCTTTTCCTAGATGTGGTCAGAAGAAAGGAAATATGTCTTTTTAAAAAAAGAGCTTAAGTACAGGTGTTTTACAATTGTCCTCATTAGGGCAGCCTTTGGTAACAAGAGTTCCATAGCAAATGCATTTTTTCTAAGTGGCAAACCGAGATCCCCATAAGGGACCTAGGGGAAGTCTCCATCCAGGTGAAGGGCAGTAGCATGGCCACCGAACTTCACCTCTGCAGCCCTGTGTCCCTTTGAGATGCCGCAGCTCTGTGGGGGCTGCTTCTTCATCTAGTGTAGGGTGACCTTGGCTGGTTCGCCAGTGAACCTGGATGTCACAGTTTTCTTTCCCAGGGAGAAGTAAATTGCATTTTACAAAAATGAACTGTCCTCAGAGGAGTTGTTTTAAACTTCTACTTGTGTTTTCCTACTTGTCCCAGGAAATCCTAAACAGAAAACAGCAAAACAGAATGAAAACTTTTGTTACGCTGACTTGCAACACTGAAAACAAATTTGTCCTTTCCACTTGATGCACTCCATGAATTAATTTCCTTCTCAAAAGTAGATGTGGTCACCAAAAATGCCCAGTGGGAGGGGCTGGGCTGCAGGTGGCAGTCTTTAACACAGCTGTTCTTATCCCAATGTAAAGGAGCCCTTATGCCTGAGACTCTGGCTGCGCCCCAGTTGGAAGTACCAGGCTGCTCCACGCAGAGGGCAGTAGCCGCAGGGATGGTCACTGCGTTAACTCACAGGAGTCCCCCGTGCAGGGTGGCAGCCCCGGCAAATTCTTTCAGAAGGATGTAGCTGGAGCTTCTCAACTGTTGTTATGGGACAGAAGAAATCTCCATTTCATGTTCTAAATTTTATAAGCCACTCTTATTTGATAGTCTTTCGAAATTTTGAAAGACTAAGAGCAAAGCCAGATGTGGTGGCACAGCCTGTCATCCCAGCAACTCAGAGCTGATAAGGGACCTAGGGGAGGCAGGGGGATGGTGAGTACAAAGGCAGCCTCAGAAGCCTCAGCAACTATCAAAGCCCTAAGCAATTTAGCCAGACTCTGTTTCAAAATAAAGAATAAAAAGGGCTGGGGATGTGGCTCAGTGTGGATGAGAGCCCCTGGGTTCCATTCCCAGTAAAAAAAAAAAAAAAAAAGAAAAGAAAGAATAGGAGTAAAAATAGCCCCTTGGCAATTATCTCAACAAAGAGATAATCTAATTTAATAAATAAAATTATCTCAATGAAGAGGGACTGGTGATACCAGAGTAAGTCCTACTTCTAAATCTGGCCAGCGTATGGAAGGAGAAGTACGTACAGAGAACTACAGGGTTAGCATTCCTAAAAAAAACCTTTGCGTTATAAGTAGAACAGATATGCATAAGAAACAAACTTGTAGCATTTGTTTCCACATCAAGAACTGGCACTGTCAGGCAGGAAAATACAAATAGTATTCTAATTTAACTTTTCATGGCAGTGTTAAAAGAAAGGAAACTCAAACAGAAATGGGTCTTACTGGAAGGATTTCTTGCCTACCCTGTCCTGCTGATTTGCTCTGGGAGTGACAAGGTGAATCCACTGCCTCCCAAGGGCGGGTGAACTCTGTGGTAATGGACAGAGGATCTGCCAGGGCTGCTAGAAGATGTGCCAGCCCTGTGCCCAGATTGCAGGAAGGAGAGATGCCAAGTCAGGGCAGCAGTTCCTTGGAGTGTTTCTGTTAGATATGGAAAATGAAAAACCCCGAGATAGTGCGGCCCAGGAAAAGAGAGTGAAAAAGAAAGCTATACATTGATAGTTTTAATCTCTTTCAAGATAAATCCTTTTCAGAAGCTGGCCACAGGTGGGGAGAAAGTGTTTCATCAAACCTAGAATAATAGTCTCTGAGAAACTTTCATCTCTTCCAAGACAAATCTTCTCTAGGTGCTGGCCATAGGCCCTTAACCCAAAACTCCAAATTCCTGAGTGCCCAAACTGACACGCTCACTAAATCATGTCTCAGTATAACCTATATAAGCCCAAACACTTTCTTTGACTATAGTGGCATTCCCACCTCCACAGAAAATCTTAATTAAGCTTCTCCAGAAACCCTCATCATAATTGTTCTTAGCCTCTCAGCAAAAATTTCTGCAAAAGAATTTTCACCTAGGGGTATGCTTGCAGAAGCAGAGTGTGATAAGAAAGACCAACTTGGGCTTCACAGAGGCGTTTACATTTCAAAGGACAATAGTCAGGATCTGTGGAGCCAGTTTTAAAAAGAAAGGGGAGGGGAATTCTCCCTTTCCTGGGTGCTGATTTTCAGAATGTGTCCTCGGCCTGAATTGGGTGCCCAGAAGAGTAGGAAAAACTCCCACTGTTATGTGGACTTCTGCAGACTGTGAGCCTCTGAGCCCCTTCCCCTACACACTGGGCATAAAGTTCTGGAACTTTCTGAATTTAGGGTTCTGAGGGATGTATTGGTAGAGGTGAAAGCCCCCTCTGGACCTGGCTGTAGCCAATAAACCTGTTTCCTGGTAACTCCTTGGTGTCCAGCTTTGTCTGTCCTACAACATGATCAGTGGCTCCTTTTCCACTAGGAGAGTGAGTCCATCAGAGGTGTCATCCGAGTGGGTGAAACTTCATTCCTGAATAAAAACTTGAGGTCCATGAGGTTTGCGTCCCACCCAGTCCTTTTGTGCTAGCAGCTACCCAAGCTGGATAGTCTACACAGCCCCGTGCTTCTCACCCGCAGGCATGCTCACACACATGCTCACACACTCATTCACAGGTGCACCCACCACCACCCAAGATGCTGGGAAGAGGGTGAGGAGACAGGACAAGTCCTCAGGAGCATGAAGAGGAGACAGTAATCCCCTGGAAGCCAGCAAGGGATACACGTCAGCAATGCCCTTCTGAACACAGCGTCTCATGCACTGAACCCCCAACACCGTGTGACCATGGCAGAACAAACACAGGAGGCAAGGGTGGATCAGAGCAGCCAGGCTGAGCACATTTATCTTAGTCACTGGAGCACAAGAAGGTGATGCTGTAGCAGATCAGATAGCTGTGAACCCAGAGATCTGAGGACAATATCCTCGGTGCATAGAATAGAAACTTGATAAGCATCTACTGTTTCTGGTGCTCAGTATTCACCCTGAGTTTCAGCTTGCTTCCAGATCCTGGTGTGAGAGCTTCTTCCCTTTGTCTCCTCCCTGCTCCATCCCCTCCTCTCTGCATCTCTCCACCCACCCTTCTGTCCCTTGTCCCATAGTTACAGACCTCTGTGCATCCCACCTTTATATGTTTTCCCGGATGAGGGTGAATTTGACCTGCACATTTAAATTAGAATTTATTCTGGGGGATTATGCTCTTTTGACTACTGCTTCAGGAAGGCTTTTTTTTTTTAAATTTTTTAATGACTTTATATTAGGATTTGGGAGGAGTGATTTAATTCAAAACTTTGTCCCAAAGGTCTATTCTGTTGTCTTAGGGTGAGTGGTGTGGTTCAACCCCATACTCAACCTGGAATTTGCTCCTGCAGCCCCAGGCAGCTCTTGCTGGTGTCCAGTTGCTTTCTTCCCTCAGTGCTGAAAGGGGATTTTGCCCTCAGTGGGTAGGTCATGTTCAGGCTTTGGTGAGAACTTTGGTTTTGTTTTGGAGGGTAGAAGTTGGCTATTTAGCAAGTCCCTGGCAAAAATTTGACTTTATTTTTAGCATCTGAATTAGGCATTTTAGTAAGGAAAAAACTAACAATGACAAAACAGTCTAGGGAGAACCTGAGATTAACTGTTCCTCATTAGCTAATTAGACAACTTTGACAGTTGGAAACTTGATTACGAGCAACTTTTAAAACTGTGTTTTAGGGTCTGAAAGAGTAAAGCTTGGAAAGATGTCTAATTTGCTCCTTAGAACTGGTGTAGGCCAGGGGAATATTTGGGCTTATTACAGTTTTTAACTTTCTGTCTGATGGAGCAATTCACGTGGAGGCGGACAGACAGAGCAGAGGCTTCGTGATGGCAGACACATGCCCCGGGGCCCCTTTCTATCTTGCAGGGGCCATGTGTGCCGGAGAGCAAGAGTAATTTCTTCATCCTGTTTTGGGATTCAGCATATTTGCTTCAGTGGAGTGTTTCCTCCACCATCAATATATATATATAAATATCTCATAAAAGGAGAAAATAGCACTTATTTATTTTTGAAGCAAGAAGCATTCCTTGGGGATTTCTTGAGTAGCAGGTAAGATCCTGATGGTAGCAGGTGCACCCAACAGCTCAACAACACTGCCCTGGGAGTCCCATTGCCCAGTAGGCTACAAGGTCCCACATCCCAGCAGCCAGAATGGATGGGGGGTCAAAGGTCACAGAGCCAGGGTTAAGAGACAGCTGACTCAAACTCTGTGGATGAGGCTCTGCACCTGGGAACTGAGGGCACATGCACAGCAGCCATGTGGCAGTCAGGAGGGGCCTGAGCCTTTGTAAAGCCAGGAGAGCCAGCTGGGATTGTTGTGGGCACATGAGGCCGAGCAAATGGGAAGTCGGAGGGGGAGGTCAGGTCAGGAACTCCAGTTGCTGGCTGCTCTTCACATCCCTGGAACCTGGGCAGTTTTTACCAAAGGCCTCAAGACCAGGGCAGGGCCAGACCTCCAGGCAGAGGAGCAGCCTAAGCAAAGGCTGTACTGTGCATACAGTTGGGAAGTGGCTTGAGGGTGGTGCAGGCATGAGGTGCACACCTTTCCTGTGGGAGGCCCCACTTCCCACTTGGATTGTTTTCTCTGTACAGCAGGGACCCTTACTCAGTGTCTGCACTTCCCCCAAAGAGCCACCCCATCATCACTGAGCCCATTCAAGCAGAACTTGGTTAGCTTCTACATTTCCTAAGCAAAGACTGCAAAGTGTCCAAGGCATGTGCCAAGCCAGGTGTCTATCCATGTTCTGACCTGCAGCCTATGTGTCAAGGAGCTTCATGTCATACAGAAGCCCCAGCAGGCAGCCTGTGGAGGAGGCGAGACAGGTGAGCGCCGCCTGCTGTGGGGAGGCCCTGGGTAGTGAGGATGAAAGAGCAAGTGTGCGTTTTGAGTTGGAGTGCACAAGGCATTTCAGGTGGCATTTGAGCCCAGTGTCTGTGTCACTCAGTGTTCTCCAGTTTTTTAAAACACGAGGCAGAGAAGAGCCTGATTTTATGCTGACGGGTTTCAGAGCAGGTGGAATGGCATGAGGGTTCATTTCTCATGAAGAATGTGAAGGTATCGGATCTGTTACGTCAACAGGATCTAGTCCTTGCCCTACCTGTCTGATGGATCATGTGACCTTGGGAAAATTACTTAACCACTTTGGATCTCTGAGTCTTTATTTGTCAATGGAAATGACACTACCTGCATGTCAACCTAATTGTTTATTGTGAGAATTAGAGATGCCACACAGATAAAAGAGGTGGGTAGAATGTAAGATAATTATTAAAAACTAGGAACTATCAAAGTAGTTAACATTATAACTTTAAAATGTCTTAGATGGAGTTTATTTGAAAATGAGTCATACATTGTATGAACCAGGAATTAGAGTAGGACAAAATGGCCTACTTCTAAGGAAGCTGTGCTTTAGACCAGTGACCAAGGAACTGAGTGCTACGCAGGACAGCGCCCCCCTGGGAATGCACCAGTCACTAAGGAACCAAGCACCACTCAAGAACAGCACCCTCCTGGGAAAGGACCAGTCACCAAGGAATTGAGCACCACTGCAGGACAGCACCCCCCTGGGAAAGTACCAGTCACCAAGGAACCAAGCATCACAACAGGACAGCACCCTCCTGGGAAAGCACCAGTCACTAAGGAACCAAGCACCACTCTAGAACAGCACCCTCCTGGGAAAGGACCAGTCACCAAGGAACTGAGCACTGCTTCAGGAAAGCACCCTCCTGGGGGAGGACAGTGGATTCATCAGGTGAAGGCAAGCCTTGAGGGAAGGCGGAGCTGATGGCAGGCCTCCTATGAAAGGCCAGATCCCTAGTAGGACTCCTGAGCACCTCCCTAACATGTTAGCAGACAGCACAGACACAGAGGTGACGGGCAGGACAGGTTGACAAATGACACCTAGAGCAACATGCACACAGGACTTCACTGCCAAATAGTGCGTGACTGGACAAGGTGTAAATATCAGGACCCAGAGGAGTCCCCTTGGCAGTCTAGAGCTGCTTGGTACAGACATCGCTTGGGGCCCAGAGACTATTCAGATTCCAAATTTAGGAGCTTAGGGCTTAGAGCTTAGATTTGAGCGGAGCACCAACAGAGCCTTGTGAATGGGGTGTTGGTTCAACAAATCTGCCCACGGTGGTGTTCACTTTTCTCTGGCACAGCTCTGAGGGTTCCAATGCATGCACTGATTCTTCAGCCACCACTGTGGACAGGAGCAGTTGTAACACCCAAGGAAGTCTCCGACTGACCCGCGGCCCTTGGACTCTCCCACCTCTGACCCCTGCCTCACACCCTGCTCTCTGCCTTGGAGCCCTATCAGGACAGGATGCAGAGTCGTGTGTGGTCTGGGTTTTGAGCTGTAAGTCATAGTAGAAGTGCTCCTGGGCTGGGCTCAGGTGGGACAGCACCAGCTTGGGGAGCTCCGTGTGTCCTTGGGGCTCTGCCACCCGAGTTGGCAGGATCCTGTCCTCCCAGCATTTGCCCAGGACCTGTCTTGTCAAGAGCACCAGCAGCTTCTATCATGGATGAAGCCAAGCTTTATTCCCTGGTCAGTTACTGATGGCTGCAGCTGAGTTAGGATGTGGTGCAAATGCTGGTGATGTAGAGGCAAAAGGCCCTTATCTGTTCTCTCGAGAGAAAGACAAGACCTTAATCAGCCACTCACAGTGCCAGTGGCACCTACGGAGTTCTTAACTCTCCTCACACACCTAGTGTGTTCACCTTTATTTACTCAATATGTGAGCATGTATGACAAGCTGGGTGCCATTCTTTGTCTTTTCTTTTGTTTTGGCAGCAGGGTTGAACTTGGGCACTTTAACATTATCCCCAGAACTTTTTATTTTTTGAGACAGGGTCTCACTAAACTGCTCAGGGACTTGATAAGTTGCTGAGGCTGGCCTCAAACTTGTGATCCTCCTGCCTTAGTTTCCCAAGTTGTTGGGATTATAGGTGATAGCCACTGGACCTGGCTACAGGCACCATTCTTGATGTCTGTGGTAACCCAGGGAACAAAGCAACCCAAATCCCTATCTTCACAGCACCAACAGTCTGGTTGGTGGAGACAAATGGTATACCATAACTGTAATAAATAAGTGTATGTTAACATACACTGTATGTTAGCAAGTGCAGGATGACATGCTAAACAAGCATTGAGTGTGGATGTGATGAAGAACAAGGTTGCTGTTCTGAGTGATTGACAGGTGCATCCTGGGAAAGGGTCATTTCAGTAAAGTAACAGGAGTGAGGAGGCAGGCATGAATCTCCTCTGGGGAGAGGGCCTTTTAGGCAGGGGTCCTGCCAGTGCTGAGATCCTGAGGTGGGAGCCATGGAGAATGTGGCTGTAGCAAAAAGCCAAAAAGTAGTGAAGATTGGACACGTAACTGGGGTTAAGGTCATGTGGGACCACATAAAGAACCTGGGATGTGTGCCAAAGGGAGCGATGCAAGGTTACAGAGAGACTGTTTGACCTGCCCTAGACTCCAGAAGGCTCCCAGCATGGGTCTGGATAAGGTTCTGGGGGCTGTGGAGATGCAGGTGTTCCCTGTAGTAATCCAGGACAGAGATACTGGTGGGACAGACCATGGTGATCGTTGGGGAGGGGAAGAGACTTGGATTCTGGGTGTATTTTTTAAGGTAGATATAACCTGATTCTGTAAGAGTTTGGATGTGGATTGTGATCAGAAAAAAGTATTCAAAAATAGCTTTCTTTGGAGTTGAGCTTGGTGCTATGTGTCTGTGGTCCCAGCTACTCCAAAGGCCAAGGTGGGAGGTTCACTTGAGTCCATAGGTCTGAGATCAGCCCAGGCAACATAGTGAGACCCTGTCTACAACCCTCCACCCCCAAAAATACTTTGTTTACTTTTTTCCCAAGGAACTAAAATGTTGGGATTTTCATCAAGTGAGATAGAGAAAGAAGACTGAAGAGATTTGAAAAGGCAGTTTTGCAGGAGGGATGGAGGCAAGCACACCCTGGGGTGGGTTGAGAGAGAATGGAAGGGGGGCCTAGAGACGTGCGCACTGACTACTCCCAGGGACTTTCACTGCCAAGGAAGCAGAGAAAGGAGCAGCAGCTGGCCACTGGCCACATTGTCCCTCCCCACCCAGCTTCCTGGTGCTCACTGTCATCCTTGACTACTCAGTTCCTCCAAGAAGCCTTCACTGACCAGCCTGAGCCAATGGGGACCACTTTAGACTTTTCAAGTTTTCTAGGGAGGCCAGAGATGTTGACAAAAATGCTTCCTTCTTAAAAGGCCTCACCAGCCATTGAACAACATGACTGAAATTGCCCCAAACCTGACCATTCGGGGCTAAAAGGCAAGTACCCTGACTTCAGATCCACTCCTGAGTACACATCTGTGCAAGGTCAGAGCAGGTCCCTGGGAGAACTGAGTCAAGAAAGAGCTTCACCAGCAAGAAAGCAGAGACATGTTGAAAGGGAGTAAGGAGCAACTGAGGGCCGGGAGCCAACTCCACAGTGCCCAGCGTAGTACATGTCATTTTATATATTACATCTTGTGTAACACAGCAGAAACACATTATTGTTTTTTGTGTCATGTGACATCGCATATCTTCCATCTTACCCATGTGTGCATGGACAAGGTTTGTCATCCCTTCCCACGCTGGACTGTGAGGTCCAAGCTGGTCAGCCCACTGACGCCCCCTGGTGTCTGGACTGTGTAACACTGTAAGCACTAGGCCTTTCTCTGTGCTCCACTTCCAGTTGGTAGGTTGGCTGCTCTGATCTGGGGTCACCTGTGGCCAGGGTTGCATCAGCAGCCCTCTCTTGCTTCCGGCCCAACGACTCCATGAAGAGCTCAGCTCCCCTCACTTCCCACAGCCTCGCCGTGGCCAAAAGCAACAGCTCCTGCGCCTCGGCTGCCTTTCACCTTGGATGGGGAAATAATGGCACATCTTGCTGTCACCTGGTCTTGGCCAAGGCTCCCCTCTCTTGGCTGTTAGTCTGGCCTCCCACCCTGGTCCTCTCAGCAGGCTTTCTACACTCAGAGCTTCCACGTGAGTGACAGCCCAGAAGGCGCAGTGAGAACAGGAAGGTTGACTTCAAGCAAACCTGAGTTCAACCTGTGCTCATGCCACACATTGCTCATTAAAACATGACTAACAGGTCTTCGTCTTGCCACGTCTCTCCAGGGTCCACCCAGCCACCTCCCCAGACCTGCCTGTCAGTCTCCACTGGATTTAAAGTTAGGAGTTGCCACGTTCCACGCGACTAAAACTCATGGTCACTCCAGGGGAACTGGTCTGTGTGAAATAATAACACAAGAGACAGAAATACCTTTTTCTTTGGGGGTGCTGTGACAGCTCCTCTGACCTTAAGGGTCTGCAGAAAGAGAGAGAGAGGGGGAGGGAGGAGAAAAGAAAGAGAGCAAGCATGTGCTAACCCCTTATATTGAGGAGAAGCCATTCAAATGAGGCAAGAGGTCAGGTTTCAGGAGGCTGAGTCTAGCTTCCTGATGTCTGCTGTCAGCAGGTTGACTGACCGCTAGGAAGGCCACACCCAAAGGCAGGGCAAGAGAAGGGGACACATAAAGGGCATTTCCATGGAACATTCTATCCCAAACAGGGCAAAGGGGTAATATCACAAAGGAACAGGTGAGTGTAGCTCGACCTATGGGGCTGTAGGAAGGTACACCTATGCATGAAGACACATTTGGTTGCATTTTTACTACCCTCAAGATCGGGGCTACCATCTTCCGCTACTTAAAAGTGGCCAGATCATGGGAAGTGACCAACAGTGCTTCAGCTGATCATGAGAGGAAAATGCTGGTCACATGACATGATGGCCTCCCCCAAGGAGTCACCAAGTGAGAGTGAGCCACAGTCTGTCCTGACACCCCTTCCCCATGCCCACCAGCCCAGGGAGTCTGCAGCGGTTCCAACAGCGAGATGTTTACATCCCAGGGATGCTAACTTTATTTAAAAACTAACATTTTTAAAATAGTAGTTTTTACTATCACCATGATTTCATTAAACATAGTTTAATGCCCTCAAATTAGAAAAGGTTTCCATTCCAAATGCAGAACGAACAGCTCAGGATAGAGCACCAAGAAGCTGTTTTTGAGCAGCTGCGGCAGCAGATCCACCACACCTGTCTCTGCTGCGCTGCCTGGGCTTGGCTCGCCTCATTGGGGCTGTGCGAATAGCACAGAACTGATGCTCAGGTGGCTTTGAAACCCCCTCCACTGTCCTCCACTGCCTCATGCAGGGCAGAGTCTGCAGCTCCTGTGAACAGTCCTCCTCATGGTCAGTCCTACTGTCAGAAATTTCAGCCCACGTGAGATCACAGGACATAGACGTCATAGCTGGTGACTTGTTCTAATAGGCCATCATCTCTCCTCACCTCCAGTCAGATGCCTGCGAATCAGACACTGTGCTTATATAATCTGCAGAACAGGGACACGCAGGCCCTCCTGGAAATTCCAGATAACATCCGCACACCAGAGGTCTCATAAAACTTTACTCCCACTGGGATAAGGCCTAATGGGATAAAAAGTTAAATAATGCAAGCGAGAGTCACTGTTCAAAGAACAATATAAAGAATGTCGAGGACAGTGTATGATTAATTGCCAAATTAATGGCATTGATGGTGTAGACATCGGCGGACCAGAGGGAGCACCGGGGTGGCCTGGGTCCTTGTTCACTGTGACTCCTACTCGTCTCTCACCCTGCTCCCTGTTTCTATCCCAGCCTTCCAATTCTTGTCTTATTCCTGACGTAGCAGGAGATTCCCCAACCACCTCTAGCGTCTCCCTTTGCTCCTGTGCTGAGCCCTTTCTTCTTCTGGAGCCCCCAACCACACCTCTGTGCTTCTCTCATGCACCAAGGTCACGAATTCCTTAGTGCCTCCTTCTTAGGCTCCAGGCTCCCGGGGAGCCCCTTTCTTGCGGCTCTGTGCTTCCTCTGCAGTTGGCCTTCCTCTTCCCCTGGCTGACACTTCTTGGCCAACCAGGCCTCATCTCTCAGCTTTTCCCTGTCTCCCCACCCGTCCCACCCTCCTTCCCTCCTTTCTCTTACCTCATCATGCTCACTCTTAGTTAACTGCCCCATGATTTTTGAGCGCTCACCTTGGATTCTTAGCACTATGTCCGAAGGGCAGGGATAAGTGCTGAAGAGTCCCGTGGTCCACCTTGGCACAGTCCACGGACCCAGTGGTGACCACAGAGAGAATGGTGGGTGCTTAAAGGAAGCCGGTTACTTGGTGAAGTTAAAGCTGGAGCCCGTGGAGCAGCCCTGCCCAGCAGCACCTGCCTCTGCAAGCGCTGCTCCCTGTGCCAGCCCACGTCCCACCAGTCCTGGCTGGGCACCAGAATGGCAGAGCCCGGTGGGCGGCTGTGATGTGGCTTTCACCAGAGGAGGCTGAACTTTCAATCCAGGAGCACCTATGGGGGCGGCCTGAAGAGCACGGGAAGGCATGGTCATCAGGAAGCCACGGAGTGTCACCAAACCCAGACAACCACAATGAGCCGCTGTGTGCAGCTGCACTCTGCAGACTGTGGGTTGCCCACATCAGCCAGCACAGCACTGTGCACAGCTCATGACCCTGCTGACGTTCCCTTCAGGTACCCAGTGTGGCCGGACCAGAGGGCGTCTGCGGATGGAGAAGTCATGACCTAACCCTGGCCACTGAAGGCTTTGTCTCCCTGGGGTTTTGTACTTTCACTTGAAGAAATTGAAGCCTTTACTCTGGTTTCAAAAGCTCTGTGATGTCAAGGACCACTAGTTTTCAGTTGTTGTGGTCCAGGGTCTTCAGGGGGCTTGCTGAACACGCACAGCTCTGCCTCTGTTCAGATCCCTGGTCTGGCTTTACTTTTATTTGTTTACATCACTTGTTTAACCATTTTTCTTTATATCTTTTTGTCAATGAAATGGTAATGGATACACCTGTGCTGCTCAAGAGTTGTATTCTAGCAATGGCCTTTTGGCAATGTTGCCTGCTGGTGAAACCTGGGGTGCTGGGCACTGTCAGCTGTTCCAGTAGACATTCACTCTCATTCAAGAATATAATGTTTCAATGTGGTATATATATACACAATGGAATATTATTCAGCCTTAAAGAAGAATGAAATTATGACATTTGCAGGTAAATAGATAGAGTTGGAGAATATCATGCTATGTGAAAGAAGCCAATCCCAATAAACCAAAGAACAATATTTTCTCTGATAAGCTGATACTGATCCATAATGGGGGTGGGGGGGAGAATGGAGGAATTTTGAATTGGGCAGAGGGGAGTGAGAGGAGGGGCTGTAGGGGTGGGAAGGACAGTGGAATGAGATGGACATTATTACCTTATGTACGTGTATAATTGTATGACGGTGTGACTCTGCACCATGTACAGCCAGAGGAATGAGAAGTTGTGTTCCATTTGTATACAATGTCTCAAAATGTATTCTCCTGTCATGTATAACTGATTAGAACAAATTCTAAAAGAGAATATGATGTTTCAGAGATAAGTGATGGATGTTGTATCTATTTAACTTCAGCACCAGGTTGACATCTGTAGCTAAAGGGTTCTAGTCTGGAGATGAAGCAGGTTTGTTTGCTATTTACTTAAATGCAAATATTTGTTGGGGTATTTTATTCTGAAAGAAAGGAAGCTTTCAAATTCATGAGTGACTATTTCAAGTGATAATTGTAAATATAAATAAAGTCGAAGAAGACATTTTGGTCCATAAATACTCCAACGGCAGGCAGAGAACATTGTAGCCTCCCCCCACCAAGTTTCATCCAGTGATCCACACACGTGTTCTCAATGTGCAATGTATGGACAATGTTAGGGCTGCCCAGTTAAAATATCAGGATCCATCAATTTCTTTGGATTTTTCTTGAAGGAATCAACTGACTTTCGATATAATCAATGAGTAATTTATAAGTAAACTGAATCATTCTTTTCAAAACATGTGTCTCGAGAGCCCTGTTTCTGGGTGAGTGATGTCAGAGGGTCCAGCCTACATGGGAAAGTGGCACTTTGCCACCTGCATGCTGGATGACTTCATGAGCACCTTCCTCTTCCTGCCTCAGCTTCTTCATCTTCCGACGCCACACTGGTCTCCGATCCAGCCCGCACATTCCCCCTCCTAGCAATGCAGGCGAGGCCCACTTCCATCCTGCCACATACTCAACGAACCACCCCTGACCTAACACTGCTCTTGTTGCCCAAAGCTCAGTCCTTGTCCCCAGTGCCAATATAATAACAAGGACACAGTTTTGAGAAAAAGGAAAAGGAAAGTTTATTGCTTTGCTGGCAAAGGAGAAACACTGGGAGCTCCCAAAGGCTGGGATTCTGCCCATCAGTAGGAACAAGGGATTTTTAAAGAGGTGATTTAAAGAAAATGAGATTGAGGAGGGGAGAGCAAGGAGAAGATGGGGGGCAGGGGAAGAAGATCAGGTAGGAGAAGTTTAGGGAAAAGAAGATCAGAGAGGATAAGATCAGGGAGAAGTTTAGAGAAAAGAAGATGAGGGAGGAGAAGTTCAGGAAGGAGAAGGTTAGGGAAAAGAAAATCAGGGAGGAGAAGTTCAGGGAGAAGGTTGGGAAAAAGAAAAAGACATATAAGATTTAAAGCCACAAGGGAGATAGAGTCAAAGCATCAGGTGAACCCTGGTTACACGCTTAGCCTCCCTTGCTCAGTGTCTCTCTGCCACTCATTATCATCAAACATGCCACACCTTCTGCTGGCTGTGATGGAGGATTTCATGTCAGCCCATGACCTAAAGGATGCCCCGAGAACCTGTGAAATGCAATTTCTGGGTATCTGTGAGGCTGCTTCTGGAGGAAGGCCTTCTTACCAGTAGACAGAGTCCCCTCACCAGTGTGGACACACAGTATCCAATCCACCTGGGCCCAGGTAGAGCACACAACAAGGGGTAGTGAACTCTTTATCCGTGAGCCAGGACTCCCACCTCCTCCTGCTTCTGACCTTGGAGCATCTGGTTCTTGGGCCTTAAACCAGAGCACTCCGCTCTGCCACCTCCCCAGGTGTCCGTTTCATCACTGGCTGCTCAGTCCTGGGTCCTGTGGACTAAACACACCACCCGGTTCCTGGGTCTCCAGTTTCAGGTGGAGGTGATAGGCCTACTCCACTTTCACAACCACCTGGGTCAGACCTCATAACACGTCTCCTCCTTCCCACCTCTGTGTGTTCTGGTGGTCCTGTTTCTGTGGCTCCCCTCACTGACCTACTGACTTATTTTGATTACTGGCTGTCTCCTCTGGGCAGAACGAGAGCTCTGCAGGGCATGGATTCTTATCTGGGTTGGTCACTATTCATCCCAGCACTAGAACCACACCAGAAACATGAAAGGCACTGTACAAGTGTTCACTGGGTGAGTGAGTGGGCCACACATCTCTTGCCCATGTGGCCTGTCATGTGGCCTACCGCCGCTGAATGTCCAGGGGTATATAAAATCACAATTCTGAATCCTGGGGAGGCCAGTCTGCAGGGATCAGCCAGCCTCACCAAAGCAGCATCAGACTAACAAGACAGGCAGCTGCAAGGTATGTTGGTCAAGGGGGGGGACTCGCTTAGAGGAGGGGATGCGGGGCTGAGCTGTGGGCAACTTCCTTGGTTGTGTGAGGCAGAGGCACCATGTAGAGGAAAAGGTTGTGAGTGAGCACTTCCTACACCTTGGAATTTCAAAAGTCAAGACAGTGCACATGGCTGCTTCATGAAGTAAAGCAGTACCTGAAGCATCCTTACCTGTATCAACTCCTTCCTGGCCTCTTCTAAAAGAAATTCCACAACGCCACTTTATGGCAAAAATGCATTTAAGTTTTATTGGAACAGATGATCAAAATTGATGTATTCATTTTGGTCAATGAATATATGTGTCATAACTCTATGAAATATTTAGCATGCCTAAGCATCTCTTAAACCTGTTTTGCAGTAATTAAAAGCTGTTGTCTTTAATTTCTCAGGCTGAGTGCAAATTAAATAGGACACCGAAAAAAATTAGTCTTAAAATAAGCCATGCTATATTTCTCAAGTGTACAAATTGTTAATTAGGATTGGGAAGTGAACAGAAGGGTTCTTAAAATAAAGACCTTCAGTTTCAAATCAAAAGTGAAAATGGACCATGTTTGGCATTAGCATATTAATGAGGAGCTCAGAATTATGGGGGTTAAACTGCAAGTGGAGAATTTCTGAAATATTTAAATAACTTTAACTTCTTTATATTTATTGATTGAAATGGGTATTTTAATCACTTTTTATTTTGGTAGGAAATTTTGACTATTAGAATGAAATTATTTTTTAAAATATTATTTTTGCATTTTGTTTTTACTTTGATTTTTTTTTAATAACGCATTAAAAATTCTTTCAGGTTACAACAGCAGGGCTGGGTAGCAGCAACAGAAATCTTATAGCCCACAAGACTGAGAATATTAACTGCTGTCTCTTGTTTTTTATTTCTTTCTTTCTTTTTTAGTTATAGATGGACAGAATACCTTTATTTTATTGATTTATTTTTATGTGGTGCTGAGGATTGAACCCAGTGCCTCATGTGTGCTAGGCAAGTGCTCTACCACTGAGCCCCAGCTGCAGCCCCACCTGCTTGTCTCTTAACAGAAAGAGTTTGCTGGCCTCCACTTTAGATTATTACTGTCAACTGGACACAAATTATATAAAAAAAAATGTAGCTCACACTAACATAGCATATCTGAAATAAAATAACTTATTTGCATTATAAATACATGATAATTTATCAAGTATATACATAATTTGATTTTTTACAAATGCCAAACATATTTTTTGGGGAAAAAAAAAGCTTGGTACAGTTTATTTACCCTTGAAATAGAAAAATACAAGGCTTAGAAGCATGTTATTTTGAAATAAAAGGAAAATTTAAAGCTGTGCACATATTTGGGTTCTTCTGTACTAAAGATAAAATGGCTGAAATTCTCTAAGTAGCCTCTCTGTGTCTCTTTAAATTTTGAATGTTTTAAACTGAGGTTGGCGTGTTGTAATTGCATATATTTATAGGGCACAAGGTGATGTTGTGATTCATTAATATAATGTGGAATAATTAAACAAGCTATTTCACATATCCATCACCTCAAATGTGTGTCTGCACAGCTGCGAGGACTTTGAAATGTCCCTCCTGGGGATCTTGACAAGTGTGGTGTGTTGTCATTTATCACCTGGGCCGAGCATTTCACTAGGAGGAGCTTGCTCCTGTCCACTGCTCCTGCCCTTGGCCCTCAGGAGCCTGTACCTTGCTGCCCCGCCTCTCCCCTTCTACTCCCTGCTCCTGTGACTGTTGAACTCCTGCGATTGACAGTATGAGCTCCCGCCTGCTACTGGCTCCTTCATTCAGCACGACATCTGAGGCTTCTACCACATTGCAGTTTCCTTTGGAAGACCCAGTACGTCCTCCATGTGCGTCACACATTGTCTTCATGCCCTTGTCCATCAAGGACACTGTGGGGACCTCACACCGTAGCTACTGTGATTGGCAATGCTGGGATCCAGGGAGGGCAGCAGTCTCTGACTTGTCAATTTCACATCTTTTGGGTGGGATTGGGGGGATCATGTGGTAATTCTATTTTTAGTTTAAAGGAATCCATATATAATTTCCATAATGGCTATGCTAATATACATGCCCACCGAAATATTTTTAAATTTCATTATTCTTCTACATATCACTAACCTATTAACAGAATATTTAAAATCATAGCTTTGAGCATTTTAAAAAGCTTTTTTTACAACTTTGAGTCTGTGTCAGTGGGAGAGAAATAAGCATGTTTTATTCAACAGTGACTTGATTTATAACTATTTATTTATGTATATGTGTATGTATATATTGGTACCAGGGATTGAACCTAGGGGTGCTTAACCACTGAGACACATCCACAGCTCTTTTTATTTTTTGAGACAGGGTCTAACTATATTCCTGAGGGGTCTTTAAATTGCTGAGGCTGACCTTGAACTTATGAGCCTCCTGCCTCAGCCTCTTGATTATCTAGAATTACAGGCATGCACCACAGCACCTGGCTTCTTTTACCAAGTCAAGTATCTTGACACACGGTGGGAGGGGCTCCCTTTGACTCATGCCCAGGGCTCTGCCACATTGGGGGGTTGTGAAAGAGCACACAGAAAAGAGCAGCAAGAGTAGGGGTAGGGGAGAGCAGACTAAGGGACAACCAACCGTTTAACAGAAGAAATTTAAAAAGCAGAGAAATGGGGAGATTGGAGTGAGAGAGGCATGTGTGTCTCTCTGCCCTGTGGCAGGAGACAGGCCCTGAGAAGTGGACGAGCTCTAGGAAAAGCTTTGTCTTCCACGTGTTCAAGCGCAGTAGGAGTACCAGTCATGCTCTTGCCCGTTAGCGAGATATGACCAAATCAATCCACACACCCAAGAATTATTAGGAATCTAGAATTAAGGTTTAATTTCACAATTATCTATCATGAACTCACAAAGAACTTTCAGTCTATGGCATTAGAGTTGAATTGCTAGATCCTGCTTATGCTTGAGACTCGGTGCAGCATTAAATGAACACCTATGTGGTTCCATGTGAGTCAGGACTACAGATTGGGGAACAGCACTGCATAGCCCAATCGGGTGGCCCTAGGGTACCTGTGGCTGCCGAGCACTTCAACTGTGGCTGGTCTGAACAGACATGTGTTCTAAGTTTAAAATACACACTAGATTTCAAGACTTCTTTGAAAAGAATAAAGAATGCAGATTTCTTAAAATTATAAACTATAAGATTTTTGCATTGTTTATATGTCAAAAAATAATATTTTAATTATACTACAATGGGTTTTATAAATGTTATTAAAGTTTCTTTTTGCCTTTCATAATTTTTCACTGAAAAAATTCAAAACATACATATGATGACTGCTATTAAATTTCCAACTGGGCAGCACTGGAGTCTAAGGGAGAAAAAGTATCTTCAGGGACCTCAGGTTTCAGACAGACCTGTAAGTACGCTAGCAAGGGCAGATAGCGGCCACAAACGTGGGCTGCTTCTGGTAGTATCCAGGCAAGACCCTCAGAGGGCCTGGGGGATCAGAGGAGGCTGGGTGAGAGCAGATGCCCCGGCTGAGTCTGTGAGGACAAGCAGGAGACCACCTTCCCTCAGGCAGAGCATGTGCTAGGGAGAGGATGTCACATGCACAGTGGCGTGACAGTGGTATTCTAGTCAGTCACAGTTCAGTCTATGCAAACTTTTGGGTTTACGTGAAAGGGGAAAATAAGCTAGCGGCAAACAGGGACCAATGATGAAGAGCTTTGAAACTCGGATGTTAAGCTTATTCTCCCATCTGAAGACACACAGTCTTCCAATAGTGTAGAGGAAGCAGCTACAAACTTTGGAGTGAAACTTCTCCAGGATGGCCTGGCCTAGTGAGAGTTCTAGAAACCATCCTGGCTGTCCCTTGGCATCCTTCTGTGAATCAGCATCTCAGGGTGAGTCGACCACGAGACAGTCAATGGTATTGCTGTCTAACATGTAGATGACAAATCCTGCCTAGGAGGGCACTGAAAAGCCAAAGGGCCTGGGAGTTAACATGGCCATCGTGGCTAGAGGAGGCAAAAGCCTCTGGGGTGGAGGCCCCAGGTTCTGATTCTCTGCAGAATAGGCATGGTGCTCCCGTACCCAGCACAGCTCTGCAAGCTCTACCCTCTTCCTGAGAAGACAAAAGACCCTAGGGAGATGACCCTGCAGAGAAATGAGGTCAGCAATTGGCCTATACAGGTGCCACCCACAGCACCTAATTCCAGCCAAACCTCAGCTTCACCCTGCGCCTGGGCCAGCTGACTCCCAAGTAAGGACACTCTCCTATTGACTGCATGCCACACACCACTTCACTTTTGTTCTTTCCCTGGACTCTGTGTTTGGCAGCTAGGCCCTGACAAAACCTGTCCTGACCCCATGTCTCTGAAGGCACCTGCCATTCTCCCCACCCATCTGAGGCTGCAGGCCACCTTCCTGGCTGCCCTTCATGCCGCACCTCTGCAGCCTGCCCTACAGTGAGCATGTCCCGATTCTGGAACTTGTACCACCCCTGGTCCTGTGGCATAGTCCAAGGACTTGGTTACCTGCTGCCCTGCATCCAGAACTATTTTAGACTCTGTGCTGAAGATGCGTGCTGAGAAGAGTACCCTGTTGGACTTGGGGGCACCTACCCTCCATTGGCACTCACTATCAGGTAGAAGTGGCACCAGGTGGTCTCCTCACAGGCTAACAACTCCACCATTAGACACTGGAGCCGAACCTTCCAAGTGCCTAACTCCTCAAGTCCCACTTTGGTCGTTTTCAATTCCTTAATTCTTTTGAACTAGAATGTGGCCTTGATTGCTGGAGGTTGCAGGTACATTAACTAACTGCTGAGCTGGACTGTGAAAGTGCCGTGCATGATTCTGAAAGCCAAGCGTCTGTGAGACATAGACAGCCCATCTATGCACACTGGTTACTGGTCTGGTTTCCATGGGAACATGCTGGACAATATTATCCTGCCACCAAAGAGTTAGTGTCCAGTCCTGTTCCTCAGTCACAGAGCACAGCCTTACCAGGGGTCTATTCTCCACAGCCTTCTTCCTGCTGTGGCGTGGGTTGCCCACGCTCATTGCAGGCAAAGGCTGGGTCGGCTTCCCTTCTACATTGCCCTGGTGGAATCTCAGACCTGTGAACCCCCTGCCTTGTCCAGATGGGCTGGCAGGCAGTATCTCTAGATGATAGTCATTTGAGCTGCTTCCTGACTGGCTCAGGAAGTGACTGGTTTTGGTAATGGGAAGAAGTAGCTCTCCTGGGGATCATGAATCTACGTTGAGTGACTTTCCTCTTCCATTGATAACTAAACAATGCAAACTTAATCTGGTATGCTAGCCTTTCATCTTCCTGTGCTATTTAAATACTTTAAAAAAAATGTCATGGTATTAGCAAGCCTGCCTCCTAAGTGAAACCAAACTGGTTTAGAGTTTAAAGACCAAGGGAAGGGCTGTGGGACCTGAGCACAAGAGGGACTGATGGAGGATGGCAGCATGGCCTCTGGCCATGGACTTGCAAGACACCCTGCAAGAAGGACAGGGCTTGGGAAGGATCCAGAGCAGCCAGCGTCACTGACACCCTTGAAAGCAGGAGCGGTCCTTAATGAGGAAGACCCTTCAAATGCAGAAGCACTTTCTTAGCTGAAAGTTGTCTCCTGGAGCCTCCCTCCACCTGGTCTTGTTGCCTGCCTCTCAGAGGAGGGGTGGCCCAGGCAGAGCTGCGGTCGACTGGTGTCCATAGGTGTGGCAGCTCGCTGTGCAGAGCCTCAGGTTTGCAGCCTTGCCGTCAGCTCTGGCAGTAACAAGGCAGCACACACACAGCTGTCTGCAAAAGGAACGATGTGCTCTTGGGCTGTTGACTTTCAAGCATCTTTCCTGGAGGTAAAACATCAAACGGATCCTTGATTCTTGGGATGTTACTAGTTCTTGTGTAGTTTATTTTAAACTTTCAAAGCCCCTGGGAGCTGTTACCTCTCATCTCTCAGACCTGCAGGGACAGGTACTGTTTGAGGAAAAAGAGGTGGCAATCTGCAGCCCTCTGTCCTGTGCCTGCCAGGTTGGTCCAGGTCATGGCTCATGGCCCCATGTTCCTGTGGGACTCTACCACACTCTCCAAGCTGCTGGATCCACGGAGGCACCCTGCTGGCTGGATCTGTCCACGCCCAGGCGCCGTCTCCTGACCAGACACAGCTGTGGTAAAAGCTTTGCCTCTGTGAAGGCTGCCTCTGAAGTCACGGTGACAATTAATCACATCTATACCCACCTCAGAATTCCCAGCTCAACTCACTGGTAGTACAAGATTCTTCTCTTTCATAAATAAGTTGATGACTGTCTCTGCTTCTCTTTGGAGTGAAAGGATTTTAATTACACGAGGCCCAGGAGCAGAGAGCCCCACCTCGAGGGCAGCAGACGGTGGTGGCCTGTGATGAGCACATGAAGCCGTCACTGGGGTTGTTTACAGGTTGACAGCGTGGCTGCGGCCGCCTCTGATAGCAGGACCATAAATCAAACCTTGGGATGTTCTTTCATTAGCCAGTGATTTTATAGCCCGTGGCGGCTTTTTAACCGTCCATGCATAAAATGGGGTGATATAATTTGTAATTACTGGAAATGGCTAGTTTTAATTCACCCAACAGGGCTTTCCCATGATCTTGAAGGTCCCAGTGTGCTTCTGTACTGCTCTACAGCTCCACTGTGTGCCCCGCGTGTGGCCTCAGGCTTGTGCTGATCCTGCCCTGCCTCCGTTTCCCCATTTGTGGAATGTGACACCACCTTGTTCAGATGGATGGGACGGTCTCTGGACGATGCTGTGTGCAGCTCCTGGTCTGAGAGTCCAGACCCTTCTGTGCGTACCGCAGCCTGGCAGGCGCAGTCTTGTCCTGATCTCCTCAAGAGAATGTGAGACAAGACCAGGAGCACCGGGGCCCTTTCACCTCAAAAGTCTTCCTTTGGCTTCCAGCGGGGAGTCACAGATAAAATTTTGCATTTCAGAGCCCTGGGACGTGGGTATAACTTCAACTGAGATCCCAGTCTGGCAGTCGACTTTAGAGAAGCCATGGCAGAAAGGAACACTTTCTGTTTGGAAATGCCGAGGGACAGCCCTCAGCCTCAGGATTTCCTGGGAATATTTGTGACGCTCTCTCCTGAAAATGGTGTGGCTTCCCTAAATACAGGCACCCTGGGAATCCCTTCTTCAAGTGGCCTCAGGAAGGACGGAACCCTCCTGTCCTGACTCCTGCTGTGTCACCCATGTCAGGGCAGTCACCCATTGTTGACATGTTCAGGGCTGATGTGCCTTCAGCTCGTGCCTCCTTTGTACCAAGACGGCAGCCGGGGAGAGACTACAGAACTAGCATGGCTGGTCAGAGTTATTCTAATAAATATGATCAATTCTGCCCTGATCTGCCTTTGCCATTTCATATTGTCACCATTATGATCATAGTAGCATGTAGAATGCGTTTATATGCCGATGCCAGTGTTGAAATAGGACAGCAGGAATGCATAGAGCTGTCATTAGCATGAGCATTCTATGTGCTATCAAGGTATCCCTACTCGCCTGCACCTGCCAAGTGACGGGCTTTATGCACATTGCTTAAATCTTCACCGCAGACAAGCAGCATGGAGATCGTTGTCCCAAGGTTATAGACACAGACAGTGAGCAAGGCTCAGAGAGGCTTAGCAACTCTTCAGTGCCAATTAGCAAGACCCGGGCTCAAGTGCAGTCTGGTCTGAATCCAAAACCCAAGCAGTTTTCCCTGCACCTTTCCTGAGCAGTGGTCGCGCTGAAGGCCTGCTGAGCCGGGGAGAGAGAGTCTGCAGCAGCCTGTGAGGGAGCCTAAAGAGCACTCGCTACTTTAGTCTCTCTTAATGCTATAAATATGCCAGATGATGTAGCTTTCATGTGGGTGGATTTTAACGACCTCGTGAACCAGATTTACAAGGAGGTGCTTAATTTACTAGTTTGTTCATGAGTGCTCTTGTGTGAAGGGGATCGCTCAGGGCGGTTTATTTTAAGAGTTACACAGGGAGTAGATTAATAGAATACAAATTGGAATTTCAAGCAAACTGCGCTGGCATGAGGTTGACAGTGGTCAGTGTTGAGTTGGCCTTGAACTTCTGGCCCTTGTCTGTACCTGTACCTGACCCACCCAGAGGCCCTGGCACATGGGGTTCTGGACACTTCTCCCCACCTCTGCAGCTATAATCTGGACTCTCTGCCTCCCTTGTTCACTCTGGGTTCCTGTGGCAGCCTCTGAACTGATCTCCCCACTCCTCCATTCCATGGTCTAGCCTTAGCACAGCAGCCAGATTGATCCTTCAAGCCGTCAGCTAGTCACTCCCCTGCTTAGAACATCCACTGGCTCCCGGCCCTCCCAGTGCAAACCTACAGCCCTCCCCCTCTCCTCTCTGACCTTCTCTCCTCCACCTTCTCCTGTCTCAGTCACCAGCCCTTGCTTTTCTTTGAGTGCCCCATCCACCTGCACCCCAGGACCTTTGCATTGGTTGCTCCTTCTGCTGGAAGACTCTTCTCCGAGCCGGCCTCACCAATGACCACATCTCTCCAAAGCCTTGGCTGGACATCACCTTCTCAGGAATGCTCTTTCTCAATGAATAGTGCAACCTACCCTATTGGTCTGCACCCTTCCTACACTGCGCATACTGGTGACCTCTCCTGCTAGCATGCAGCCTGAATGAGATTTGAACTGCCACCCGCTTCACTGATCACCTGGAGGGTTGGAGAAGTGCCTGGCACACAGCTTTTCTAAAGGGAGGAAAGTAACATCCCAGCAATGAAGGGCAGTCGAGCTTCTAGTGAAGCTCTGCGAGCCTAAAGTACGACCCTCCCCAAGTAGGTTTACGGATTCCTTGCGAGCACATGCAAAGTCCCTGCAGGGCTTGCAAGAACCAGGCAAGCACTGTTAATGTCAGCTGAGGGTACAATGGGAAGGTGAATTAAGGCAACGAGGAAAAGAACACTAGGGGGCACTTGCCTCTCCAAATATCAGAACTCCCACAAAGCCAGGGTAATTGAACAGTGTTCTGTGGAAGCAAGAAAGACACCGGGCCAGTGGTGCAATTCTAGGCAGAAAGGACCTTCAAGGGTAAGGTCGGGCACACCAGGGCAGCCGAGCTGGCATTGCAGATTAGTGTGAGCAGACCAACCGCTCGGTCATCTGGCTCATCCATCCCAAACCACACAGATGGGGCTCGTTATCTTTCTCACATCATGCCGAAATAAATTCCAGGTGCCCTAAGAGCATTAAAGTATTCTCATAAGCTTCAGTTAAGAAATAACCTTGCATAAGATACCATAAAACCCTGGACTTAGGAAGGAAAATATTGAGCTCTTTGACCTGTATGTGTGGGTATGTGTAGGTGTATATGTGTGTATGTGTGTGCTGTGCTGCATTTTACATATATGTTACATGTGGCACTACATATTTTGGACAAAGGTTTACTATCCCTAATATAGAAAGTTTTGCTCAAATTAACTAAAATTTAAAAATGATTTTAAAGGAAAATGAACAAAACTACACATATTGAGTTTACATGACAAGGACTATTTTTAAGAGCTCTATTTATGTAATCCTTATAATAATTTTATGATATAGACAAAGATATTGATATTCTTCCAATACAATCATGGAAAGGCCATGTTAAGACAACCATTTTCCTCCATGTGATCAATGAAATTGTCAAATATTTATAACTTGAGTGTCAACTGGGTCTGGGGAAAGGGTCCCCCCCACTGTGTTTTACTGGTGCTAAAACTAGCACAGCATGTTTGGAGGTAGCTGGGCTGGCTGGTCCCTCTTTGGAGTGGCCATGCCTTTGACAGCAACCCCACTTGCAGGAAACTGTTGTGTGTACCACACAGAAATCTGAGAATATATACAAGGGGATGCTCAGTGTGCATTTCTCCTCCTGGGAAGCAGTCTAAAGGTTACTTACCAGTGCATGAGAGGGAAATGAAGCCTCTCCATCTCAGAGTGTTCTGAAAATCTTCCCCAGAGTTGCGAACAGCCAAGAGATTACTGAGTGGCTCTTTCAATGTTGCAGAGTCTGGATCATCTTATTTCTTAAGGTGTGTGACATGCACCTTTGGATTTCTATTTCTTCTCTTTCATAACACTGAAAGGGAAGAAGTTAAGTTGTAGAAAATGAATATTAATGCAAATGACTCTTGTCTGTAAGAAAGCGAATGAATTATGTCCCACTGACTTCCACCTAATAGAAAAAAGAACCTCTGATATTACATTTGGTGCCCCACAGATTATTAGCCAATTTTCATCTTAACAAATCCGTTGTGCTGTTCCTGAATGTCTATATTTATAATGTCTATTTTCTAGTCCTACTTCAACTTGTTCTTAAAGTGTTGCTGATTCCCTCATTAATTTATGAATTGAGAACACTTTGATATGGTCATTTTATATTTGTCCGAGAGTCAGGATTGTGCTGTTTTGAAAATTATGCATCAGCACAGGATTAAAGTGGAGGCTTTTTAGGACACAAGAAGTGTTTATTGCCTGGTTGAGAGCTTCAATCATTTGTTTTATTAAAATCAAAATGAGCTTTACTGTGGCTGCCCAGGGCCCGAGTTTCTTTAGTGAGTTTCACTGTGCTGTCTTAGGGGACAGATAATGTCTGGGGCACATGGGGACAAGTAGGATGGAGGTGCCACCCTCTAAAGGCCTTCCTACACAGACTTAAGATGACATCTGCACTATTGGAGAAGGGATCACCAACACCAAAAATCTGAGGCACCATTAAATTAGTGAAGTAAGTTTAAAAAATGAAACAAACAACCCCTTCAGCTCCAATGTAGCATATTAGAACTATTCCCTGAACTATTCACCTCTGTCCCATTGGCCAAGAAGTGGTCTGTCCCAGGCGTTTCACTTCAGACCGTTGTGCCAGCTAAAGTCCCTCAGCACAGACGGGCCGCCACGTGGGTTAGTCCCTGAGGCAGAAGCAGGCCCAGCAGTGTAGACGGTCAACCACCATCAGCTTCTTTCCCTGAAGTGCTGTCTCCTCGAGGGAGGCCAGGCACATAATGGGGACATGGCCAGGGTGGGTTCCGCCTGCAGGGGATGGCAAGGCACATGGCCCCCTTCCCCACCATCGGTCAGCCCCTCAGGAAACCCTGGAATCATCATAACCTCAGCTGAAACAGCAAGTTCCATTTTATTCTCCCCTTTAAATGTCTCCCTCTCAGATATAGAGCATTTTATGAAAAATAGATGGCTTGGTAGTCAATGTGATGGATGTTGGCACATGCAGGGAACGGTTTAAGGAGAGTGCTGTAACAGTTACGCATTTAGATTGTCCCATTATGGTGGACGTGTTTCTGCTGCCAACAGAGCATTATCCTTCGGGGCTGCCCTGGGACCATCCTGCTGCCTCAGTCACGTTGGAAGCACTCCGATACGTTCGTGAGTTAAGACGGTTTCTTCCAGAGATGGGACTTCAGGGCAGCAGCCAGGACCACTTTTGCTTCATGGCCAGGCGTTCATGAGCCATGCTGATGACATGGATAGCACAGACGTGGGACGCCTTCTGGACGGAGAACCGTCTGACGTCAGGGCTCAGTCTAAGGCAGTGAAGCCGTGTGTCGTCTGCAGTGTGGTGTCCTCTTGCTCAGGTCAGGTTCCTGAGTTGAAGTCAAAGCCACAGACCTGGCTCATGACAGAAGCACAGTGAGTTTCTCTTGAATGAGTGGCATTAGAAATGTCACCCCCTGTCTATTCCCTCTCCATTCCCTCAAAAGTTCCTTTATTTTCCCTGATCACCCCCAAATACATGTATGGAATAACATTTGGACCTTCAGAGCCACCAAAGCCAATGGCTACATTTCAGGGACAGAGCACCTGAGGCCGTGGTGCTGAGGCAGCTACAAGGTGACAGTGTGAGGCAGAGGGCAGGGTCAGGCCTTCCTGTTGCAAACTCAGTATTGCTACTTTGCTGGGAGGCCTTTGGGGGTCTCCCTGAGTCAGGAAAGGCCACCTGTCCAGGGCTTGTCTTCTGCCCATAGTGGGAACGAAGAGGTCTCCAAAGAGCTCTTCTTCTTAGCTCTCTGTGACCCTGGAAGCATTCCAGACCCTTCCAATGCCTGCTTGGCTGCCCATCATGGCATACATGAGCCTTCCACTCAGCATCCTCGCTTCACATTGAGCCCAAAGCCCGAGGCACTGCCCCAGGGCAGGGTGCCAATGCAGGGATTCCAGATCCACCCTGGCAGGCTCTTCCTGAGGAGTCCTCATGAGTGAAGGCTTGAGAGCCACAGGGAAGGCTCTGGCAGGTGAGGGGTGGTGGAAAGGCAGTATTCACTTGGGAATAAAAATCATCTGATTGACTCTTTCAGAAAATAATTCTGGAAGAGTCTTTGTGACAGTGGGGTGGTGGCAGGAAAGCAAGACTGGAGGTGAAGAGGGGGTGGGCAGAGGCTGTGGAGCTGGAGACTCTGGAGGCCACTGGAGCTGAGGCCCAGGAAATGCAGAAAAGTGGCAGGGCTTGGGAGGGGCTTTGGAGTCAACTGTCCTGGGCTTGATGATTGACATGGTGCAGAGGCATGAGATCAGGAGACTCGGGCGACTCCCAGGCTTCTGGCTTGGTTGGCCAGGTAGATGCAGCATCAGGATAGAAGGAATGGGCAGGTTTGGAGGGGAGTATGTTGTGCTTGTGCTCATCCTTAGGTGGAGTGCCTTAGGGCACCAGGTGGAAATGCCCCACAGATGGTCAGATGGACCACCTATAACTCAGACACACGGAGGTTATTCAAACAAGAGCGGAAAGTACAAGGAAGCCATAGAAAAGCCCAGAGAGCTGTTCCCTCCCAGCCTCCTAGCCCAGTGCCCACCTGACATCACCTACTCCAGCTGCATGGCTTTGCCACTATAGGTGGCCCCAGCAGTGCCCTCCAGCCTGCTGTAGCCCCAAAGCAGCGTGCGGCCCCTCTCTGCCTGGAATGTTCTTCTCCCTGGCTCCTCTCTCACAGCTCCATCATGACTTCAAGGCTCTGCACAAATCTGTCCTTTCTGTGGCTTCATGGAGACCCCACTATTTAAGAGTGTGATTCCAGTCCCTCCTCAGTACATTGCTTACTGATCTTTCTTTGCTTGCTCTATTCACCCTTTATTCTGTAATTCTTATCCTCTGGCGTCATACAATGTCACGTATTTATTCATTATACCTTGTCTTCATCATCTCTTCCCCCCTGCAGGAACGGAACAGGGGAAGGGACTTTGTTCACTGATGAATCCCAAGGGCCCAGACTGTGCTTGGTGCACAGGGTGCTCAAGAAAGGAGTATGTATGACAGAATGAGTTCGGCTGAGCACTTAAAGCCACATTTTATTTTCTTTCTGTGGCACCATAATTACCCTGTAGGAGCCCCGAGTAGCACTACTCCCACATCACAGTAACACAATTAACGGATCCTTGGGGTACTGATTCTCAAACTTCAACTGGCACAAAAGTTGAGAATCACCTGGAGTCTCTGAAATGCAGATCACAAACCAGTAGTGAGTGAGGCTGGAGATTATGCAATGTTGTCAAACTTCTAATAACACCAAAGTTTCTGGGGTCTGAGAACTGTGCGTTCATACCTGGCACATTGACACAAAGCATAAACTCCTGAGGCAGAGTTGCCAGGCAGAGGGACACATGCATTTCAGACCTGCTGATAACTTCACAGAAACTCTGTCCTAAGGAGTTTGTACTGGCTATGACTTCAAGGACAAGAAGCCCTTTTGCTCTTCCAGGACCTAGGACTATGCCCTTCTTGAGACAGTGTGCAGGAACTTGATAGTCACTGAGTTCTAAATTGTATGCACTATATTAGGTTTTTCCTTCAAGTTGTACAAAATACTGACCATAGCCATCATTGCTTATTCTTTGATACACAGAGCCCTGTACTTGTTGACTTTGCATTTATTGTTGTTTGTTTTTAAAAACATGAAGTTATGGATCACACTTGCTCAGCAGGTTCCTGGCAAACCAGAAGGTCCAGGAACCTCAGTTTCAATTTTAGATCCAGTGCTCATTTGAGCTCAGGGGTGTGGGTGGAGCTCTATGGCCTCCAGCACTGGAAGCTTTCGAGCTCCTGGAGGTCAGGTGACCAGCCTTGTGCCCTAGCATACTGTGTGAACCTGGGTGTGCTCCTTACATCCAGGGGCCTCAGTTTCCCACCTGTAGGAGCGGTGATTGCCTTGCTAGTCATCACCTGCTGAAATACAGTTCACTTCCCAACGCTGTCGCCATTTGTGAACAAACAAAAATCAGAGGCAGCCAGAGGCAAGGCACACCCAGCCCAAAGGTGCTGAAGAGGGCTGAGGCCCCAGCCCTGAACATCGAGCTCCAAGCCTCCTGCTGGCCCAGGACTTTGCATAGGGCCAGTTGGTCCCCTGTGCTCTGCCTCTCAGAAACAGGTGGGAGGAGATTGCAGTCACATGTGAAAGCACCTGGCTCCAGGCCTGGTGGTAGCCTACACTGGGATATTGTGCATCTTGTAGTCACGTTAGCCAGGCTGCAGCCACAGCTCCAGGTCACAGCCTATGCTTGAGGGACAGCGGGCCTCCCAAGGTCTCCATGCTCAGACCATCAGAGGGCCACTTACAGCAGTGACTCCAGCTCATTGTCTGAAACTGGCTCTTTCCTCGATGGCCATTTATTTATTGCCAGTTGAGCTTTGAGGTGATGGTGTCTGGGCTGAGACTCAGAAATGCAAAGCTCAGGCCTTGCCCCAGCCCCAAGGAAGTGGGGAAGAGGAGTAGGACAGTCGTACAGAGCTGTCTGTGGCTGCTTCCAGGAAAGCAGGAGGCAGAGGAAAGAGGGGCAGCTGGGAGGGGACCTCATGCACACGAGAGTAAGAACTGGGCGATGCTTTGGATGGAGATGGACTTAGAAGAAAGGGCCACCTTTTGGGGATGGGGTCACACAACAAGGGGCAACAGGAAGGCAGTTAGCAGGCACTGAGAGCCATGAGTACCCTCTGTAGACTGGCACCACAGGCCACCTGGTAAAGGTGGTGAGCAGGGCAGAAGAGGCAGGTGCAGGCCACAGTGTGACCTCTGAGTGGCATGCATGTCCCTCTTTATTTATAATTTGTAGCTGAGCACTGGATGCTCATGGATGATTGTCCTCTAGGCCACTGAGAACAGGAGGGAGCTTTCTGCATGGATGGCTTGATGGGCTGCTCAGACTAGAAGAGGCCTCCAAGACAGTCTGTCCCGCTCTCTGATTGTCGTTGGAAATGATGGCATAATTACCGACCCCTTCAAATGAGCATTATTTTTGGCAGATGTTCCATAAATGTAATTGGTTCCATTTGATAACCCCAGGAAGCAAGTAGATTTGTTCAGTTCCCAAAAAGCTTTACTGAAATGTTTCTATGCTGGTGGTGATTGGTGACTCTGCTCTGAAGGTCACACCAGCAGTCAAACGAGAGTATTTCTGTGTCTCTGATTTGCCAGATAATGACTTGGCCATTGTGCTTCACCACTGGAGTTGGGACTGGGGCTGTAATTCCGGCAGGTTGGATACACAGTTCAGGTACTGACTGAGCTTCCATAGGAGTTCTGCATCCCTATCACCCACCTAGTCCCTGCACTCTCATGGGCCCACCCTCTCTCCCAAGCCCTCAAGGGCACTGCTAAATCATGGTGCAATTTTTTTCAGTACCAGAACACTCAGACAGAGGCCTGGGAAAGACAGACAAGATTTTCCAGTGTTACCTTCTGAGAGTGAATGCCCAATCTGAGTGAGAGTTCTGTTACATTTTGGTACTTAGTTGCTAGATTCAGTCTCTAAGGGCCACTTGGCATTTCTTCCACAAGAGAAAGGACCTTGTCTTGTCCATTTGGCTCTCCGTGGGGCCTGAGTGTGGTAACACATCCTGCAGGAACCTGAAGACTCATGTTTTACCACCAAGCTGCAAGGGAGCAAAGGACATGTGGGGCATGTGACCTCCTCATCCTGACTCAAAGTTCTTTGAAAGACTCTGAATCTCACCTAAAATGCCCCAATTCAGATATCATTTCTGGCGGCTCTATCTAGCAAGTGCTTCACTATGCTTTAAGTTATAGACCAGAAATAAGGGGCATGTGGCACTTGGACTGAGCTAAGCCAGTGCTGGGGAATATCAGTGCTGCTGTTTTTCTCAAATCTTTTTTTGGCATTTGCTATTTGAAAAGCCTGTAAATGACCTGTGAAGATCCACAGCCCAAGTACACCTGTGTAGCCACCCAGAACCTGGACCATGACTCAGCCACCTTGCAGCCTTGTGACCCAGCCACCCTCCTGGAATAACAGATTAGTCCCTAGGCCTTTTTGTTCTTGGTATGATTGGGTCACACGGTGCACACCCTCCTTCCGTTTTTATCTGAGAGGCATGCCCTTTGCTATGGACTTGGTTGTAGATCCATTCCCGCCCCCACATAGTGCTGTGTGACTGCCACACCCTCCTTTTCAATTCTCGACAGGCATCGGAACACCTTCTGATTGTGAACAACACTGCTAGAATGTTCCAGAGCATGGAGGTATGGTGGGAATGTTGGGGCAACTGTTGATGCACACCCAGGAGTGGAGTGAACTCACGGCTCTCCCGAAAGGAAAACACACGTATGCACAGAGGGGCAGAGAATGTGGGTGCAGCAGAACCCAGGTCCCAAGGGGACCACAGAGCTTCCCCTGTGTAACCTGCCTCTGATGCCACCAAGAATCCTAATTCTTCATCTTTCTCACAGGAGAATGGGATGAGGAGTAATATCCCCATCATTGGGGCTGGGGATGTGGCTCAAGTGGTAGCGCGCTCGCCTGGCATGCGTGCGGCCCGGGTTCGATCCTCAGCACCACATACAAACAAAGATGTTGTGTCCGCCGAAAACTAAAAAAAGATAAATAAATATTAAAAAATTCTCTCTCTCTCTCTCTCTCTCTCTCCCTCCCTCCCTCTCTCTTTAAAAAAAAAAAATATCCCCATCATCCTGACAAACTTGACTCTCCAGGATCAAAGCAGCTAAGTGAGGAGCTGGACCCTGCTTATATCACAAGCCACTGTCATTTGGACCCGCCCCTCCAGCAGGAATCATGGAGAGCAAAGCCACAGTGAAGACACCCTGGCATATTACGCTCCATCTGCAAAGCACTTCACAGATACCAACTAATTAACCCTCCACTTCCCTCCTGCCCTCCTACCTTAGAAGCAGGTGGCATCTCCAAATTATGTCACAGCTGCTTGCAGAGAGATAGACACAAGAACATCCTCAATGAGGTCCAGGGCTGCAAAACAAATAGATGGCCCCTGGGGCTTTTGTGAAATAAAATTACCACGTATAAACACATTGGGAGAGCTGCTGTCACAGTGGCAGGAAGGCTGGCTGGGCTCCAGGGTGTCAGAGACAAGCCAGCCCATGGTAGGTTGGTAACGCTGTAGGTGCCAGGAGGAAGAGATGACTGCACTTCCAGGAGTAGGGTCAGGGGGTGGAGCAAAGGCTATCGAGGAGGTTCCTCAGAGCACCCTGCTCCCATCCAAGGAGAATTTTTAAAAATTTGCTTAGAAGAGAAAGCACGGATGAAAGACACACAGATGTAAAGATACAGGGGCAGCAAAGGTGCCCGCCTCCGATGTGTCTATGAGCAGAAACGTTTGTCATGAATTTCTCCTGCAGGTGTAGGAAATGACGACATTCTTCTAAGTTCTGGGTGTCTATACTCAGCTGGTAACTGCTAAACTAGTTTGGTTTGAACTATTACTTTTAATGGGAGAAAGCCCAGGCCTGCGAAAAATTGCCATTATTTTATATTTACAATTATCAAAATGGATTTGTTTTTTAGATAGAACTTGCTTTAATTTTAGCTACAACCTGCATTTGTAAAGCCAAGAGCCAGGAAAGTCATCAGACCTGGTGATTTACCTGATGAGAGAGAGTTCTTCCTGGGGCTACGTTCTGTTCTGGTTCTGAGTTCCCAGCAGTCTCCTTTTCCAGTGCTTTTGTGTTATTGAGGGCACTGGAGGCTCCAGGAGATCCTGATGAGAGCAAGAGGAGGGGCGTGGGTGGATGTTGGGCTGGATAAGTTTGTACAAAGAAGTCATGATGCCTTTCTTTCTGTCCACCTGGGCCGTTTGTGGTGGAAAACCCCTTAAAGAAACCTCTAAGGAAGGATAAGCCACAGCCCCTGTGCCTCCAGGACTCATAGACAGCTGCTGGGGGAGTCAGACAGCCAAGCGGTTACACAAGAGATGGGCCAAAAGAAGCTTCCTGACATAGTGGGCCACTCGGACACGGCTGTGTCCCTGTCCCCACGTACACGGCCAGGCCCTAGCAGTGGCACCTTTCACAGGAACACAGAGCAGGGACATTATTTTATATTTACAGTTATCAAAATGGATTTGTTTTTTAGATAGAATCTGCTTTAATTTTAGCTACAAGGCAAGGGTTTTACTAAGACCCTGGAGCCAAGAGGGAGTGCCAGGTTGGTGCAGGAAATGGGGCTGCAGCCCCATTTGTATAGGTAAGAGGTGCATGCACACACACACACACACACACTTAGAGTCCAACTTCAGCCCCAGTGTGCAGCTGGCCGGAGTGGCTCCTACGGAAAAGAGCAGATCTTAGGAGATTCAAGAAGCAGAGCATTGAATTCAGGAGCAACAAAACCAGACAGAAGAGTAGGAGGGAGGGGAGCCAGCAGTGGTGAGTGGGCAGCACAGACAAGGCTGACCATGAGCACAATAGGTGGGCAGGGCAGGGGCCAGGCCACTGGAGAGGCTAGAGAGCATGGGTATGCAGCAGGTCATGCACAGCTGGGGTCTTGCACAGCTGAGGAGGAGGAGGAGAAAGGGAGGGGGAAAGAAAACTGTGGAGGTCTCCATTTGTTGAGAGTTCCATTTGTTGATGGGTGATCTCTGAGGATTAAAGGGATCTTTACAAATGTAAAGGTAAGAGGTGCATGTGCGCGTGCATGCACGCACACACACACACACACACACAGAAACTGCAGAGGTCTTAAAGGATAGTAACAGGTAGAGTGGAAACCAAGAGGTGCAAGAGGACAGTTTCAATCAGCTTTTTCACCACTTTGACTGAAAGACCTGACAAGAACAAATTAAGAGGAGGAAAAGTTTATTTCAAGGCTCACAGTTGCAGAGGTCTCAGTTTATAGACAGCTGGATGCATTCTTGGGGAGCAAAGTGAGATAGAACATCATAGCAGAAGGGCATGGAGGAGGAAAGCAGTTCAGGACATGGAACCAGGAAGCAGAGAGAGAGTGCCACTCAATAGGGACAAAATATAAACCTAAAGGGCACACATGCAGGGACCCACCTCCTCCAGCCACACCTACCTGTCCGCAGTTACCACCCAGATAATCCCTCTCAGGGAATTAACACTGATAGGTTAGGGCTCTCAGAAACCAATCACTTCACCTGTAAACTCTATGAGCTTTTGGGAACATCTCACATCTCGGCCATGACTAGGACTCTCTGGAGAACGCATCAGGTATTTCAGCAGTGTCCTTGACACCTCATTGCCACTGCTGATGAGGTGTCAGTCATGAACGTTTAGGTCATCTGCCTCTGCCCAGCAGTCTGCTGTCACTTGTTGCTTTACAGATGATTCTGAAACACAGCTCAGTACAGTAAGCACTTATCCTCTCACACTGATGCTGGGCCAGGAGCCCGGGGTCAGCCTGGCCAGGTGGCTTTGGATCAGAGTCTCCCAGGATGCTGCCTAGGCTGCGGCTTCACTGGGCTGGGGATCCACCTCCTGCACCCACCATCACACACCTAGAAGTCAGCGCCCTTGGTGGCAGGAGGACTTAGGAATGCCACCTGGACTCCACCAAGGGCAGCCCAGTGCTCCAACATGGCAGCTGCTCCCCTAGAGTTGGGCTCCCCTAGAGTTGGGTGGGGGATGTGGGAGGAGAAGGGAGGCAGAGAGAGGAAGAGGGGTGCGAAAGGGGATCTTTCTTGACCTGGACAGACCTGGAAGTCAGGCGCCTTCACAGCATTGTGTCAGTTAGAAGCAGGGCTCTGAGCAGAGCTACTGTGAGAAGCAACGGAGCTGGCCTCGCCTTTTCAAGTGAGGAGCATAAGGAGCTTGTAGCATCTTTTAAAAGTGCTGTAACAATGGGAAGTTTGGGGCCTGACATTGGAGATGTTTGATATGCACAGATGACCCTAGAAGCAGGTGTGATTCTGGGCCTGACGTCTCTGGCTGTATTTGCAGTGGACCCCGAGGTAGTTTAGGTGACTGCCAGTGCTGCTGAAGCCCCAGGAGAGGCAGAGTGGCTGCTCATGGCTCATGTGTCCCTGTTTCTTTGCAGATCTCAGTGCTCTTTGGTGGAGCATTTCCCAGGAGAAGCAGCTGTTGGTCTCACAGTTTCTGTATGTCCCAAGCCCCTCTCATTCAGCTGGTCAGAGCAGGGCAGCTGTTGGCAGGGTGGAAAGAGCCAGATTTGAGGGGAAGCTTCTAGCACAGTTTCACTAAAATCAAATAAATTTGTTCCCCACTCTGTTATCATTTTCCTCCAGTGATCTTGGAGGAAGGAGGAATTGACGTAGGGTAGGCCCAGCCTGATTGTGCTAAGCGTAGCAGCAGCTGAAAACGCATATCTGGCATAGCTAAGTAATTAGACCACATTTCTCTCATTTTGTAAAAAATAAATAAATAAATAATAAAATAAAAATGACATTTAGTGGAAAGTGTCTGTAATCCATTTTTCATAGGCAGAAAAGACTTCTTTGCCCCAACTCAGAGCTTGGTCCTTGGTTGACTGTATTTAAGATGAAGTGGAAATCGGCATGGTCATGTTAGAGATTCTTCATATGCCCCGCAGAAAGGGATGACTGCTTGAAGAACAGAGCTCTGCCAGTCCTTGGCTGGGGTTTAAATCCAGCAAAATCTGTGTCCAGGTCCAATCAGGAACCAGGGCATGATGAGAGCATCGATTCTGTTCTCCTCAAATGACTGGGAAAAACAGTGACCATGGATCCACAGACTGTTTACAATATGGCCTTTGCATCCAGATCATCTGGGTCTTACTCCCTCTCTGCCACTTCCTAGCTGTGAGTTTAGCAAATTAGCATGAGATTTCTCTGTCTCAGTTTTCTGATCCAGGTTGGGGATGTAGTTCAGGGTTCGAGCACTAGTGTAGCATGTGCGAGACCCTGGGTTCAACCCCCAGTACCTGCAAAAAGAGTTTTCCCAACTGTGGAGTGGAGACAATGACAGCTCCTACCTCCAAGATCTGTTGTGCATAACGTATGTACCTACGCCACAGAACTGTGATATGCATCACCAGCACTGGCAAGTTAGCTATTTATGTTGATCACTAATCATTACCAAGAATAATGTGGACAGAGTAGGTGAAGAAACACGTTACTGGAACTGAGCACCAAGCCTGAAAAGCATACCACAGTCCATTGTTAGAGGGTGTTCTTCCATCCCACCTGGGCCTGCTGTGTGGGGGGTGCGTTCCTTGTTTATCTCTATATCCCCAGCAACTGTCTCAGTGCCTGGTATATGCTTGGGGTGCACAGTGTGTGTGAACAGAGTGTTGGATTAATTACCTAATTAAAAATCAATCAGCAATCATGGATTAAGTACCTACTAGGTGCAAGAAGACAGCCAGGACTAAGACAGACACTGGAGAAGCAGCAAGCAGCACTGTGAGGGGGGAGAATGCAAAACTTTATTTTCTACCACGGGGCGCAGAGGAGAACAAACTCCAAATTCTGAGCCCTGATCCACAGCTTCTCACATTCTTAAGTTATTTGGTGTCATCTTAGATAAATCCTATCATTGGGGCTTTTTTCCTCTTAAAAAAATTCCAATTCTACTTGTCTGAAGGCCTCGTGTAGGTTCTCTAACACAAAGCATGCTCACAGAAACAGGTAAGAAGGAAGGACTCTTTTCACAGCATCTGTTAAATCTCTAGCCTTGAAAGCCTGTCGGACTCTTGGGGGAGTTATCTTCAATCCAAAAGGTAGGGATCCTTGGTTAATTAGGGTTCCTGAAGAAAGGCTGACAGGGAAACTGACCCTTTTCCTGGGCATTGGTTTCTTACCATACATTTTTATAATTTCATTTTACAACCGGGTCTGATTTTGCCATTACACTATCTCCTACAGTCCTTTGCTAGGTCCACATAGTAATCCACGAGACTCTCCCTCAACTTAAGGGGTGCTCAGGGTGCAAAGCCTCTGCTTGCTCTGCGCTTGAGCCATCTTCATGATGCCGCATACTCCCTGGCTTCCCTCCACACCAGCTGCTTAATGACATAAGAGTCCTGTGCTGAACCCTCTCCATAGACCTTTGAATATGCTCACCTGTCACTAAAGTGGCCTCTCCAGCTTAGTCATTATGCTGACTTTCCCTGTACCTGTACTGTGCCAAGGTCCCTCTGCCTTGTCTATCTGGGGACATTCTTCTCTAATTGTCCTGTTCTGCTTCTGGGATCCTTGTCTCTTGCCACCAAGGCCCTTTGGCTCTTCTTTGTCAGCATGCCACCCTTGCCTGTGGCCACCGGGGGATATGTCCTGTGTGTGTAGACACGCCTTCCACTCTGTACTCCGCGGGCTTGAGTCTTGGGACTCTGATGCCCACCCTTTTCTGTACTCCATTTGATTCCTGGCCTAGGACAGTCAGTGAATGGGTGGGAGGAAGGAAGAGAGGAAGCATGGAGGAGGAATATTGATCCCCCTCTGTCATTTGGAACTCTGGTTTCTGCTGAGGAAGTCCAGTTGTGCTCTTGCTCTTGCCCACCTTGGCTGAAAGGCCATAAGCCTAAACTCTTGCTCAGAGGAAGCCTTGTCAGGGAGACCAATGTGGATGCCCAGGTTGGTTTTATGACAGCAGGTTTATGTTTAAGATAAGACTGTTTCCAATGTTGGGACCATGAGGTCTTTGGGAAGGAAAGACATGGGTAAGTTAGAACAGAGCCCAGGCTGAGAACACCATGTGGCCAGGCGGCCATGGCTGGAGGCCCAGCTTTCCACCTGCAGGCTCTATCAGTCTAGGCGAGATGCTCAGCAGCCCACTTTCTTCTTGTGAAATGAGGAATACCAATAATACTCCTCAGGGGTTGCTGCAGGGACGAAGGATTGGACACATGAAAAGTGCTTAGAAAAGGACCTGTGCTGTGCGTGGTGAGAAAAGCACAAGCACTCATTCTCATCACCACTCTTTGGACCAAGAGCTTCCTAAACATCTAGCTGTGGCCTTCCAGAAAGGTCCATACATGACACTTAAAAATGCAGAGCTGTCTTTTGGGGATTAGGGGCTGGGGGTGAAGCCCAGAGCTCCTCCCTGATCACTCCTAGGGAGTTCCTGAGAACCCTGAGAGTTTGAAGGATGGCGGGGAAGGTCTGATCACAATGAAAGCACCTCACCTTCTAGAAAGAGGACCAAGACTGAGCCTCAGCCTAGATTGCGCAAGGCCCCCCACGTGAGTGTCCCCTCCAAGCAGCAAAGAATGCCCTAGGATCCCGGGCAGCTGATCTCAACCCCAGACCAGTCTCCCTCCAGAACCTCCTTCCTGAGCAGGGGTTCAGGGTCAGGATGGATTCAACAGCACTGGGTTCATGTTCCCCTGTGTAGTCAGTCCTGAGTGGCCCCTTGACACTCTTGCTCTATGATAGGATGAACCCCTTCACCCTCTGTCCAGTGGGACAGTGTGACTACAGACTCTAGGACCTCTGCCTCAGAGTCTGATGCTAGGGGGTCAACTAGTGCAGATGTGATTTTCACTATGTGACTTGTCCTGCTCTTTTCAGTAAAATTAGATCTGGAATTCACTCTTTTGCTGAATATCTGAAGAATTTCCCACCCTTAATTTATTACCAAAAATACTTTTTATTCCTAATATGCTATCATTTGAAAATGTCCACAAACAGGCTGGGGCTAGACAGCCTACACTATAATTAAATCAGAATTTTTGCTTCACTGAATCCTTAGACACACTGTGAACTGGCCCAGCCTCACCTTCACCGGTAAGCTCCCTCTACTCACTTGATTGACAGGGCCGAAGGCTGTTCAGAGCAGGTGAGCACAGCCACACAGCTGGAGGAAAGCGCAGGTGGTGGGAGAGATGTGCCTGTGTCCTGTAGCACCACTCTCTGACCACAACACACTGGAGAGTGTGCGCCATTTTCTCTTTTATGTGACTGAGTCTGGAGAACATGGTCACATGTGGTGAGGGCGGGCACTTCCATCTTCCTGGTCCTGTGTGAGAGCAGGTGACTGTCACAGAAAGCCAGTTTCTCCCCTTGGTCTGTTTTCCTCAACTTTGACCAAAGGAGAGGCCTTGACACAGACACACATGTGCACACGCATTTGTTCTTTGAAATAGGTACTGAGTCCCTAAAGACTCTGAGTGCATCTCGTGTGGATTGCTTGGGTATCGGGATGCTAGATGAAGTCAAGGCCTGTGGCTGTCTTTCAACAAGCACTGCTTGAGCCCAAGCTGGGCAGGTCTCTGGGCTCTGCTTGGCCTCATGCTGTGATCTTAGCTTCTCAGGCAAGAAGCAGAAAGGCAAGCCTCTGTCCAGCGGGGAAGCAAGGGGAGATCTGGGGTTGGACCCAGACATGAGGAGCCACATGAGCCCTCTGGTCCACCATGCAGCACAGGGATTCCTGGGGCAGGGTGCAGAATCATAAAGATGAAGATGCATGGACCCCATATTTAGGAACCTCATGTACACAATACTAATAAGGGCAGGGCCTGGGCTGGGGAGGCATGGATCTGCCTGGAAGGAGGGCTGACCTTGTGTGCAGGGCAAGGTTCCCAAGGATCAGCTGGTCTTGGAGAAGAACGGCAGGCATGAACTATACAGCTGGTGCGACTGGGTGGAGCGCGTGGACGGGAACCACAGGAACTGAAGTCTGACCCCCATCCTGAAGGCCAAGGAGAGCTGCAGCAGCCAGGGCTCCTTGCTTAGAAGAAACAGATTCTGAGTCGAGCTGAAGGAACTTCCCGGGAGTACACAGGGGGCTCGGAGCAGCACCTCCAGGGGCCAGGAGAGAGGAATATCAGGAAAGGTCCCCCAGGAAACACCTGTCAGGGTCAAGCTCCACCTTTTTACCAGCCCCTGTGACTGATGACCCAAAAAGCCAGAGTCCATTTGGGCTGAGGTCTTCTACCCTCCCTAGACCTGAGAGGAAAGGCTGCAGGAGGGTGTTGTAAGAAAGGAGGGGACTTGCTATACTGGGAGGGCAGCAGATGCAGCTGGATTGTAAATTCTCTGATAGAAGCCATCAGGGGATCCAGGGCAGGGTGACCATGGGCCTTTCTCTGCACTGGATTCCCTGACTGCACAGGGGTAGTGGAGAGGTCAGGGGAAGGCAGGGGTCTGCTGGAGACTGCTGCCCTGGTCCAGGTGGGAAGGGCTGCCTCTAGAGTGAACGTGGAGGTGAGAGGACTCAGTCAGTGGTGGGAGCAGCACTCATGGCCACAGAGGTGACCTCCCCCACTGGGACAGTGCCACACTCCTTCATGAGAACATTATAGATCTAATGAGGGATTACCCCAAGGCTTATGATTTTATAAGTGGGAAAACAGCACACTCTCCAGGAAGACTCAGCTTTTGCATTAACCATTACTTGGGAAATCTAGCAGGGCTGAGGCTTGGAAGCCACACTCTTCAGCAAGCAGAGTGGGAGGACTGTTTGGAGCCCAGACATCTCCAGAGCAATTTCCCATAAACCTGGTCCCTTTAGTTCAAAAATATTTCATGTGTGAGACTGTGATTTTCTCAGACAATCTGGAATAGGAAGAACAAAAGTTGGAAAAGCAAATTGCTCTTTTTGAACAGTGAGAATGTCATTACTGCGAAGAGCATTACATTAATCTTTCTGATCAGGTATTGAATCTCCAGCTGAGTTTCCAGCTTGGTAATCCCCAGACTTACAAGCAAGTGTTTTTGAAACCCCCTAAATATATGATAACTCTTTTATTTATTTTATTTTGTTATCCAAATATCAACAGGTGTGTTTTTTCAAGTCATTCAGCATAGCCAAACAGTTTTCTCAATGCTGAAACAGTTACCATCTCTAGGTAAAGCTCCTGTGATGAACTTAGCCTGCGGGCGCATCGTTCTGCCGGCTCCCGAGAACCTCATCCCAGCTCTGTGTGTCCTCCCTGTAGGAGTTGCTCCTACCTTCCCTGCTTCCCAGTTCCAATCCAGAACATTCGGAAACCACCAGAAGATGTAGGGAGGGTTGAATTTGTCTTAACTTGAGTTTCCCAACTTCAGACCCCAAGGAGGGAATTTGGGAGCACTAAGGGATGGTGAAAGAAGGAAGGAGGGGGACGTATAAATTATACCAGTAAAGGAATGTTCTCAAATAGCATGGAGCAGCACAGAGATTAACTGTGCTAGTGAATGAGATGCTGCTTGCCACTGTGGGTGTGCACAATGATCCCTCTGAATTGGATAATGCCTGGAATCCACCCCACCCACACACTGAGCACCTGGCTCAGCAGCACACATTGGGTGTGGGCCCTCCACCTTGGGATCCGTGGCTCACCAGGAGCCTCAGTGGAGCTTCCTACAGCCTCTCACTAGCCCAGGGAAAGATCAAAACAAAAATGCAATGTAAGATTTCAACTGAATGTGCACTGTGTTTGCATCATATTAAAGTAGAAAACCCTATGTGGCACCTGCCTAAGTCAGGGGCTATCTGTGTCATGGTTGTTTAGAAGAGGGAGTGATGAGCCTCCACAGAAAGGGTCAAGAACACTCATAGAGGATGCGGGGCAGCTGTGCTGGGCTGATGGGAAACAAGGCTGTAAAGGTGGCATTCATCCTGCCCCAGCAGGATTCAGCGCCACACCCAGTAACCTGGCCTGTGGGTTGGAATCACCAACTGAAATGCTTTCATGAGCCTGTAGAAGTATGAGGCATCTAAGAGCAAGGAACTGGGGTGGTGGAGACTGGGGGGAGTATAAAATCTTCAAATTCAGGAATATCTGAAACACTGAGCTGTCCAAACTAAACCGCCTCCAGGCCTAATGCCCACCAGACCCTGGATTCCAGCTTCCACAGAAAAGCAAGATTGACAGGCACCTGCACTCAAGCAGAAGAAAGCAGCTCCTGCAGGGATGAATGGAACCTGCAGGGCGGAATGGAGCCTGCAGCTCCTTCTCTACATCATCCATGAGCATCAGTTCCTGTGGACTGCCCCACCCAGCTCCCAGGCTTAGCTTGACCCAAAGTAGGTTCATTCTGACCAGGCTTGCCCAAGATTAGCATCACACCTGCAGTTTCTTGGTTCCGCCTTCAAATCTCCAACTGCCCATATTCAAACTTGTCCCTTGCATTCATTTTCAAGTACATATCTCTTCACACTCTGGTCTTGGGGCTATCAGGGCACCCTACCCTTTGGAAAGTCAAGGTCTTACAGTCCTGGGGAAGGAGGAGCACAGGGATCCCAACAAGAACAGACAGGACACTTGGGCTATTTAGGGAGCTGGAAGTCCAATCACAGGCTCCTTTGCTGACTGGCATGAGGAACTTACCTCCTCTGAATCCCAGTTTCCTGTTTCCAGAGAGGGTACTCACCCCTCCTGGAGACCCGATGGTGACATTGTGAGGATCAGATAAGCCCATGAACATGTAGGTGTTTGGAAAACTGTTGACATTGTTCTGTCTACTCCTTTTAAGCACCAGTTGCAAAAGAATTGTGCAGGGTGGGGGTGTTGTAGGATGGACATGCATCAAAGGAGTCTGCAGTGTACTGGTTAGGTTGTATCATTGTAAGATCTGCATACAGTGTGGGTTTTAAAGGGTGTCCAGGACACCAGTAGAACTTCTGCTACCCAGAACCATGTTTGGCTTTAATAAGTCAAGGGGCAAAAGTGAAGCAAAGACACAAGAGTCCGTTTTGCAGGTTGAGTGTGCTGTCCAGTGCTGAGCTCTCCTCCCCAGCCTGTATCCCACACCCCTGCACACCCCTGAGCTCTGTGTCCTAAGCACGAAGTGGTCCTGAGGGGCAGCTGTCCCCAAGGAGCTGTTCCTGCCTGGTCCGCAGGAGAGCCAGCAATTGGGACTGGGCTCCCCTCCCCATGGGACCTCGCCAACTTCCTTGTCTATCCCCATTTAAAGATATTGTCCAGGTCAAATTCCTGAAGGCCTGTGGGAGTGTGAAGAGTGAAGGAATCCAGCCCTGCCACTCCCACCCATCTCTAGCTGGAGCCAGAGGCCTGGGCTCACACAGCCAGGCCCTGCCTCGACTTGGGTCCTCACCTGCAGCCAGCCTCATGCCCTACTGCTTTGCCAGGTGTTGGCAGGATGGATTTACCGTTAAGTCAATATTTAATTTCACGTGCCTCTCAGATCCATCTTTAAAATGGTGAGTACATCTTGCATTAGGATACGAGCCCTGGAGCCGAGTCAGACCCTGTTTGCCAGGCTGTGAACTCAAGTTGGAGACACAGTAACAGACGCAGAGCAGGGGAGGAGTCCTCAGCAAGGAGCAGTGCCCCTGCATGGCCTTACCTCCCCCCTTTCATTAGGAAAATGGAAAAAGGAGTTGGTATTGATTTAATTGAGCCTCTGCAGATGATGCTCAGGATTTCAGCCGGCCCCAAGACTTAACAATAATGAAGAGAAATTTTTTAATAACATGAGTAGGAGTTCTTCTCAGTCGTATATCATAATACTTCACAGGATATTTTCATTATGTGAAGAAGAAAAGGCCCTATGCACATAATCTTTCCACATCATAGAGTAAGAAATAAGCAAAGGGATACTAAATGAAACTTAAAGTCAAATACTTCATTAACTGTGTAGAACCTAAAGGTATGGGTACCTATCAGAGTTCCCCTGTGTCAAAATGATTTGTCCAATGCCACCCAGATCGTCAGCTTAAAACTAGAAACGGAATTCTTGGCCTAATCTTACAGAAACTGGTTGAGCTTCCGTTTCCTGGTCTGGGAAATAAATCATTGCCTGTGGGATGGAGATGGCCAGGAAGTGAGCTCCAGCCAGGAAGGAAGGGAGGGAGGGGAAGAAGGAGACAGGAAAGCGCAGGAGCAGGAAGAGGGGCCTCTGGGGATGTGGAAGAACTAAGGCCTCTGGGCAGACTCGCTTTTAATACACAAGTGCTTTACCCCATGTCAATGTGCTGCCCTCCTTCAAAATGTGCCCCAGGGCTGTGGGTTTTGTTGGCAGTAAAATCACAGCAAGGGAGTCATACTATCCACGGTTAAATGACTCCAGGAGGTACCGGAAGTGGACACATTTCATCAGTGAGTTCCATTGCCTGCTCCTACATGTCAAAAAGGGCCCCTCCCTCAGGGCACAACCAGAGTCACTGCTTAGGTTGATAGAGGACTAGCCGCAGGCCTCCAAGGGCACAGGTTCCACCTGCCACAGCACCACTCACACCAGTTCTTCCAACATCAGTGTGGTAAAGAGCTGGGAGTATGGGGCTGGAGCCAGGTGGAGGAGGACATCTCTGTAACACATCTGTACCGGGTGTGGATTTGGGATTTCACCATGATGAAACATACTTGATCAGGACAGTGGCACAGACCTCCTACACAAGTGCATCTTCAAGCCTCGAGCCTTTCCCCATCTATCAGGCTTTTGCAAAACCCCTCCTGAATCGCAATTCTGGAGCCTTTACTGGAATAAAATGATTTCCTTTGAAAATGTACCAGACACCGAACTTTGCACAACCGGTGTCATTCAACAGTTGTGAGGTCTTAAACTGACCTTTGGCTTGCAGTAATAAGGGTCTTTGTCTTAGTTTACAGCAGGAAGGTCACTCTCCACGTGAGGACATGTTAAGATTCTCACAGTGGGGCTGGGATTGTGGCTCAGTGGTACAGTGCTCGCCTAGCACACATGTGAGGCCCTGGGTTCAATCCTAAGCACCATGTGAAAATAAATAAATAAAATAAAGGTGTTGTATCCAACTACAACTAAAAATTAAAAAAAAAAATAGATTCTCACGGTGGCCATTCCTTTTTCACTCAGCCTTGCACACTCCACTCAGTTCTGAGGACTCTTGTCTGATTGCATCCATGTGCCGGACAGTATTCAACAAAGCCACTGAAATAAAAGGAGGATCCTGGGGATAGGCCACATGGGAATCACCGACCTCCATCTATTCCCTTCAAGAGCGCACGCTCCCACCGCGAGTGCCTAATGATGCTCTTTATCATGTGGGCTTTTGCTAAACAGCCAATTAGGAAAACATTGACTGCTCTAACCCACCTTCAGTGAAAATTAGGTTATACCACTCCAGTTGTATTCATGGGAAAAGATTCAATCAATACTCCCCTTAAAATTCATGTCTACAAATTTCTGGCTGGCGTCTGAACTCACTTCTAGTTGTTGGGTCACTTAGTCACCTTGAGCCTCTTGACTGATCAGCCTGCCCAGTGCCATGGGGAGTGAGGCTGCCTGCCCTGGGGACTGCTTGGTTTGTACCAGGGGCCCCCAAGGTGCACATATAAAGGTGTGTCCTGAGTGGTGGTGTTGGAGGTGCTGTGGACCCTGAGAAGGTGGGGCTGGGGAGGCCCTGCAATCACCCAGGGAGTGTCCCTGAAGGGGCTGTGGGACCCCAACCCATTTGTTCTGTTTCCTGAGCTGTGCTCCCTGTGTGTGCTGCCTTTCCTCAGAGGCACGAACCCATGGGCTACCTGACCTTGGACTTGAACCTCCAGAACCAAAAGCCAAAGCAAACTCTTTCTTTCTAAGTGTGCAGCACCTGCTGTTCATGGCAATGATTCCAAGCTGGATGAGGCAGGTGCTGCCCCAGAGGGCGAAGTAATGCATGCCGAGCCCCCTGGCACACAGAATGTACAGGAAGAAAGTCTTAAGGAGAGGGCTCAGAGGGCCCACAGGGAATGTGGCCAGACATGGAAGTGGGAGGCAGAAGCCTGAGGGCCAGATGGGACCCCGGCTGACACTGAAGTTTTTAACCCAAACACCCTGCCATGTTTCCCTACACACAAAAGAATCCGGCTTCTCTAACCTTGCAGTGAAGAGGATCACAGAGATGAGTTCCAGAGAGTGAGTCAATCACAGGTCCAAGTGTCCTGAGCTGTGTGCATCAAGCTTTCCCCAACGCCCTCACTTCCTTTAGCCATGACAACCAAGCCTGAATACAGGAATGGAAACCTCAAAGCATCTCTTAGAACTGATTTGCTCTCCTGTCAGTGCAAGAGGGAATGAGAGCACAAGACAGGAGGTGAGCAGAATGCTAGATTGAGGTGGTCCTGTCGTCCTGTTGAGCCTTTGTTTCTCATCCAAGAAGAGGCACTGTCATTGTGCAGGACACCCAACTTGGAGGTTCAGTAAGATGATCGAGCAGGTGAAGGAATGTAAGGGCAAATCATGAATGTAAAGCATCTGTAGACGCCGCGATGCCCACGTGGGGCTCCCTGACCTCAGCCTCTCCCTGGTCTTATAGTGCCTATGCAGAGGTTCCCCCAGGGCCCCCATGGGTACCATGGTGACCCCAGAGGGGCTCCCCCAGGGTCCCTTGGGTACCCTGGTGCCATGCAGGGTCTCCTCCAGGTTCCTTACAGATACCATAGTGCCATGCAGGGGCTCCTCCTAGGTACCATATACCCATTTGGGGGGCTCCCCCAGGCTCCTCTTGGGTACTGGAGCTCTCTCTGGTTCTTCCTGGTACCATCAGCCCATGCAGGGGATCCCCCGGATTCCCCCCCCAGACCCCTAAAGAGCAAGTAAGGAGAGCTGGCTCCTGTTTTTCCACCCACCCAGCAGATGTGGCCTGTCACCTGCTCAGACCTTCAAGCCTCTAAGGGTCCTGCTTGTCCTCCAAGTCTCACTTTCCTCTCTGATGGCAGCCATGATGCACATTAGGGTAAAGACTGTACCCTGCAGTGCCAGTTTGTTATGGTTTGGACGTGAGAGTCCCCCACAAGCTCATGTGAGAGACAGTGCTGAAAGGCTTAGAGTTGAAATGATTGGGTTATGAGAGCCTTAACCTAATCAGCACATTAATTCCCTGATGGAAAGTACCTGAGTGGTAACTGAAAGCAGATAGGGTGTGGCTGGAGGAGGTGGACCCTGGAGGCATGCCTTTGGGGTACATATTTTGTATCTGGCTGAAGGGAACCACCCTCTCTGCTTTCTGATCATCATGTGAGCAGCTTCCTTCCACCATCTTGCACCATGATGTTCTGCCTCACCTACCCAAGGAGTGGAGCCTGCTGTCTATGGATTGAGACCTCTGAAACCGTGAGCCCCCAAATAAACTTTTCCTCCTCTAAAATTGTCCTTGTCATGTCTTTTAGTCACAGCAGTGAAAAAGCTGAGTAAAACACTGTTCTACCCAATATTACTTCTGGAGCATGCCCCTCTACTTCATTGCCCTGATCCTGAGCCCCCTGTTCAGGATATTTTCAGAACTTGGCAATTCCAGGTATCTTTGCCTGGACCTAAAACTTCCTGTTTTTCAGACACTCAAAATTCCCAGCTGGCTTCCCTCACTTCATTCTTGGAAGGTTCTGGTTGGGATGTGATTGTCCACATTGGCTGCATGTTGGAATCCCTGTATTATCCAATGATTTAAAACTGGAATAAAACAACATGTGTGGGTGCAGCTTCCCCACTGGGGTCTGGCTTGATGGGTCTGGAATAGAGCTGGAGCACCAGTTTTTTTTTTTTTTTTTTTTTTTTTTTTTTTGCAAAGCTGCTCTGTGATTCCAATAGGCAGCCAAGGTTATTCCCAGCCAAGTCGTAACCTGGGATGGGGTGAGGACAGGACAACCCTCCTCTCACCTACACTGGATGCTGTGGCCTGAATCTACAACAAAAACCACCATTCCTAAGCAGCAACGTGTTATCTGTCCAGAAGCCAAATCCCAGGGAGACTGGTCGAAAGGGCAGCCTGATCCACTGGGTCACCCTGTCTCAGGCAGCAGGAACAGTTTTGGTGAGACCACAGCCTATTCCTTTAGCAGGCCCTGGGGAGAGGGGAGAGCCCCCAGCACCGTGGACATGGTGCTTCCTGTGGCAGACAAAATTAGAATTTGTGTGGTCCAAAAGTTAGCTTTGGGGTTCTATTTATTTCTGTACCTCTGTAAATTTGAAATCACTTTGGGCTGGAAGTCTTAGTCTTCTCCATGTTTCAAGTGTTTGGTGAGGAGTTAGACATGGAGGAGGCGGGAGGGGCAGACTCAGGGTAGAGGCTGAGTCACTCTAAAAGAAGCAGTCCTGGGCCCTCTGCATGCCCAGCTCATTCCCCTCTAAGGGCATAAGCCCAGCTGGGCAGCATCATCTCTCTGGAATGGCCACTAGGTGCAGGGACAGCCTAATAAAATAACGTTGTGAAATTTTTCCATCTGGTCAGATGGCTCCAGGCCCTGTTCAGGATGAGGGGGTCTCACTCCCTCGGCAGCTTGCTCAGCCGCCCTCTGCAGGAACTCGCTGGATGGCTTGGTGACAGGACTTGAGTGACGCTGCCTCTCGGGTGTTTCTGCTGTGGTGAGATGTACATGGGTTGTTCAGCAAAAGAACAGACATATTTCTAGGTCTTTTCTCTCTGTTGAGAACCTGGAACAGAAATGATGCACTTTTTTTTTTAAAGAAAACCGGATAAATTGATCTTTTTATTTGTATGGATGCTAGCAGTCTTCAATCCTTGATTTGAAAAGATGAGCAAATTTCATAACCCACTAAATAAATGCTGTGTGTCCCAGGAAGGCCTCCTCCACAGGAAAGAGGTCTTATAAGAATCTACACCTTCCTTCCTCCCCACACTGCGGAAACAAAATCTAACAAAATAAACCCGACTTCCGACCCTGTGATGATGCTCGCACTCGCACATCACTGCATGAACATGATTGTGCGGGAAACAAGTAGGTTGCCAAGGTCATTTGGAGAGGGAGGGGCCACCGAGCTCAGGAGAGGGCAGAGAAGTTTTAGCAGGTGTTCAGAATGAGACTGGAGTTTAACGCGTGGAAGGCCTTCCCTTCATAAAATGATTCCTTAAGATCACGAGGGCATTTTTCTATCCCAAACCTCTTGGTGATCTTGGCTGACCCTGAGATACCAAAGCATGAGCAAATCACACACAGCATCCTTGAATAAGTGTGTGTGTTCCGAAACCAGCAGAGAACCTCAAAGAAGGCAGACATTAACAGAATGTTAACAACAGAATACCCAGAAGGATTATTTAGGGAAATAATAGTCTTCACGCAGTACACATGTGCTGACCTGATTTGATGTAATTAGAGTGGCAAAATAAAACCCTCCCTGTAATTATGATTTGGAATTGTTTTAAATAAGAATATCTGCCCAAAATTAAGTGGTGTGTAGGCACTACTATTTCCTTGTTATATTCTTATGCAATCTATTCTTATACTAAGACAGAGAGGTTCTGAGTGTGGGGACTGAGAGCCTCAAAGATGGCAGGTCTTATTGTATGCATTCCATCTGAGGAGAAGGGTGCAAACCCGGGTATGGCTTTGGGCTATATTTAGTAATTGCTGTGTGTGGACAGGATGAGCATGGAAGGTCTGGATGCAGGATCCCTTGATGATGGGAAGGCAAGAGTCCAAGTGGAGCCTTTGCTTTATTGATATCTGACAAGTCATGTATCACCATTATGTATTAGATGTTGACTCAGCACGAACATAGGACACATCACAGGAAAATATGTGTTTTTATAGGAATGCTTAAAATATATCCAACCTCAAAATCAGCTTAGCAATTAATAAAACCTTCCAGGATATCTTCTAGGCAGGGAATTTAAAACACTGATCATGCATGTATTTGCAAAGTGATGCAGAGTTCTAAAGAAATAATTCCAAAGAAATTTTAAAGAAAAGATAACATGAAGTCATCATGGGTTATCACTTGGGGTGACTCCCAGGTGCTGACCCAGTAATGGCCCTCCTGTCCTCCCCAACAGTGGTCCTTTCTCAGGAGCAGGAAGCCAACCCTGTCCTACCTCATCCTTCTGAAAAAAAACATGCTTTCCCCACCTCCCCCACCTTCCCCAGGATCCCCAACCCTAAGCCCTTCCTGGGAGAACACATGAAGCCACATCTCTCCCACCAGAGCCAGTCCCAGCAGGCATGCTGAGCATCAGAAGGTGTTCAGGATGTGAGGTGCCCTGGCTTCTGGACCCAGCTCCAAGTGTCACCAGAAAGCATACATGCAGTACAGTGTTGTAACTTTTTTGTTAAAAAGTTAATGGTGTGGGCTGGTAGTAAAGCTCCTGATAATAGGTAGTGAAACAGTATCCTGGATTGAAGCCAGACTCACCCTTGGAAAAGCTTGGAAAATGCCTGCTCACAGAACTCCCACACTTAGAACAGCGGGCCACACCTCAACAGGATAAAAGACAGTGAAAAGGCCTGGGGACTGGTCTTTAACCCAAGAGCTGAAAAGTTGAGAAAGAAAACTTGACTTTTTTTTTAATCTGCTTGGGTATGAGGAAACACATCCCAGGAGTAGCGCTTTCCCCTGCAGTGCAGGCTTCCTGAGCATGCACCCCACAAAATGAGAGCCTTTTAAAATGCATATTCACGTAGCTTTCTGCTCCTTCTGGGAGTGTATTATTCATCGTTGTTCTAAACTTTGGTACCTAAGATCACACATAGATTTGATATTTTATGGAAGATGATTGTATGTGCCTCTATTATGAACTGTGCTGGAGGCACAGACACCCAGGACCAGGAGTCCAAGCTCCTGGGACCCGAAGCCAGAAGCCGGGAGACCACTAAGGTGCTGGGGAGGGGAAGGAGCAGCAGTTCACACTGCAGTCCTCTTACCCAAGCCTGCTGCAGCCACACGAGAGGCCTTTCCAAGAGCATTGATGCTCATCATGCAACTTGTCTGTTGGCTTTGATCCTGCTCACACTTGAGAATGGCAGAGCTGAATGTCTCGGGTGCTGCTCTTGCCCTTGAGTGCTTGGCACAAGAACAGGCACGTGCTAAACACTGGCATAGAGGTGGCAGCATTTTCACTGTAGGCCACTCTTCATGGGTGATCTGAGGCCCGGATCTTGTGTCATACTCAACGCTGCCTAAAACACAGCCTGCAGCCTCTCAGACCAGGCCTGGCATCCTCCTCCCCAGGACGCTGGCAAATGGCATGGTGTAGGGCAGCATCCTCCAGACAGATTCCTCCACCTGGAAAGCATGCTGTCCAGAAGCTCTCCAAACACATGCCTGCTTCTTCCATAAACATTTCATTGGTGTGTGACAGTTTTACATAATATAGGGTGCACTGTGATGTGTTCATAATGCACCTTTCATAATGGTCTGTTTCATCCCCTCGTCTCCCCATACATCTCCCATCCCTTCCGGGGTTCCCGTCCACTCTACTGGCCCCCTTCTCTTTCCATAAGATCCCTTTCTTTTCCTTTTCCTTTCTTCCTTCCACATATGAGAGAAAGCATATGACCCTTGACCTTCTGAGTTTGACTTATTTTGCTCAACATGAGTCTCTAGTTTCATCCTGCAAATAACATAATTTCCCTTTTTTTATGGCTGAATTCAACTCTATTGTGTGTATATATACCACATTTTCCTTATCCATTCATTCGTCAGTGGACACCTAGCCTGGTTCCACAGTTTGGCCATTGTGAACTGTGCTGCTATAAACATGGGTTCGTGTGTATCTCTATAGTATGCTGTCTCTTCATTCTTTTGGGAACATACTCAGCAGTCACAGAGCTGGGTCATGTGGTGGTTCTATGCCTAGTCTTTTGAGGAAACTCCATACTGATTTCCATAATAGTTGTATGAAAGTACAATTCCTGCAATGATGTATAAGTGTTTCTATTTCTCCACATCCCTCCAGCATTTATTATTGTTTGTATTCTTGATGGCTGTCATTCTAACTGGACACACCTGTTTCTTTGGTTAGAAATCAAATTGAAATCTGGACAAAAGAAAGTGTATAAAAATCCCATTTTTTAAAAATTTTTTATTGTTGGTTGTTCAAAACATTATAAATTTCTTGACATATCATATTCCACACTTTGATTCAAGTGGGTTATGAACTCCCACCTTCACCCCATACACAGATTGCAGAATCACATCAGTTACACATCCATTGATTTACATATTGCCATACTAGTGTCTGTTGTGCTCCGCTGCCTTTCCCATCCTCCACCATCCCCCCTCCCCACCTCTCCCCTCCCCTCCCCTCCTCTCTCTCTACC
>NW_026000240.1:15480545-15612415 GCF_001458135.2 Marmota marmota marmota
TGCGATGGAAATCCTTCCTCCAGGTTCCGGAGCACCCCACTATTGCTGGAAATTCCTAACAAGATAGCCTTTAGCCGTCCTGACTTGTCATACTCCCACACAGTGAAGCAGCACACGGGGGCAATGCACTCCCCTCGCCGCCATCTTCTAAAAATCCCATTTTTAAGGGGGGAAACATTCTACTTAATTTTATTCTCATCCTCTCAGAAAACGTATCTGTACATGAATGCATTGCTGGGGCAGCATCTCTGCCCCACTACAGATACTCGCCCATCATTTTGGGAGAAATATAGATTAAACATGAAAGATTTGATTTATTAAAAAAAATTTGTCTTTCCTGGTAGCACATGGTAGCTAACAAAGTTGATTTCACAGAAGTAGAGATCTGAGTAATGGCCTCTGGAGGCTAGGAAGGGGAGAGGGAAGGGAATAGAGGGAGGATAGGGGAGGCTGAAGAGCAGGTGCCAAGATACTGCTAGGTGGGAGGAAAAGGGTGTCGTGCTCTACAGCCTGGTAGGAAGACTCTGGCTCACAGAAGCGAGGAAGTCTGCACTTCCCAGCTGAAAGCAGAGGCAAATGTTGGAAGAGATGGCACTCTCTCTCTCATGGCTTGGCTTTGCTTATGCACCATACACATTTATCAGATCATCACAGTGTACCATAAACAGGCAGAGTCATTACATGTCAACAAAAACACAACAACCCCCCAAATTCTTAGTGCATGCAACTGACCAAATGTCAAGTTTTATCCCACAAAGTTTGTCACTGGTTGTGAGGAAAAAAACCGTGTTTGAGACACACATTCCCAGGCTCCTCCCTGCACCACTGGCTTGATGCTTTCTGTGTGTCCATCGACACAATTAGGGCTTAGGAGGTGTGAGGCCTGTGAGCTATCTTGATGGAGCTGCATTGTTCCCTGGATAGCATGTGGCTGTTGGTAGCTGGACTGGGGTGTCCCAGGCTTCCAGGAAACATCTCTCCACTTCTGCTCAGGTAAACATGAAATCTGCCAACTCTGGGGAAAATGCTGATGGGACAAAGCCAAGGTCTGTCCTTCCTTTGAGTTGAATAGAAATTTTGTGCCTGGAGGTAAGATCAAGGCTATGGATCATGATCAAGCACCACCCACAGCCAGAGCAGAAAGTGCATCATCAGAGAAGTGAGAAATTGTGCTCCATTTGTGTATAATAAATCAAAATGCATTCTGCTGTCATGTATAACTAATTAGAACAAATTTTTAAACATCTAAAAAAAAAAAAAAGGAAGTGCATCATCAGGCTGATTCTGGGGCTGCTTCTTCCCTGCTTAACTTGCAAGGAGACAGTCGCTGCTGGTTCAATTGAGATACAAAGGTAGATGCTGGCACAAGCCCTGCTCTGCCAGAATCTTTGAGAAGCAGGTAAGTATAATTCATTTATAAAAAGATCAGAAAATTAAATACATCAAAAAAGAGGCATTATTGACTTCAGTAAAGTGAGCAATTGACTTTAGCAGAAGTTTTAAATGGCCCTGCTTGGTGATTGAGCTACTTGTCTTCCCTCAAGCATGTCCAAGTCCTGTGCAGTGTTAGACAATGCTTGAGAGGTGACTTATAAACACATGTCTTAGAGAAAAATAAAAATTGTTTGAAAAGTAACTAAAGTAAGTAAAAACATTTGCATGTCATTTGCTTTGGGATCAGGAACACTACAGAAGTGAATCTTTGAGAAGATTGCAGTCCGCTTGGGCATAACATCAGAGGCAAGCACGGCAGTCGTTAGGAACATGGTATCCGGCTGGGCTGGTGGCAGACACCTGAAACTCCAGCGACCCCGGAGGGTGCTGCAGAAGGGTTGAAAATTCAAGGTCAGCCTCGGCAACTTAGTGAGGCCTTGTCTCAAAATAAAAAAAATTAAAAGGGCTGGGGGTGCACCTCAGTGGTAGAGCACCCCTGTATTCAATCCCCAGGAATTGAAAAGAAAGAAGATATGAGAGTTGGGATCTCAATGAGGTTGAGTCCTAGCTCTGTCACTGATTTCTCACCTGATTTTCTGAGACTTACATTCTTAATCTGTTCATATCAGACAGTGAAATTGAATTCACAGGGTTTTTGTAAGAATAGAAGGTCTAGAATGCTCTAGAAAGGGGCTGTCTTGAGAGTGCTTTGTCAGTGGTGGCTTTGTGATTGACACATGGTTTAAGTGATAGGTGAACCCTGGGGCACTGACTCGGGAGGGACAGTCCCTGAGCTGGGTGTGAAGCAGACTGCTTTTGCCTTAACTTTCCAGAAACGAAAGGGCTTGCACTAAAGATGGATAGGGGAGTAGACTTCCATCAGCTGTGGAGGAGGCCATGAGCACCCACAGGGCCACGGAGCATGTGAGACCTGCAGCCCCTGCTCTCAGGGCCTCCTCCTTCATCAGTGGCCACACTAAAATCTGCCCAGTTTTCACAGCATGTTCCACCATTTATTCTGGGTCTCCTTTGTTAGAACTTCTTTTTTTTTTTGCCTGTTTTCTTTACCCCCCTCCATGAAAAATCACCTTAAATAAATAAAGGACATTAAAAATAAAATGGTGAAAGTGATAACCCAGCCTCTCCCCTTCCAGTTAACAGGAAGCCTCCCACTGGTGTTCTACTGGCCGTGCCTCCACACCTCCCTGTCTGTCTCGGCCTGCAACAGACGCATGTGCACACAGTCATCTGAGCTCATTAATTCACTCAAAAAAATATGCAATGTACATAAATATCTTTCCAGGTCAAAGAATGGCTTCGTTATGTTTAAGTGGGTGCATTACTTTCTGATATTAGCATAACTCGATAAACCCTTCATTGTGCATACTGCTTGTTTCTAGTCTTTCTCCAAAAAGGTGTCGAAGTGCTATAGTGACCACATTTGCATATTCATTTTAGCCCTCTGATTATCCCCTTAAAAATTCCTGGAAGTGGGACTGGGGATGTGGCTCAAGTGGTAACATGCTCGCCTGGCATACGTGGGGCTCTGGGTTCGATCCTCAGCACCATAAAATAAAACAAAGATGTTGTGTCCACCGAAAACTGAAAAATAAATATTTTAAAAAATTCTCTCTCTTCTCTCTCTCTCTCTTAAAAAAAAATTCCTGGAAATGTAATAGAGAGGCTAAGAGAATACTTGCAATTGTAGTATTTATACTCAGAAATAACAAGTAACATCACCATATTCCAGCCTAGAGAGGCAGGTGTAGGGACTACAGAGATCCTGAGACTCATAATAAGAAAATGCAAAATTATCGACAGCTCTGCTCTATCCCTTCATGAGCAAGATCAGTTTAGAAACTTCACAACTCTGGGAACCAATATTACTGGATAGACATTGGAAATTAACCCAAAATGTGAAAATATGAAGTATTATGTATGGTGTGGTGGGAAGGGCCATGGGATGGGAAGCCCAGCATGAATGCTGATGGCTGAAGCCAGGCCTGGAGCCTGGCCTAGTGCAGAGCCCAGTGGATTCCCAGACACAGGGGAAGAAGCCTCCCAACCTCTCAGAGCCCTGTCTCGTAGGAGTAACCATGACAGCCTCCTGACAGGGCAGTGTGAGAACAAGAGGTCGTCAATACCAACCAATAACACTCACTTGGTGAGATCCATTTTCCTTCTCGGGATGGAAGTGTGCAGGATCAGGGGTAATGGGGGGTGGGGGGCTTTGAGCAGAGGGGAAGGAGTGTGTGGGGAAATAGCATCCCGAGGAACCAGGAGCAAAGAGCTCTCCCTCACTCAGTCCAGAAAACACCCTGGATGAACTCCTGATGAATTTCATTTATTGAGAGAATGGAATCCATGATCATGCACTATCCCGGAACAGATCATATGACAAAAGCTACCCAGTGCCAACAGAGAGGCAAATGTAACTGGATCACCCAAAGACGAGCCACCACAGTGTGGGTCGAGGCCACTTATTAATAGAAATGTTAAAACATTAAATTAAACACTGGACAAAAGAATTCAACATGCAGTCAAATAATAACCTAATATGACCAGGTAGCTTTTATTCTAGTGATGCAAGGATAATTCAATATAATGAACTATTTATACATAAAACTGCACCAACTCATTAAATACAGAAACCCACTCAAGCATGGAGAGACATGAAAATTAATTGGATAAAATTTAATACCATGATTTCAAAAATCATTGGAAAAGAGTAATAAAAATACTTACATGGCATTATTATGAACTACCAGTCAATATTATATTTAATTATGATCTATAGCATCATTTTCACCAAAATCAAATGAAAAATGATCATGGTGATCATGGGATTGCAATGAACAAGATTTTCCAAAGTAGTGTTAAATAAAGGACAAGAGACATAACTAGCAGTTTGATACCCTGGAGAAGAAAGAGGTCAGGACCAATGAATAACACCAAGAGGTAAGTGAGCAACCATTAGACGTGATCCCAGATTCACCAGGGAGCTGTGTGTGAACTATATCCAAACAGACAGCAGACAATAGGCCCTGCAACAGGAAGGTTAGAACTCTGCTGGAGAGGCATCCTTGGCTCTGGACCAACATGATAATAGTGGAATGTATTTCAAAAGGAGGGGGGGGGGACCAATTCCGGCATGGAAAATGTGGATACCACACCTAATCGCCTGGTAGTTAAGGCATGACACAGAGGCTTCTCAAAATAGCAGAAAGAAAGCTTCCTCAGGGAACTGCCGTGAGATACTCAGTGAAGAACAGTTTTTCCATTTAGGTTTTCCTAATGCCATATAATGAAATCAATTTCATATGTTTATTAGATAATCAGCATAAATCATAAAAAATAAATTATTTTCCAGGTCTCTAAGAAATTTAGAAATGTTATAAATAGATTATAAAAGTTGGTTCACTGCCTAATAATATATTCCCCACTAAATAAAATTGAAAGAGAAAGAAAAGCAATGAAGATTTGCAGCAAATGCAGCCAAAGAGCTATGTATCCATTACCCGACAATGAAATACAATTAATAAGAAAATATTAAATCTCTGCAATTGATAATTGGGCAAAGCAATCACATCACTAACAAAAAAAATTATGGAAATAAGGACAGTGCACACAGCTCTTTTGTAGTATACCACCCTGTTAATACATCGATGAGTTCTTTTCTTCTTGCTAGTAGTCCAATTGTGTGCATCTTATTCAGAAAGACACCTCTGAAGAATCAAACTATCCTCATCTCTGATCATTTTTTTTACCTGTGTCATTTCAAATAAAAGGAAAATAATATTTGCATAAAGATTGTATCATTACTTGCACCAGAGGGAAAGCGAGATGGACCAAAATGATAACACTTGGACTCCACAGAATAGTACGCAGGCATTACAATTTTACTTATGTAAAAACCATAAAGCAGCATGGGAAGCAATTGTTCCTATCTTAAAGGAAACGAGCATGATACACAATTGTGTGCAAATTACCTACTTGACTGCATTTTTAGAGACCTATGTAGAGAGGAAAGAAGAACATCCCATTTAAGATTGACAGAAAATGCTTACACTCCATGCCAGGCTCTGCTCCAGGACCCTTTTGCGAGCTATCTTCCCGAGCCATCTTGACCTCACAACCTTCATTTCACCAGTTAGGAATTTGAGGAGTGGAAGCAGCTACTGGCCCTGGGCCACACAGTGCAACCCTTGTGCTGGAAGGCTCTAGTCTCTGGATTCAGTGCTGCATGACCACAGCAAACCCCCAAAACAGAGAAGCAAGGATGACGGTATCAACACTACCCCTGGCTGATATTTCACATCTTTCTCTAATATCCTTAATGAAATATTAAAATGTCTGGGTGGGAGGCATTTAAGGGCTTGGCCTGAGGGAAGGGGAGTGTGGAAGAAGAAAACAGGGCCATTGGCTCATGCCAAAGGAGGTGGCTGTGTGTTGCCCTCAGGCTGCAGGAGGGGAGGGCTGTTCTGCTTCTCCCTGGGCCTCCCCTGAAGCTGAGAGCCAGAGAAGGATCCAGGGCCTGCTGTGCAGTCTCAGCTGGCTGTGATGCCCACGAGTCCAATATCTGGTCTCTGATCCACCTGTGCTGCTCTCTATCAACTCAGAGGTACAAGAACCCCGAATTACTAGTCCCAGCACACAGCCATTACTTTGCATCCTATAGAAAAATAAGTAATGGATGTTGTTCTGCTTTTTTTTTCAATGAATTCAATAATAAAAATTACCCCACGTGGAAAGGAAAAGCTATGGCAGTTGTATGTATAGCTACATAACCATAGGCTGATGCTTATTCAAGTCTATGGGAACAGTATAGACTAATGCCTGCAATTTATCTCCAGTTATTGAAAATGAAGAGACGATGTCAATGCTTTAGGCTGCCATTGAGGAAAAATAAGAATTACAGAAATTGCCCATATTTTAAAAATATCACTAGGAAGAAAAGCACCTTGTCATCTCAATATAAAGCCTTCTTCTCTTTTGGCAGAAGAGCCAGCGATTCCTATAATAAAAGTTACCTGGAGGATATGTATGAATAAGCTCAGAAAACATGAATAAAAGGAATAGAAAGAATTACTTGGAGCTACAGTTGTTGATCATGAGGATTAGGTCTAACAGAAAAAATGCATCCTTTGGGAAATCCTATTAATTCCGAAAAGCAGATTTTGCTTCCCCATGTGCCTTTGCAGTGTCTGGTGCTGAGACCTATTTTCATTGAATTTGAGAAAGGGGTTTCCGATGCTTCAACATCTGCTCTATACAAAAGGCAACTGGAGGATTCCAAACACGCAGACAAACAAAGAAATGAAAGGAAGGAAGGACAGAAGGAGGGAAGAGAGAGTGGAAGAATGATAGATAAACCCCCAAAAAGACACATGAACACACAAAGCCACCGGCACACTGAATCTACATAAACCGTTGGGTTTGCAGATAGTTTAATTTTAGCCATATACTGAATTACTACAAGAAAATTGTGGAAACAAGAAGAAGCAGGAATGGCCAGTGTTTTAAGTGCCAAGTGGTTTGTTGAACTACTCTGGAAAGATCCTCTTCTTTGTGGACTCTCTGGTCCCCTCCTCTCCTCTTCCATTGTCTTTCAATCTTTACATAGATGGAGTCTCATTCCACAGTAGGTGAAATAGCCTCTAAATAGAGCTGGCTCCTAAGGGACCACTGATCCACTCTGAGAACAGGCTCTTTCTCCTCTCTGTGTTGTATGCATTGATCCTTGAAAGCACTATCAGCCATTGTCATTCTGCACTGTCTAGTGTCTTAGAGTCCTGCTGCCACAGATGCAAAGCCCAGCACCCCCATCTGTAAAGGACTTCTAAAGCCAGCAGAGTTGTTTGGTCCTGTGATCTCACCTCTACCTATTTCTGAGCATTTCACAGAATCGGTCAGACCCCAGAGGCTTTAAGCAAATGTCGAGTTTTCTAAAAGCAACGAATCTAGGGCAGATGGCATGTGTTACAAAGGGTATCCCTGTGGGCTCACATGTTGCTTTGGCAACCCTAGATTGACATGTCAGGATTTGCTATGATTGAAGAAGCAATGTTGAGGTCCTGATTCAAGAGAACGTTCAGTGCAGTTGGACGTTGTGTGTTGGACAGCTTTTCCTCACTGTGACCAGCATTCCCGAAAAGAACAACTTCGAGGAGCAAAGATGTGGGCTCAGAGTTTTAGCAGTCTCAGTCCCTGGTTGCTGGCTGCATTCCTCTTGGCCTGAGGCATGGTAGAACATCACCGTTGAAGAGCAGAACTTGGGAAGGGAAGCTGCTCAGCCCACAGCAGCCAGGAAGCATCGGCAGGCCAAGAGGCACCTGAAAAGGAGCCACCTGCCAGTGGTCACCCACCATCAGTGCATCAGTCCATGACAAGGTCCGAGCCCTCAAGATCTAATCACTGCTGAAAACCCCTGACTCTGAGCCTTGTTGTGCTAGAGACTGGCTTCCAACCAGAGAGCTGTGGGGGCATGTTCCAGATCTCAACCAGCAGCAATTGGCTGACTCAAGTTTTGCATTACAGAAGCCTTAATCCTCAAAACTCAGCATTTCAAAAATCTTTCCAAGCTATGTCTAGAGTCTTTGTTTTTAATAATCATGGAATAAAGATATTCAGATACAGAACAGAAGGTTTAGGGAGGAGTCACAAACTCAGGCCCATGAGAGCCGGATGGGAAAAGATGGAGGTGAGTCCAGCCAGGGGCTGGACAGCAGGAAGGGTGGGGTGCCACGGCCCCTGAGGAGCTGGAGAATTCATGGCCAAACAAGACTGTCCTGCTGACCACATCTGGCTCTGGAGGAACCAGAGACCTTCAATGCCCATCATCAAACTGGGGGTGTCCTGTGCCCACCCAGGGATGTCTGTGACCATTACTTTAGAAAGCTAGCCTTGACCAAATGGGATGCCCCTCCACACCCAGCAGGATGGCTAAAAGAATCAGGAAGTAAGCCAAGAGTTGAGTCTGGGCTTGGTCATACAGTGAGGAGTTGGGAGAACGAGAGGGTGCAGAGGGAAGGCACCTGGGCATGGCTGTGTCCCCAGGAGGCAAATGCTAAGCTGTGCACCCCAGAGAGCAGGAGCTCTGCCTGGTGGTCACAACTCAGGGCTTGGGTGGATGCAGAGGCCTCTGAAAGCGTGAGCTCAGCATGGGGGCCACAGAGAAGCTGCGTATCCAGTGGGCGGCTCATCTGGGGCCAAAGTGACTTTCAGGCTCCTGAAAGAGATCTCAAGGGAGACTCTGAGACATCTCAAGGTAGTCAGGGGCTGGTCCATCAACACTGGTCATACTGTGCTGCCTAGATTAGCCTATGGCGCTGCACATTGTGGTGACCCCTGGAAGAAGGGGCGTGGCGGCTCCTTGTCCTCAGCACTGACACCTTTAATCTGTACCTCCAGCCCTGGGTTTTCAGGACACTGCAGTCTCTGGTATAGAGGGATTTTCATTGGTGGTTGGGAAGGGAACAGCTACCTTTGATTGAAAGTTTTGAACTCGTGGTTCTCGCAAGGCTTTACAGGAGCAGGTTGAAGGTTTTTTATTTAAGCTGTCAATATGCATTACTATGCATAGACCATGTCCCCAAAACCAAAACAAGACAACAAAACTAGACCTGCTTAAAAAAATACATATCATGATAAATTTTATGCTGGATATTAGGCAGCAATCTTTTGTTTTATTTTTACTAATATTCATTTTAATTGACAAACTATAATTGTATATAAGTTGATGCTTTGATAAATACAATGCCGATGATTAAATCAAGCTTAGCTATCATTTTTTTATGGTGAGGCATTTGAAATTTACTCTCTCGCTATCATGGAATTCAACATATTTTTAGTGACTATCATCTTCCTGTGGAATAGCTGATCTCAAAACGCATTTCTCCTGAATCTCTGAAACTCTATGCCTTTTGACCAACCACTCCTGTTCCTCCCTCCCCAGCCAGCCTCTGAACACTGTCATTCCATGACCTCTCTGTTTCTGTGAGTTCAACTTTTTAGACTCCATACATAAACGCACTCACGCAGTGCCTGTCTTTCCATGCCTGGCTTATTTTACTCAGCATGATGTCTTCCAGGTTCATGCACATTTTCTCAAATGGTAGACTTTCCTTCCTAAGGCTGAGTAGTTTTCAACTGTATGTGCATACCATGTTGTTTCCTTTATCCATTCTTCTGTTGACATATGGTTTAGATCCCATGTCTTGGTCGTTGTGAATAAGGCTTCAGTGAACACAGGTATAGAGATATCACTTTAACACGTTGATAGCAATGCTGGTGGATATATGCCTGCTGGTAGGATTGCGGATCATAAGGTATCTCTACTCCTACTTTAAGGGAATCTCTGTATGACTCTTCCTGAGGGCTGTACTAGATTACATTCCCATCAACTACACAGAAAAGTTCCTGTTTCTTCACGCTCACCAACACTCATCTTTCTGACATAAGACATTTTAGCAGGTGCCAGGTGATATTTCCTTGTCAACTTAATGGGCAGTTCTCTATTGACTAATGATGCCGGGCTTTGTTTTCATGAGTTGTGGGCCACTTGCATGTCTTCTGCTGAGAAATGTCTCCTTAGGTCTCCGTTTTTAAATCAAGATGTCTTTTTGCTAGAATCCCTCTTTGTTTCATGATCGTCAAACGTTTCCTCCCACCCTGTGGACTCGATCCACCTTGCTGATTGCTTCCTTTGTATGCAGAAATGTTTTATTGATGCCACCTCATTTGTCCGGTTTTGTCCTTGTTGCCTACTTTCAGGTCACATCCACAATAAGCCCAATATCACAGAGCTTCTTTGACATTCGTCATAGTATTTCTCAGGCACAGGTCTGGTAGTTTTGCAATTCCCCCCCTGTTTTAGTCTTCAGTCCATTTGGAGTTATTGTGTGTATGGTGTGTGAGAGATTCACTAGCATTCTCCTGCATCTGGATCTCCAGTTTCCCCAGCATTGCTGAAGAGACTGTCCATCCCCATTTTGAGTGCTTGGCACTGTTGTCCAAGATGAGTTCAGCACGAATGTGTGGGTTTATTTATTTCTGGGCTTTGTCCTTTTCCATGGGTCAACATGTCTGTTTTCAGGCCAGTGCCAGCTGTTTTGATCACTCTATAATATGTTTTGAAAGCAGGGATTGTGATGCTCCCAGCTTTGTTCTTTGTGCTCAAGATAATTTTGGCTACTCAGGGTCTTTAATAGTTCCATGCAGACTCAGATTTTTTTATCTCTTTCTGTAAAAAAATGACAGAAATTGATAGAAATGATAGTAAATCTGTAGATAACTTTGGGCAGTAAGGGCATTTCCACAATGTTAATTACTCCCATCCATGAACATGGGATGCATTTCCAATTTATTTGTGTCTTCTTCAATTTCTTTCATCGGTGTTTTATTGTTTCCAGTAAACAAGCCTTTTGCCTCCTTGGTTATATTCACACTGGGGTGTTTTACTTCATTCGCCATTGTTATTGTGGTGGGATTGTTTTATTCATTTCCTTTCTGGGCAGTTTGGCATTAGTATGCAGAAGCACTATTGATTTTCATGTTGATTTTGTATCTTGCAACTTAACTGAATTTTTATCAGTTCTAGCACTTTTGGGGGGGGGGGGAGTAGTGTCATTAGAGTTTTCTATATATAAGATACCTCATCAGGAAATAGGCAATTTTACTTCTTCCTTTCCTATTGTTTTTTTTTAATATTTCTTTCTCTTTCCTAGGGTACTGCAATATTTAAATGATGTCTAAAAGTGTTTTTTGTTTGTTTGGGTATTTGGGTGCTTAATCACTGAACAACATCCCCATCCTTTTTATTTTATTTTATTTTATTTTTTTGAGACAGAGTCTTGCTAAGTTACCTACAGCTTCACTAAATTGCTGAGGCTGGTTTTGAACTCACTATCCTCTTGCCTCAGCTTCCTGGGTCCTTGGGATTACAAGTTACACTATCCTGCCCAGTTTCGATGTCTACAAATGTTTTAAAATGCTTATGGAAACCCATACAATATCATATTGAGGTAGAAAAATAGAATGCCAAATTCTATATATCTTGTGATATTAACAAGAAAATATTGAGAATAAAGACTAACATTTTATGTTAATGTTTTAACAGTGATTATTTCTAGACAGTGAGATTACTAATAACCATTGTGTTCCCATTTATATATTTCTGAAACTTTCCAAGTTTCCTTGCCTTACTTTTTTAATTAAGAAAAAAATGTTTAATAAAATAAAGTTCACAAAATTTAAAAGGTGTGTCTCAGCATGCTGATTTTCCCAGGTGTCACTCCACATGATGGGACATATACAATTGGGACAATGCAGCATGGTTTTGCATTCAGGATGTGGTGTATATATACCTCATTATCTTTATTCATTCATCTGTTGATGGACATTGCGGATTGTGCTGCTATAAACATAGGTATGCATGCACCACTATAGTATGATGCCTTTAGTTCTTCAGGATAAATACTGAGGAGTGGGATAGCAGGTCCTATGGTGCTTCCATGCCTAATCTTTTGAGAAAACTCCATATTTATTTCCATAGTGGTTGTACTAATTTACAATCCCACCAACATGTAAAATTGTTCCTTTTTCTCCACATCCTCTCCAGCATTTGTTATTATTTATATTCTTTTTTATACATTTTATTTATTTATTTATTTATTTTTATGTGGTGCTGAGGATCGAACCCAGCACCTCGCATGTGCTAGGTGAACGCTCTACCACTGAGCCACAACCCCAGCCCCATTATTTATTTTCTTAATGACTGGTGTGAGATGAAATCTCAGTGTAGTTTTGATTTGCATTTTCCTAATTGCTAATGATGCTGAACATTGTTTCATGTATTTGTTGCCCCTTTGCATTTCTTCTTTTGAGAGGATCTGCTTAATTCATTTGTTACTTGATTTTTGAAGGGGTTTTTTTTTTGAGTTTTTTATATATATTAGATATTAATCCTCTGTCATAAGAGTAGTTAGCAAAGATTTTCTCTCATTTCTCTCATTGTTTCTTTAAAAACAAAAAACTTTGATGTGGGGTAGATCCAAGCTCTAGAGTTGCCTGAGACAGAGTGACCTGGCAGGCTAGTTCTTGTGTGTTCACTTATTAGGATTGGCAGATAAAATCTAAGATGCTAAGTTCAAATGGAATTTCCAATAAACAACAAATAAAATGTTGGTAAAAGTGTATTTTATAGATACTCAAGAACTGCTGCTGATAGAAATTCCAATTTAGCTGCACTCACTGTATTTTGTTGTTGTTGTTGTTGTTGTTGTTGTTGTTAAATCTGGCAACCCTACCGCCAGCCCTTCTCTCAGTGAGTTCTGAGGGAGACAGGTGGAACCCAGTGGGCCTCTCTTCTGCATTCACAGTAGGGTGAGGGGAGAAAGCACACGTAATCAAAGCCTTTGCCTTTTATAAGCACTTTACTACATGCCGTGATTTGGGAAAACAGCAATTACTATACTTAACATTACTTGTTTATTTTGTATCAGAAAAAAAGAACGTTTCCTCCCTTTTAACCTTGACAGGAAACCACAATATGTCCTTTTCATTAGTGCCTCCAGAGAATTCCAGAAAACCAGGCAGAGCAAAACAAAGGAGGATGGAGATGGGGAGGTGGATACATAAAGAGCAGAGTGGCAGCCAGCGAGCTGGAGTTTGTCAGGGGGTGTGTGCTTGTGTGGTGAAGAGGCATACACAGGGCATGCTGGGGTGGGGGGAGCCGTGCAAGATAGGGCCACCTGCTCCATTGCTGCTGGTGTAGGGATCATACATGCCCCTGTGCACTAGATGTACTTCTTGGTGCTACTACAGTGTCCTCCTCCTCCCTTCCCCCTTCACCTCCCCTCCCTCCTCCTCCTCCTCCTTCTTCTTCCTCATCTTCTTCTTTATCTTCTTCTTTCAGTACTAGGGATTGAACACAGGGATGCTTAATCACTAAGCCACATCCCCAGCCCTTTTATAAAATATATATTTTATTTTGAGACAGGGTCTCACTAGATTTCTTATAGCCTTGATAAGTTGCTGAGGCTGGCTTTGAACTTGCAATCCTCCTGCCTCAGCCTCCTGAGCTTCTGGGATTACAGTCGTGGGCCACCACACCTGGCTTGCAACACAGATCTTGAGGTATGTGCTGGGACAAGGAAGTGGTGCATGCATGTGAGGATCATCCTTCTCAGTGGACCCCCTCCCATCTTTCCCATCTCTGTTTTCTCTCTGCCCTGTTCCCTCTTCCTGGCACGTACTCATTCCTCATTGAAGAAAAACATACTGCTCACTGCTGGACACTGAGGAGACCTGCGGGGGTGCCCTTCCCTCAGACCTGCCCCACGGTGGAGGAGGAGTCTTTCCTGCCTACATGGGAGAATGCGCCCACCTGACAGACTGCCCAGAGCTCTTCTTCAAGAACACATGAATACTTTCAGAGCAGGGGGAAACCTGTCCCAACCCACAAGGGTTAACTCTGAGGCTGCCTTGACAAGGTGCCTTCTAACTGCATTCTAAGGCTTCAAATGAGATGTAACACAAGTCCATGAGATGTAACATAAGTCCCAAGAGACTCAGCAGAAAGTGCTTCATGAATGTACTCATCTTATGGGGGACCCTGACCTGCAGGTAATAATGCAGGAGGACCTGCTGGATCCACAGTGAAGATGACAGCAAATGCACCTCATATGAACTGGCTTACCTAAAGACATATTTCTTGTTAAGAAATAGAAATGGTCGATGTTTTGAATTTGCTTTTCTGGTAGATGTACGCTCTGGCTTCTAAGTATTACAGAGAGAGATGTGCACTGCCAAATGCCCAGCCTGCCCCTTGCCTTTGAGTTGCTGGAGAATTTAAGGCAGGAGAGAGACTCGGGAGTACCCACAGCCCCAGTGGTCCTCTCTGCCCACCCACAGGGCAGGGCAGGCATGAGGGGAGGAGCCCCATCACATTCCTGGCAGTGACGGATGGTGCACAGTACATTTTTGTTGAATAACAAATGAGCAGTGGCCAGGGAGTGGGACCAGGGCAATGGGACCAGGGCAGTGGGAGCACAGAACCAGGAAGCCAGAGCTTCTGTGCCTTGGGTCTGGACCTCCTGGCTCTGGTTCAGAGGGCCAGGTTGGGCTCCTGAAACCCCTTGCAACCTCCTATAAAATGTTTTATCTGTCTTCCAAACAGCTTCCCAAGCAATTAGTTTAGCTGCAATTTGGGGATCGCTGACACAGCTTCTGGTCTCTCTCCAGCCATTAACCACACAGCTGTTTGGGGTGATTTTTTTTCCCCAAAACTAATTCAAACTTAGGAATCACTTTCATGGACACTCAAATTGCTTTGCTGTTTTTTTCCCCCCCATCAAAGATGCTGTTTTTGTGATTTCTAACCCAGAGACAAAGGATTGCCTAACATAATGATTATCTTTTCTCAACTAGGTGTAGAGCTAATTCAGTTTAATCTGCAGAAAGCAGTAAGAGCAATCTGAGGGTCCAGAAAGTGTGTCCACCTCTGCAGACATCCCCTGGCCTGTCCACAGCATGTGAGGAGGTCGGGGTGCCCCTGCTGAGGAAAGCTCTGGCAGCAGGCCCTCTGGGATCCCCCAGAAAACTGAGAAAGCCCACATCCTTTTTGAACACCCTGCACTTTGCCAAGTCAAGGCTCCCTGGAATTAGAATTAATTAGAAATTAAACCCATGATAGAAGTGGTAGCATTTTGCTATTTATGTATTTACCTCTGAATCAGTGACCACCTTGAAGTACCACGTGTGTGAGGTTCTGTTCCTGGTGTTCTGGCGCATGGTAGCTGCTCGGCCAGTTTCTGAGCACAGTGGGACCCCATGATGGTATGGAAAGTAGAGGTCAAGAAACCTAATAAGGATTCACTTTGCTGTGAAATTATTTAAAAATGCGAAACAATGTTTTCATTAGATCTGTAATATCCTCAGAAAGCCCACAGAGTGACATATAAGGTGAACTTTCTAGACCTTAATGTAAACTGTGGCAGTTCTAAAGAGGCAGAGCACCCTCCTCAGTTTAAACATGAGGCTAGGAGGACTGAGCTGGCCGCATCACCTGTGAGCAGGCATAATCATATTTATATTGCATTTTGATTAATCAGCTGAGGATTATGACTCCTGTGTGTCAAAGGTCAGAAAGTACATGATTCTCTTTTCTCATGAATGTACTCATCTTGTGGGGGACCCTGGCTTCATTTCTCAAACATTTAGTAGCAATGCAAAATCTATACGATTTTATTGAAAGTATATCCTAAATGGAACAAATTAGGATATCAAAACGACATCAGTAAAACTGGACGAAAAGTTAAGAGTTTGACCTACAAGAAAAGCAGCATGTCAGGAAGTGGGTGTAATTGGAACCACCATGAGAGTGATCATGGCGGAGCTGAATTTTTCACGCTTGTGGAGTTTCCTAATGTACTAGAAAGTCTCAGTGGCACAAAGGGCAGTGACCAGTTGACACCAGAAAGGTTTTGTAATCCAGAGTTGAGTGGGCATGTCACTGTGTCACTGTGTGATTCCAGGGAACTCCACTATGCCATTGACATTCCCCACCACCACCAAAAGTTTCTATTTTCTTAAATATGAGAAGCCCCACTTCAATATCACCACATCACAGCTTCTATGAGTCGCCCAGTGGTTGAAGCCATGATCCCATAGGAATTAAAGCCACTAGCTGTCTGGAAGGACCACCATGGAGCTGCACGGCACACTGGAGAGAGCTGCATCGTCCTCTGCCAGATCAGGACAAAATGACCCCTTATGTTCCTGCAGCGCCTTAATTCCCATGCTGGGTTATTAAGGACAATACCCTTTAGCTTTCAATGTGTTGGCTTCTCCTCTCCTGGTTTTAAAAAGTAAATGGACACTTTATATCTGGAGCAGGCAGAGGGATTTCACATCTCTGCCTTCACTACCTATGTGCTTGAGCTGAGGTCCAAGAAGCAGAGTCCTCAAAATCAACTTTTAACTCCCAGGAACTGGCGGGAACCCTCTCTCCCCTGCTCCCCCATGCTTCCCAGGTAGTCAGCCTTTGCCTGTACTATCTCAGATGGCTTCAGGGCACCTGCCAGGCCTGCAGCAAGAGGGGTCAGGAGCCAGCTGGCTGGTCAGATCTTGGGCACTCGCTCACCCTGCTGAGACTTTGCAACAGCTACTCCTCTGAGTTCAGTTCCCTCGTCTGTGAAATAAGAACAGCACACAGTACCAGGCACCCAGCAAGCACTTATGCACTTAGCAAGCATGGGGGCAGGGGCTTCCAGAAAGCTCTGAAGGCCTGTGCATTGGCAGAAAGAGCCATGCATTGGAACCTGAAGAAATGGATTGGGAAATACTGGGCCACGAAGCAAATGTCTCCGAGTGCTCACTTTCTCCTAGACTAATGGCAAATATAATTCCCTCAGGGACCTGCTATGAAGTGGAAATAAAACAACACACTTCTGGGAAATGGTGTTGAAGGTGCGGCAACTTAGGCCTCGCGTGCATTATTTGAATATCAGCTCATCATTGAGTTCTGGAACCTTGGGAAGTTGCTTTTTTCTGTCTCCTCATTTCTAAAAACAGCACAAGTAACTGCATTGCGGTGCCCATCAGGACTTGGAGTCCTTACCTGCAAACTTCCTAGTGGGCAGTGGGGCTTGGCAGGGGCAGAGGCTCAACTTGGGCAGGCCCATGGGACCTTGGCTACCCTGGACACCAGCTGTCAGCTTCGCCTCACATTTTGGGTGCTCTTTTGGAAGATGGGTCCATAAGCTCTCTCTCCCAACCCCTTTAGGGAACATGCAGAAACCATGCCAGTCACTACTTCCTGGGATGCCATTCACAAACCTGGAAATGAATGGTTTCCTGACTTTGGTCATTTGTTTTAATTTTATCAAAAAGATATTTATTTATCTATACAATGTGACATTTGATACACAGGTACATAATGATCTTACCGATTAACCCTTCCATATCTCCACACTTTTATGTGTGCACTAAGAATTCTTAAGACATGCTTGCTCAACAAGTTTGAAGGATATATGTAGAATTATTAGTTTATTAGCTGCAAACCCCTCATCTGCATTAGGTCTCTAGATCTCACCCATTCTAATCATGGAAACCTCATGCCCTTTGATCAACAGCTCCCCATATCTCCCAAGCCTTGTGTCCCTGGCATCCCCATTCTCCTATTTTCATGAATTTGGCTTTCTGGCTTCCACATGTAAGTGAGATCACAAAGCATCTGTCTTTCTGTGCCTGGCTTAGCATTCCACTTAGCATAATATCCTTCAGGTTCAACCATGTGGCTGCAAACAGCACGACTCCTTTTCTGTTAAGATGGAATGGCTGTTCCACGGTGTATATAACTAACGGGTTCTTGGTCCACTCCACTGCTGCCAACACTCAGGGCTTTCATATCTTGGCTATTGTGCGCAGTGCCGCAATGAATTGGGGGTATGGATGTCTCTTTGAGGTACTGATTTCACTGTCTTTGGATTTCTATCCAGAAGTGGATTGGGGGATCACATGGTAGTCCTTTTTCCATTTTGGTGAAAAACTACAAACTGCCTTCTGTAACAGCTGTATGACATCCCCTCAAATAGTACGCAAAACCTGTGTCTTCTTCACATTCTCACCAAAATGGACCTTCTGGGTTTTGATAGTGGTCATCCTGAGGAATGAGAGGTGATTTGTCACCTGTGCCTTGACACTCAATTCCCTGGTCATTGGCAGTCTGAGAACCTTCCGCACACCTGCTGGTCATTCCTTTGCCTTCCCCTGGTCATGGGTGATCTGAGTACCATTTCACGCCATTCCTATGTCTTCTTTGCGTACGTGTCTACTTAAATCCTTTGTCCAGTTTGAATCCAGTTATTTGGATTTCTGCGGATGAGTGACATGAGTTGCCTATGCGCATTGGTTAGCGCCTGCTTCTCCCCCTGCAGGTGATCTTCTATTTTGTGGGTTGTTTCCTTGATGTATAGAAGCATTTAGTTTGATGCAGTCCCCTTTTTTGTCTTTGCCCTTTATACCTGTGCTTTAGGGATCATACCCAGAAATCACTGCCAAGGCCAACAGCAAGAACTCTGCCCTGTACTTTCTTCTGGGAGTTACATGGTTTGGGGTCTCATGAAGTTTGGACTCTCAAACATGATGCTTTCTGGTACCAAGAGAAGGCATTACTTGGAAGGTGGTTATGTCTGAGACCTGCTTTTTGCAGCAAGTACCAGAAACTCAGATTGTACACCTGGGTTTGTGGAGAAGATGTGGGCAGCCCATGACTGTTCAGCAGACCCAACAAGGGCCTCTCCACCTGCCGCCGTTCCTCAGCCTGGCTGTCTTCACAACTTCTGTGCAGATTCTAGCTGGGAAAGATGGTGGCAGTGGCTTCTACTGTCATCTCACAGGCCAGATCTGGGCCACATGGTCATCCCAGCAGCAAAGAAGTCTGGAGGAGGAAGGGTTTCCCTGGACATATTGATGTCCCAGTGAAACAGATCCCAGTGGCAAGGACGGAGGGACGTGGAGTCAATTCTTGGTGGCTGGCACTGAGGCCACAACAGTCTGGACTCTGAAGAGTGGGCCAGGGACACAGCTGTCATGCACAGTCCCCCTCTGGGGCTCTCTCCTGTACTGTGTGGAAATTCTGCAGGGCAGAGCATGTCAGGCAGAGACCCCACAGCTCACAGTTCACCTTCTGTGCTGCTTTCTTCCTATGGTGTGAAGAGGGGATACTTGACTGAGATGTGTGTCCTGTTCTGAGGAGCTTGACCTGCTTTGCAGAGGTACTGTCATGAATTCCCCATCTGTGAAGGGACGATAAATTTGAAATCAAGATTGTAAATACAAAAGAGTTCATTACAGTCCCAAGCAGGCCAGTGTGACAGTGATATGAGCCCACCTAAGAAAAGTATCTTTGTTTCCTAGAAGGGGACTCTTAAGGGCGGGGTACAGTCGCCTTCCTGGTACCAAAGTGCCTTCACCTCCAGGACAAGAGTCATTCTGCACTGACCTCTGGACCCTGTGGCTGACATCTTCATTCTTTAAAGTCCCTGCTAAATTACAGATACTATATAGGATTCATGACAAATTAATTAGCCTTTATTTTCCACAACACTTGATCCACAGTAAGTCTAACTTACTTAATTCAAATAAACTCTAGAAAATTCCACAAAGCTGAAGTTTCCTAGGAGCAAGAATTGTGCTTTCTTCCTGCAAGAAGAATTGTGCTCTTCTTTCTTCAAGGGTGTAACAAGGAGCACAGGGTGGCATCAGCAAGTGCTGGCTGGAGGTGACAGAGAGAATGGGACACAGAAGGAGGAAGGCAGAGATGGAGAGGCAGGTGGCTCTCCTGGGCATGGGTGCACTGGCAGCTAAGGAAAGGGGTGCAGAGGGGACAGAAGCCTGGAGAAAACTGGCAGTTGGCAAGAATTATGCTGTCCCTGGGCCCCACCAACGCACAGACCGGAAACCAACTGTGCAGTGCCATGGGAAATGCTCACGAGGAAGTATGGGTTCAGGTTCAGTTCTGACATCTGCCTTGAATTTATTTTTAAACAAAGCAAGCCTTATGAAAGTAATTAGCCTCGCTGTGAGAACGTAACCCCTGATCCTGGCGTTCCAGAGGTAGTGGAGCACGGGTTGGAGGAAGAAGCGGTCCGTGTCTCCAGTTTCCCTCGGTTCCTTTCTCAGCACGTGCATTGTCGGGTTCCCAAGTGGAGCTGATGCATGTTTGGAACAGGTGCTGCTGTTTGGGGTGCAGGGGCAGAAGGCACAGCACCAGCCCATGTCACTGCTTGACTGAGTGATACAGAAGTCCTGTCCTTTCTCTAGTTTACTCGTGCAATACTTTTAGAGTATGTTCTTTTGAACCAGCGGCTCTTGGTGTGTCCTGAGGAACAGTGAAATGTCCTCACGACCTCCCCTCTGCTAGTCCAGTTCCTTCAACATCATGAACCTGTCTTCCCACCTGAGACCACTGAGTCAGACACGTGACTCTCAATGGCAGACTGGTGCAAAGAGCTGACATTCTGTGCAGCTCACCTCACTCCTTACATGCACCAGGTCACCCTTAGGGAGAGAGGTGAAGCCCATTGTCCTCCCTAGAGTGAGACAGCCTACCCAGGGCTTCCTGGAGCAACACAGGAAATACCACAGACAACGAGGGACACCTTCGGGAAACAGTTGAAGCATATGCTCTTTCCAGCACCATCCTCTGGGAATATCCTACTGAAACACACATATGAAAAACACTGATGCATAATACTGCAATATGGCTAACACGGAGAAAAATACAAGTGCTTATCAAGAGCTCAGTGATCAAGTGAACTACAAGGGATCCATACTTTGGATTATTCTATGCCATTTAAAAAGGTGATCAAGGTGTATAGAGATAGTAGAAGGAGTTCCGAGGAACAGTGAATAAATACAGAGAGGTGTATTTTGCTTTAAAAGCCTGCACATCTGCATATGTTTATATGTGTAGGTAATTTTGTAGGGAAGATATAGGAAAGATGCTCACCAAATTTCAGTTCTTTATTTCTGGAGAACAGAGGGGTTGAATATAAAAAGCATCTGGAGGATATTACTGAGATATTATATAAATCCAACCTTTTGCAAAGAGACTACATTTATGCATTTGTTAGTTCTCGAACCCCAAGAACTAGGATTGAACCCAGGGCCTCACATGCTAGGCAACTGCTCTGCCCTTGAGCTAACACCCTATCCCTTTTTAATTTTCATTTTGACACAGGCTGTTACTGAGGCTGGCCTTGAACACGAAGTTCATTCTCCCCCAGCATCTTTTTATTGGTGTATTATAGTTGTACATACTGATGGGATTTGTTGTTACATATCTGTGCATGCATACAATGTAATAATATAGCTTAGCCAGTATAGCTTCCTGGTTCCTTCCCACCTCCCACCCCCTGAATCCTTTCCAGACATCCATCCCCACATTTCTTTTCCTTTTTCTTCTCTATCTTCCACATATGAGAGAAAACATACGGCCCTTGACCTTTTGGGTTTAACTTACTTCACTTAATATAATGCCTCTAGTTCCATCCATTTTCCTTCAAGGGACATAATTTTATTTTTCTTTATGACTGAATAAAACTCCATTGTGTATATATGCCACATTTACTTTATCTATTCATTCACTGATTGACACCTAGCCTGGTTCCATAGTTTAGCTATTGTGGATTGAGCTGCTATGAGTATGCATGTATCACCATAGTATGATGATTTTATTCTTCAGGATAAATACTGAGGGTGGTATAATTGGGTCATAGCATGGTTCCATGTCTAGTCTTTTGGGGTATCTCCATATTGATTTCCATAGTGGTTGAAATAATTTACAATCCCACCAACAGTGTTCCTTTTTCTCCATGTTTTCTCCAACATTTGTTATTATTTGTATTCTTGATGGCTGCCATTCTGACTGGAGTAAAATGAAATCTCAATGTAGTTTTGATTTGCATTTTCCTAATTGCTTATGATGCTGAACATTTTTTTTCATGTATTTTTTGGTCATTTGTATTTCTTCTTTCGAGAAATATCTGTTTAATTTGTTTGCCCATTTATTACTTAGGTTATTAGGGTTTTTTTTAAGGTTAAGTGTTTTGAGTTCTTTTTATATTCTAGATATTAACTCTCTGTCTTAAAAGTAGCTAGCAAAGATTTTTGCCTCATTCTGTAGATTCTCTTTTCACATTGCTAAATGTTTTCTTTGTTCTTTAATATGATGCTGTCCCATTTATTAACTCTTGGCATTATTTTCTGAGCTTTAAGTGTCCTTTTGAGAAAGTCATTACCTGTTCCTATATGCTGGAATGTTGACCCTACGTTTTCTTTGAGGACTTGCATAGTTTCCAAGATTTTTGATCCATTTTGAATTTATTTCTGTGCAGGGTGAGAGATAAGGGTCTAATCTCATTCTTTTACATATGTATAACCAGTTTCCTCAGCACCATTTACATAAAAAGTTATCTTTTTTCCAATGGAAGTTTTTGGCATCTTTTCTAGGATCAGATGACTATAGATGTGTGATTTTGTCTCTGTGTCTTCTGTTCTGTACCCTTGGTTAATAAGTCTGTTTTATGCCAGTACCATGCAATTTTTGTTGCTATAGCTCTGTAGTATAATTTGAAGTCAGGTTTTGTGATGCCTCCAGCATTACTTTTTTTGGCTTAGAATTGCATTGGCTATTCTGAGTCTTTTATTCTTTCAAATAAATTTTAGGACTGTCTTTTTCCAGATCTGTGAAGTGTGCACTGGTATTTTGATGGCAATTGCTTTGAATCTGTGTATTGTTTTTGATAGTATGGCCATTTTAGCAATATTAATTCTGCCTATCCATGAACATTGAGGGCTTTCTGTTTTCTGAGGTCTTCTTCAATTTCATTCTTCGATGTTCTGCAGTTTTTATTATAGAAGTCTTTCACCTTCTTGGTTAGAGTTATTCCTAGGATTTTTTTTTTTTGGGGGGGGGGCTATTGTGAATGGAATTGTTTTTCTGATTTCTTTCTCAAAAGATTTGTTGTTGGTATATAGGAAAGCTACCGATTTTTGTATGTTGAATTTGTAATCTGCTATTTTGGATCAGTTTGTTCTTTTTCAAGGGCCTTAAGATGGAACATTAGGTTGTTTATTTGGGATCTTTCTCATTTTCTTAGGTAGGCAATTTACAGCTATAAACATTTCTCTTAGAACTGCCTTCATAGTATCCTAGAGATTCTGATATGTTGTGTCACTCATTTGAGTCTAAGAATTTTTTAGTTTCTCCCTTGATTTCTTCCATCATCCATTTATCAGAACTATATTGTTTATATAAGTGTGTTTATATAAGTTCTATAGTGTTTGGTCATGTTCATTCCATTATCATCTGATAAGATGCAAGGAATTATATTAACTTCTTTTTGTATTTGCTAAGAGTTGTTTTGTGGCCTAAATTCTGGTCTATTTTTGAGCAACTAAGAAGAAAGTGTATTCAGCTATTGTTAGATGAAATAATGTATAAATGTTTGTTAAGTCCATTTGATTTATAATATTTTTCAGGTCTAAAGGGTCTTTTCTGAATTCAAGTTTGTCTAATGGTGAGAGAGTTGTGTTGAAATCACCCAGTATTATTTATGAGGGTCTATCTGAGGTTTCAATTTGAATGTCTTTTTTTATGAAATGAGGTGCACCTGTGTTTGGGGAATAAATATTTATTATGGTCTTATCTTCCTGTTGGATTGTTCCCCATGTGGCCTTTGTTTCTTCTGATTAATTTTGGTTTGGAGTCTGCTTTGTCAGATATGACAGTAGCTATTTTTGCATTTTTTTCAAGTTACATTTGCATGGTATATCAACTTTCCTCCTACACTTTCATCCTGTGGTAGTCTTTGCCTGTAAAGTGCATCTCATGCAAACAACATATAGTTGGGTCTTGTTTTATAATAAATTCTGCCAGCCTATGTCTTTTAATTGGAGAGCTGAGACCATTTACAGTCTATGTTATTATGTAGACGTTTATTAATTCCTGTCATTTTGATTTATTTATAATGTTTATTTTGGTCCTGTTTCTCATTTGCTTAACTACTCTTCAAATGAGAATTCTTCATTTGTGAGTTCTTGTGTTTGTTTCTTATTTTTTCTGTGTGCAGTATTTCTTTAAGTAAGTTCTTTAGTGCTAGTTTACTTGTTATTAATTCTTCTAGTTTATCTTGGAAGACTTTGTTTCTTATTCGATTGTGAAGGATAGCTTTAGTGGATATAACAGTATTGATTAGCAGTTATTTTCTTTCAGGATTTGGAACACATTATTCCAAGACTTTCTGGTTTTTAGTTTGTGCTGAGAAAGAAGAAATGATTCTGATTGGCTTGCCTCTTGTTATGGTTTGGATGAGGTGTCTCCCAAAGCTCACGTGTGAGACAATGCAAGAAGGTCTAGAGGAGAAATGATTGGGTTATGAGAGTCTTAACCCATTCAGCGAACTAATCCCTGAGGGGATTAACTGAGTGGTAACTGAAGGTGGGTAACCATGGCTGGAGGAGGAGGGCCATTGGGGTGAGCATTTGGGGTACATATTTGTATCTGCCTCCTCATCATCATGTGAGCTGCTTCCCTCTGCCACACTCTTCTTCCATGATGTCTTGCCTCAGCTGGAGCCCTAGAGAATGGAGCCAGCCTTCTATGGACTGAGACCTCTGAAACCATGAGCCTTCAAATAAACTTTACAATTGTTCTTATAAGTCTTTTAGTCACAGCAGCAAAGAAGCTGACCAAAGCACCTCTCTAAATGTGACCCAACATTTTTCTCTTAAGATTTTTAAAATTCTAACTGTATTCTGTATGTTAGGCATTTTATTCATAATGTGTGGTGGAGCGGTTCTTTTTGATCTTGTCTATTTGGGGTTCTGCATGCATCCTGTATCTAGATATCCATCTTATTCTCAAGATTTGGAAGTCTTCTATTATTATTTCTCTGAAGAGATTATCAATTCCCTTAGCCTGAACCTCAAAACCCTCCTTGATTACGATGATTCTTAAATTTGTTTTCTTAATGTTGTCCCAGAGTTCTTGTATATTCTGATTGTGGTTCCTTATTTTCTTTTCTTTAATGCTGTCTGGATGTTAAAGGTTGGACACTTTGTCTTCCGGTTCTGACATTCTGTCTTCACTATGTTCGACTACATTAGAGAGACTTTTGACTTTTATTTGATTTATTGTGTCAATCATTTCCAAGATCTCTGTTTGGTTCTTTTTCATTATTTCCACCTCCTCATTGTATTTCTCATTCGTAGCCTATACTGACTTCCTTAATTTATTCAGTTGTTTTTCTGTGTTCTCTTGGAATTCGTTGATCATTTTTATGATAATTCTTTTGAATTCTTTATCTGATATTTCATTCACTTCAATATCTTTGGAGTCAGTTGATGGTGAATTATGAACTTTAGAAGTGTTGTGTTAGCTTGTTTTTTTTTTCACATTTCTTGTGTTTCTGTGTTGGATTTTATTCATCTGTTGGAAAGGATTTCTCTTCTGCTTTTATGTGTAGACCCTTTTAGGGCTCAGTCTTCACTTTCCAAAGTGAAGATTGAAACTCCCTCATAGGTGTGGTGTCAACAGACTTTGTGTTAATTCTCTGTTTTTGATATAGTTGTGGATGTCCATAAGTGGGACCTGGGGGTACACCTCAAGCTATTTCTACTTGGAGCCTGGTTGTTAGTTTGGGTTTTGTCTACCTGTTCTTTGTATTAAAGCATAGCTGAAGATTATCATTAATTTGTGTGTGGAGCAAGGTGCACTGTCTTTTTACGGAGTTTACAGCAGAATCTCTACCCTGTGAATTTGTAGTGTTCCTGGAGGTTCTCAGTACCTCACAGAATAGGGAAAAATGAACAATAGCAACAGCCAATGTGAACAGTATAGAGCATTAATAACCCAGTTCTTATATGACATCAATAGCAAGCAAATACAGATCAGAGCCTTTGTGAGGGCGTGAGTTCTAAGGTTTGCACAGCACACTCCCTAGGAGGATGGCTGGGCTGCCCTAAGGTGAGATAGGAAGAATCCGTCTTTAGCTTTCCACCAAAAACTAACTGGCAAAGCAACCAGTTATGCAAGGAGATCAAGGAGAGAGGGAGAATGGCCCATTGGGTGGCCGCCAGGGTCCAGATCTTGTCTCTAATATACTTCCCAGCTTGACATGTAAGGCTCCGGCTTAAGTCTGTTTTAAGACAACCACTCTTAATAGGAAGTCCCACAGGACTTCAAGTTTACAAACTTATTAACATTCATGGAGGTGTGGAAGCAAACGCTCTTCAAGTCTAGGCATCATCCTGGGCCCCAGCCGCCACTCTTAGGACAGACCACAGATGTGCAATGCTCATGGTCTGCACTCAGGGTGAGGCTACCCCCCTGTGTTCCATCACTACTCTTACCATGTCCTGAGGGCCTAATGTGTGCCTGTGCCACACCAGCTGCTCTGCCAACACTGCTCCATCTTCAAAATCACCTTGGAAGTAAGGATCATTGCTACATGACCAAGGAGGAAATGGGGGGCCAGAAGGCTTAGGAAAAGTGCCAGCATTACCACGTGGCAGAATTAAGGTGTCAGATAACATTTATCTCATTGTGAAGCCAGGGTACTGTCTCCTAAGAGGCAGGAGGAGGAGGAGGAAAAGGAGGAGGAAGAGCAGAGGCTGAGGAGAAGCAGAAGGAAGAGGAGGAACAGGAGGAGGGGCAGAGGAGGAGCAGGAGGAAGAGAAAGAGGAGCAGAAGGAGGAGGGCGAGTAAAAGAAATGGGAGGAGGTGAAGGACAAGAAGCAAGAGGGAGAGAGGGAGGGAGGGAAGGAGGTCACTTCCACTGATTACATAATTGTATGCATTTAAAACAGATTACTAGAGAGACTAGTTGAGCTTGCCAAAGCCACAGCAAGCTCACCTCCCTAAGTACTCCCACTATGGCTCTGCTGCCTCTTCAATGTCAGCAAAGAATGAAACCATGATAAATCTAACAATTCATTATGTGCTCATTTTGCATCTGTATTTTGTCTACAACAATACTGGAAGGGTAGAAAAACCGATTCCAAATATTTTTTAATCTTTCCTTGATAGAAATAGTTTTTCTCAATCAAGCTATAATACAAACCACGGATTATATATTCAAATTACACAGAGCAATAAATAATTCTCAAGGGAAATAAGCAATGATTTCCAAAAATTCAATTGACATCCCAAATTAGATCTACATAAAAAGATCAACCAATTAACTCTGCCAACAGCTCTTTCTATTTTCTATCCTCCCTTGCATTCTAAAATTTTGTTTATAAAATTACTTCAGAACCACAGGGGAAGTAAACTCATTTTATCTTTTAGGGAATAATTGTCTTGTTCAAAGGGCAGCAATTCTGCCCAGGAACATGAAAAAGAAGTGAAAGAAGAACCCCCAATATTTTCTCGTCCTGTGAGAAAATTGCATCAGGTTGCAAAGGAAAAGAAAAGGTTAGGGAGATTAAAATGATCTCATCATTTAACTTGGATAAATGTCAGAGGAAAAGGAAATGGAATTGGTCTGTTTTCTCCTTCCTAAAGCAATCAACCAAAGAGCTGAGCAGATTCCTCATGAGGAAATTCAGGAGTGTCCTTCCTTTGACATAGAGAGAAAAGGGCAATGCTGGGCTTCCCCCTGCATCTCTTCAAAATCTTCTTTCCTCAAGACTAAGTCACATTTCGCCTAAATAAATAATCAGTTTCAGAAAGATGTGTAGATCAAGATGTTCATAGCAGACCTATTTATAATCACAACAGCTGGGTATCACTGACAGGGGACTGACAGATGATGAGGCAAAGGTCTGGCACATCCTTTGGAAGTATAGATGCTGTTCATTGGGAGATGCCGCCTTGCCTGACAGATTTCTCTGGGGAAAATCCCTAGTACATTTCCAAGCCCTCACCAAATGGTCTTCATTACCCAACACCGCTGTTTATCTATTTAATTACACACATTCCTTCCAATTGAGGCTAGGGTCTTCTTATTCACTCTTCTAGAATCAGTTTCCTCAGAGCGCTTGGACCCTGAGCAGTGTGTGCAGTTCAGCAGAAGCATGCTGGTCTCTCCACCAGCCCCCTCTGCCTCACTCACAGCTGGATGATCAATTAAACTCTAAGCATATGCAAGAAGGTTGGGGTTTGGTTTGCATTTCCTCTGGGGTTAAACTGGGACTACTTCCTCCTCTTCTGAATCAGTCACATCACATTACATAGCTTCCCTCCCACGCAATCTGGAAGCTTTGACAGAGGGGTTTAGTGCCTGAGCTACACCGTCACAACGCATGAATAGCGTCTGTTCTCCTGGCCTTGAAGATTCCACTGCCGACTCCAAGACCCAGACAGTTTCTGCCACCTTTAAATCTACTGCTTGGGACAGGACAGCACATCACGACTTCTCTAGAAGCCCCAGTCATTAGGAAATCACTGGGAATCCACACTGATGAAGTTCAAGTTCATATACCGTCAATGAGCATGGACACACTTCCCATCCCTCTTTGCACCGTAGTCTTTGTGTAGTGCTGTCCTGCTCGCCCCGCTGAGGACTCCACTGCATGACCTGTGTGCTCCTTTGACACGGACCTTTCACAGACTTTAATTTTAAAAAACATTGCAATGAAAAAAAGAAAAAAAGATTCGTAGGAAATGGAAATACCAGCACTGGAATCTCATTTGGCCATTTAACAAAGTTAAGCTTAATGAGTCTTCCATCATGAGTGACAGCACCCATTTCCCTGCGGTGGGATCTGGATGTTACTTCAGTGCTCTGTTGAAATCTCGCCATCTGCATCAGAGCCTTGGTGAGCTCACCTGAAACGAGGCTGGTCGTCCTCGGCATGGTACTGGAACAGCAGCCTCCAACTGCCCTGGGAATCTGGTGATAATGCCCTGCCCCATGACTTTGGTGCAAGCTGGAATCTGTGGAGCACTGGGAAGCTTTGGTGACAGTTACACAGTGACAATCTCCCACATGCCCACACTGCCTTCCAAGACTCAAAAAACGAATGCAAGAGGCTGAAGTAGAAAAGAAAAAATGTAGAAAAGAAAACTTGAAGCTTCTCATTTGCAGAATCTGGTTTTAAAAGAGTGACAATAGACACTCGTGAAATGCCCTTCTTGGGATTCATCTTATTCCTGGAGAAAATACTTTTTATTTCTTTTATGGGACACTCAGGGACCTCAGATACCCGCCAGGGCGTTTCAAACATCTTTCAACTAATGCTGTTGACAATTTTTAAGTGATTAGCCTTGCTACTGTATTAGAACTTCCTTGTTTCCTTGAAAATAAGTTGAATGTTATCATGCCCTTTAAAACACACACACACACACACACACACACACACACACAATGCTATTGATTCTGATATCTGTGATCTTTTGGCACCTTTGCAGTATTAGAATATTTACCTTAAAACCAAACTGTTGTTTTGATTTTCCTGCTCTATTCTTATGATTTTATGAGGTTGTCTTTGTGTGTCAAATTGCATATTTAAAAGCAGCTGGTCACCTGTGCAGCCTATCCCAGTTCCAACCTCAAATTACATCTATAGTTTTCTTAATAGCTTGCTTTAATAGATAAGTTGTTAGTGCTGATCTTGACAGAGAGGTACACAAACAGCTCACATAGAACATTTGGGGTTTCATAGGAATCATTGTTCACCATCGAAGCCTTCCCAGTCCAGCTCAGCACACTGGGCCCAGGGCTTAGAGGCATCCTGGGAGGGAAGCTGTGTGTGCTCAGCTTTGAAACCAGAGCCTCCTGGGCTGAGGCCTCCACTCTGGCTGTGCTCTTGCGCCTCGGTGGGCTCCTCCCAGCCTGCGGGTCCCAACTGGGAACATGTGTTTTCTCACCTGTTACAAAGGATGGCAGAAAGTTGCCTGGTACTAAAGTTTGGAAACCAAGAAAATTCTGTTGGTTCCTTGTTTAGAACAGATTAAGTTTCTTTTTTTAAAAATATATTTTTTTATTTTTTAGGTGGACACAATATCTTTATTTAATTTTTATGTGTTGTTGAGGATCGAACCCAGCACCCCACGCATACCAGGTGAACGCACTAGCGCTTGAGCCACATCCCCAGCCCGTAGGACAGATTAACTTTCTTTGCACTTCCCATCATCCCCAAACCTTTTACATTTTCCCAAGAAGCATATTTATGTTTTGTTACTGTTAAAAAGCACAATGGAGGCTGAGGCAGGAGGATGGCAAGTTTGAGGTCAGCCTCAGCAACTTGATGAAACTCTATCTTAAATAAAAAAGAAAAAAGGCTGGGGAGGTAGCTCAGTGGTAGAGCACTTTCCTAGCATGTGCAAAGCCCTGAGTTCAATTCTTAGTACTGAAAAAAAGTATTTTTTTTTCTTTTATATTTGGAAGCTGGAGGGGAAAACAAACAAACAAACAGGAATCTCATGAAAACAGAAGGGAGACAGAGTGGAGGAAAGAGCTCAGGGAGGGAGGAGAGGAGGGCAAGGGAGGTGCTGGGGAGTGAAATTGAATTATTTATTTCATGTGTGTGTTCAAAGGTGTCACCATAAATCCTACTATCATGTATAATAAAATGTGTACCAATAATTTTTTAAGAACACAGTGGACACTGTGTAATTACCACTCGGCCAGGATCACCAGGTAAACACTGACAGCATTAGAAGCACAGCTCAGGACTACAATTTTCACTTATGTATTATTCATGGGATATTTTCACAGTCTGTCCAAGGCCATATACTCCTGCCAGGTCTTGGAAGTTTCCACTAGTAAATCATGTGTTAAAACAAAGCAATATCTTTTTCTCAAATTATGATATTTCCTCAATTTCATATACAGCAATTCAACAATTTATTGACTTTCATTTTTTTATATTTTTGCTGGTGCATTTTAGTTATACATAGCAGTGGGGTTCATCCTGAAGTGTTCTTGGATGCACATAATAGTTTTATCCTTTCAATTGATCTCCTGTTCCTCCCCCTTTCCCTGCAACTCTATGGTGTAATGATCCACATAACTAGAGTGGCACGGGACCTGCCTGCTACTCCTATTGGACACATGGACTCGCTTGGAGAGCTCCTGGTATGGGGAGTGAGCAGCGTCTGACACCTCTCACATAGGCCACCAGTTCTACACTCCCCATAAGCTGGCACTTGTGCCACAGGGCTTCTCGTTCTGCTACTGAGGGCCTGGGGCAGTGTCCCCTGTTCATAATCACATGGCAAGTCTCCTCTAGGGTCTCTGGTAACTGACCCTATTGTTTTCAAACTTCTGTAGTCATCCTGACCTCTAGGTCAGGGCACTGTCTTTTGTATTAATTCCACTAACAGACTTAATAAAGAAAAATTTCAGTTTCTAGAAAGATAACATTTTTTTTTTTTTGGTACTGGGGATCAAACACAGGGACACTCAACCATGGAGCCACATCTCTTTTTATTTTTTATTTTGAGACAGGGTTACTTTTAGTTGCTTAGGGCCTCACTAAGACTTGCTTTGAACTTGTGATCCTACCTCAGCCTCCACAGTTGTTAGGATTACAGGAATAGGCGACCGTGCCCAGCCAAATATAAATTTAGTAAAACAAATTTAATAATGACATGAACATGTGAGTATAAAGGGGAGAAAGAAATCTAGTGAGCTAGGAGCTGGGAGCTGGTCTCGAGTTTTCTTGGAACAAAGACATACCCGTTGGTTCCAGTTATTTCTGGGCAGGCATGGGGAGCAGACAGGTACAGACTTCCGTGTGCTCCTTGCATCAGATGTGCACATGTGTGCGTGAAAGGGACACTGTGAGGGGCATCTGCCACACTATTCAGGTGAACAGGCCAGTTGGGTGACTGTAGTGTTGACAAAGGTGGGTGAAGGGCACAAAGTGCTTCCTTTTTTCTCCCAAATTCCCACCCCCTTGGAGCAGGCCCCCACACAGTGACCAAGCCATCTAAGACTGATGAGGTCCTGGTGGGTGTGCAAGCTGAAATCACGAGGCCACAGTGGCCTCTCTAACGTTTGCTTCTTAGACAGATCCACTGCCAGGTGCAGGCATATCTGACCCACCGAGTGCTCCATCCCAGGGGACCTGGCCTGGCAGGCTCTATGGAGCAGTGTGGAAACAGCAGATGAGCCAGGAGGGGCTGCACTGAGCATGGCCACTTCCTTCTCCAAACTTTCCTGTGCCCCAGAAGGCCCAGCAGCTGCCCCACCTCGCCTTCCTGCAGAGCAGATGGCCCCAACACTTCACAGGGACCTGAAGGAGTGGTGGAGGCCAGGGGCTCCTTCTGAATTGTCACGTTTCAGGGCCAGGCAGGTGGCTCCCCCAGTTGGTTAGCACTAATGGAAGGCGCATCTCTATCCAGGAGCTTGGTGGAATGTCTCCACATACACTTGGCTCACTCCCTTCTTGGCTGATCCCCAGACAGTAGCAACCGTGTCCTCTCCCCAGCGTGCCGATGTGGACTAGTTCTTTTATTTTTTTTCTCCTCCATCTTACAGCACATGGCGAGTGATGGTGAAGTCGTAGACAGATCCACACACTCACATAGTGGCAAGAATATGACGGTGACACCCAGGGATGCTGTTTCCAACTTGGGTATGCATGCTTCTAGCAAATATCGCCACATTCCAGATGCCACCATCATCACAGCAGGAGCTGGGCTATGAGTGCCATGAGGTCTTGGCCTCTGTCTGGTTTTTCATGAAGAATTCAGACAGGGGGACTGCTGATGGCAGGGCTCTCAAGTAGAAAAGATGGTTAAGGATTTTACTACATGAACTTCCTTTCTCCCCTATGACACCAATTATATCTTTCCAACATTCAATGAAGAGGTAAGACATTCTCAATTTATTGTCACCAACCATCATTCTGAGTTCAGAAACACCTCCCCAAGTCTCATAAAAGTGACTCACTGAATGCTGGCTGAGAACCCCTGGGTGCCAGGCATCACATAACAGGGGCAGCTCAGGGTTCCCATGTTGGAGCTGCCTTGAGCTCTTCACACAGGGGTGACTGTTCAGATCTATGTCTAGGGCTCAAACTCTAGTGCGTGGGGGAAATCAATGGAGGAGGAAGGAGGGAACAGCAAGAGATGGCCTGGAGGGAAGGGGAGAGGCCCCCGAGACAGCCGCCAAGCCTGCCTGCCCCAGGAAGCACTCAGCTGGAGGCAGAGACACACCAGGACCTGACCAGAAATGGTTTCCTTGAAATTCCTCTCTCTGCTCAGCTCGCATCTGAAGCAGAACCAGTCTCTACCTGCAGTGGAGGTAGAGACTTCAGAATTTTAACAGATCATGGTGTTGCTAAAAAAAAAAAAAAAAAAATCAGTGTATTTCAAAGTCCATTTATATTTCCAATAACTTAAAACACCAGCAGTGATAATGAGCTGCACACATCCAGTATCAATCTGGTCCTCACAAGCCTGGGAAGCCTGCTCAACACACTGCACCCTGGATGCCACCTGTGATCCAGTGATTCCTACCTTCTGCTCTGTATTATAATCACACACACACACACACACACACACACACACACACCAGGTTAGCCCATCTGACTCCAAGTTCCCTCCTTGACGACATGTTCAATTTTTGTGTGCCTTGGATCCCCCAAACTGCCTGCCACAGGGACTTGCCTCCAGGAGAGGGTCAACATTCATCTTCACATCAAAATCTTGGAGTTGCAACCAGGTGCCAGACACTAGGAACCCGTCAGTGCCAGAGAGACTTCCAGGAGCAACATGTAACAATCAAGGTCCTCACTGAGCTGAAGACACAGGGACCAGGAAGTTTCTGTACCACATGGAGAGGCTTTTGACAGGACCCAGGGGCTGCTCTGGAACCTGGGGCACAGCACCCCACTTAAGGGGCAAAGAAAGCTCCTCCAACCACTAGGACTTAAAAGCAAGAAGGAGCTCACCAGACAAGGAGAGAGCAAACACTGCAGGCAGGAGGAAGAGAATGCAAAGCCAGGAAGACGCAGAGAGTGGGGTGCGTGTGTTCTTGGGAGAGAGGCTCCTTGCGGCTGGGTGCAGAGAGCCAGGCGGGAAGCAGAGCAGGAGGGCTGGAAAGCCAGACCTCACTCCTGGTGACACTGGTAAAAGTCAGCGCTTAAACTTCTTGGATCAGTGAAAGTAGTGGCAGGGCTCTCAAGTAGAAAAGATGGTTAAGGATTTTACTACATGAACTTCAGCTCCTATGAGCACCTGCCCCAGAACACCCTCGAGTGCCAGGCAGTGCCATGACGCCTCTCATGGCATTCCAAATGATTTGGCAAGATGATCTGGAAACAAACACAAAGTGGAGGAGTCATGCTAGCCAAGACAGTTACGAAGGGAGCAAAGCCAGGAGACTGGCCAGGAGTGTTTTCACCTGAAGCCACAGGGATCACAATGTGTGACTTCAATACAAGCACAGATAAACATGTCACCTGAACCCAGGTCCCAAAATGGACCTGCAGGAGGGCATAGCACTTGACAAAGTCTGCACTGAAGGTCAAAAGCAAGGTTCCCTAAGTGATATTGAGATTATTGGTTTTATTTAAGAAAACAAAGTGGAAACTTTACCATACACACAAAATCAATGATAGACAAAGGAAACACCCAAACATGAAAAGCACTTTAAATCCTTTACTGAGAAATCTTGCCATAATGCACCAATAGAAAAAGATAAAAGCAATGGATTTGTATCCAGAAAGTAGGAAGAACTTCTAAACACCAACATCAACAGCAAGATGCACTGAAAAAGATGCAGGGGGAGAAAGGGGGGAGGAGAAAGGAGGAAGACAGGGAGGGGACCCACTAGAGAGGCGATCTGGGATCCAGTGAGCACTAAGACACACCACTACCCAGGGAAATGTAGATCAGAACCACAGGGAGGCTGCGTCTCCTGCCCACTAGATGGATAACAACTTCAGATTCCTACAACACAAAACAATGGTGAAAACAAGGCATCTGAGCCTTGCTACAAGTGGTGTACACTGCTACCACCACTTTCAAAACAATGTGGCAATCATTAGCAAACTTCCAAGTGTTCATGTCCTAGAGCCCAGCAGTTCAGCCCTCAGGGTCTTGAGAGAGCAGTTCACTCACCCACCCCAGGCATGAAAAGATCATTATTGAAGTGCTGTGTGTCTTGGGAAGGATATAGTATGTAAATTGTGGTTTAATCTTGCTGTGAAATACAACCAGTTTAATGATTGGAATACTTGCATGCATCAAATTGGATAAGAAAGTTTCAGGTTCATACAAAGAGATATAATTTGTTTAAACTTTGAGTGGCCCCAGTACTACATACTTACATCTCATTACATTTAAAAAGTGTACCTTTAAAGGCTACACTCCTCATCCACCGCTGTGGCTGCTGTTCTGTGTTAGCTGTTATTCCTGACACTTTTATATGCCTCCAATATTCATTTTTCTGAAATCCGTGACAAGCTCCATGCAAGAGTTCTTCCATGTGAACTGTGAATTGCTTGACCATAGTTCTTGACATTTCACAGTGAGAGGATTTTCATGTTTGGCTCCTTTTTACCCACCAAGCTGCAGATGGGCCTCAGAAGGGCCTGTCCCTTCTGTGGGCCACACACTGATGTTCTTTTTTGCTGACATGTGGCTGGGGTAATCCGTCCTCCTCTCTTTCCTGAATTGCTTTGTTTCTCTAAACCTCTCTTCCTCCTTTAGCCCCTGTTCCCTTTGAGTGTTTTCTTAATACCTCACAGTGTTGCTTTAGAAACCATGACCAAACGATGAGAGGACCCTTCTGCTCAAGACTCTGTAATTGCTCCCACGGCACTCTGCAGGCAAGCCAGACCTGCGTTCCCATTGCCCCCTGACCTCATCTATCCTCTCTCCCTCTCTGGCCTTCTTGAATAAACCCTGAAGGGATGAGTGGTAGATTCTGTCTCTGGATCTCAAGGTAGCAGGTCCTGTGTGGAGAGACAAGTGCAGACTTCAATCTAGCTCAGCCATTTATAGTCTACCTGGCCAAGGAGTCTGAGGTCTTGATTTCCCTCTTACCAATGGACGTGCTGCATACAGTTCTTATGCAATGGAGTAAATGCCTGTGCTACCTGCCATCACTGCAGAGAGGCTGCCTTGTTACTGTCTCCCCGGCTTTCAGGGATGTACTTTTCAGCACAGTTCTGGGGCTTGCATGGAGCACAAACTCCCTGTCAGTTCTGAGTGGCAGAGGTGAGCCCTGCTGTGATCCACCCTCATCAGGCCTCTTGGCATCTGGGATACTGTATGCCCAGTTGGCCCACTGATTCCTCCATTCAGCCAACACGTACTAACCTGTTCTCTCTTCAGGGCGCTCTGGCACAGGAGAGGTGACAGTGCCCCATATGGACAACTCCTGCTCTCACAGAGCTTAAATGTAAGCAGAGAAACCCAACGTGCATGAGATCAGGAAGCATATATGGTATTTGGAGCCCAGTGCCAGGTGAAAACTCTGAAGCACAAAGAGGGTGAAAAGAGCAGGTTGAAGCTTGGGCAGGAGAGTCGGGGTCAGCCACGTCTTCTCCTAAGGACAGTACTGGGTCCTTTTGGTGGCTCCCCTGTTTCAGAATCTGAAACCTCTGCACCCTCTCCTCCAGTTCCCTGGACTCTTCATAGACAATTTCAGGACTCCCTTCAGGGCTTTCTTTCCTCCAAGTGATAATCTCCCAAGGCAGGGCATACACCTCCTCTTTCACCCTGAATGCCTCTATCTGGATGTGGAATGCACAGGGGTACAGAGCGACTTACTCCTTCCCTCCCTGAATCTGGCCTTACCCAAATCTGCCCACTTGATGGGGGACATTATCACCCTCTAGGCCTCCCAGTCTACCCCTCAGAGGACTATGACTCCCGCTTTGCAGCCTTGGGGACAGAGACACAGATGCAGCCTGCCGGCCTTCTTCTATGAAAGTCTCTCAAATCCTCCTTTCCATCATCTTCACCTCCACAACAGCACGCTGTCCTGTGACACTGCCCTAAACCGTCTCCATCTCCATCAAAATCCTCCTCCACCCTTCCCTGACCCCGTGTCCACTCTGTTGCCAGGTGAATTTCTTACAAGTGGGGACTGGAGTAAGAGAAGGAACGAGCTCCAGGCTCCCAGGACAGCAGGGACAGTAGTTCTCAAGGAGGCCTCACATATCTTGTGAAGAACCAGAAGAGGTGTCAGTGCCTCCAGACACAGAGACATGGTGAGGAGAAGGGGGCTATGCCCACCGGGACAGGTCAGCATGCTGAACAGGTGCTAAAGCCCCCGCCACACCCTGTGTGGATATAAAGTGCTACAATATAAAAATTAAGAAAACTTAAAAAATTGAAAATGGGATCCTGTGGCTCATCTGTCCAAGACCTCCTCCAGCCTTTGGCACAGTCCCTAGCATTGCAGAAAGCGCCCTACACATGGGGCCTAATCTTCCCTTTCATCTTTGTCCCTGCCACCTGCTTTGCTACCAACACCTCACCCAGTCCTGTCTCCAGGTGCCCCACTGGCTCCAGCCCCAGCTTGGACACAGCCGTAGCTGGACAGCCCCCGTTCAAACCCTGTCAGTCATTGGCACCAGGAAAGGAGCTGCACATGATTACCCATGGGGCAGAATAGAACATGGGTGTCTCCACCTCTATAAACGTGCATGCTCCCATGTAAGAGGCACGCTGGGCCTCCAGTCCCCCTGATGTGGACAGGAGACCCTCCAGACCAAGAGTGCAGGGCACCCTCTCCCCCCAGTGTCAAGGCTGCAAAGAATCTCAGTCTCAGAGTCAGCCCAGTGGCTTCATGAATTACAATACAAGGGAAGGGAGAATTTCGTTGTACTGAGATGAGCAATGATCACAAGGCCTTTTTATCACATGGAAGTTTAGGGGAAAGAAAATTTAAAGTTGAGTTGTCATTTTTTTGAGAATTTTAATATTTATTTTTTAGTATTTGGCGGACACAACATCTTTGTTTGTATGTGGTGCTGAGGATCAAACCCGGGCAGCACGCATGCCAGGCGAGCGCGCTACTGCTTGAGCTACATCCCCAGCCCCTGAGTTGTCATTTTTATCTTTTAGAAATGATAACTGTCTGAAATCTCAGTCTTCTACTATGAGGAAAAAGAGCTCTCAGACCCACTACCCAGCAGATAGTTAAAATTACAAAATAAATACACTCCTTCAAAAAAGTTGTATTTGTATTATGGATGAAAAACTGTTCAAATACTTTTTGCTACAAAAAGAGTAATTTGGTAATGCAACTACAGCAATGGTACAGATGTTATTAATGATATGTTTGTCACCTATTAAAATACCCAACTTGTACCCCTAAAAACATGGAGCTCAACTTTCCAACTTGCTTAAATATTTTTCCAAATATACAATTTAATGGCTTTTTGAACCCATTTGTGTGTATCTAATATATATATATATATATATATATATATATATACACACACACACACACACACACACACACATATATATGTATATATATATACACACACACATATATATATGTATATATATAGATGTTTCATCTATGTAGTAGATTTTGTATATATACACAATCTACACATATGTATCTGCCTATTATACATATATACAGATATGTTTATATATGTGTGTGCATAGATATAGATATGTATATAATAGAGAGATCAATTTATCCCTCTCTGTATTTATAGTGTGCAAAAAAACCTTCTTAATAGTTTCCAAAATCAGCTGATTTGCATTCAATATTGGCATTCATGTATTTAGGGAAGATAGCCATTTTTTAAAACCACAAACAAAAGTGTCAGCACAGCTGGTGACAGGGATGGATATAGGACTCAGTGCTGCTTCCATGCACTTTTCTCACATGGAGCTGCAGGCGTCGAGCAGATGTTCACTGGGCACTGCTGGAAGTGACCAGCAGGTGAACAAGCCAAAACACCCACCACTGTGGGATTGGAAATGAATCACAGCTTATTGGTACAACGTGAAGCCACACAACGGCAGAAATGAAAACCTAGAGCTACATTAATAATAGGGATGGTTTTCGAAAATATTTTTGAGCAGAAAGTAAAAAGCAAGCTACAGAAAGATCTGTAAAGGCTGGGACCATTTATGTGTCATTTGGGAACATGTTAGTCTCCCTTTATTGTTCTCGAGTCATCTGCATGAAAGTGAGAAGCAAGGCAGGGGACACAGAAACCAGAGGGTGGCACTTGTGGAGCAGGGAAGAGTGGGATCAGAAGACACCAAGGGCTGGAGTGGCACTTTTCTGTAGGTCACTCATGCTCCAGGCACAGGTGTAAGTTTTCCTCCTATTATTCTCTGCGCTTTTATGTGCACCTGAAATATTTCACAAGAAAATATTTCTGCAACTGTGGATGGCTTTCTTTTACAATCCCTTGAAGGAAATCACAACAGTGAGAAACCTCAGACTTGCCTCCCTGGAGAAAGCATTCTGAGACACCCTGTTACTTTCAGAGGCTGGTGTGGAAGTGCTATGGGTATCTGGAAGTGTTATCACATCTTCCTAACTGTTGAGAAAACTCTCCAGAGTATTAGATGCAAAATGCTAGATGGCTGAATACAGAGACGTTCCCGCAGGATCAAAAAGCAAGAGGAATGTGGGACCTGGGGTGGGAGCAGCTCAACACTTTCTTCTTCAGACTTTAATAATCTTTTCTGTGTCCCTCCCACAATTTCTAGAAATTTAGTGTCTCCCATATGCAATGTATTAGTGGAGATAAAGCAATCCATTCCCATTAAATTGTGTCAAAGTTTATTTCAGATCAGATTTGTTCCTAAAGACCCAAGTAAATAGCTGGTAGATAATCTATACGTCTGCATCAAGATACTGAAAATTTTCTACTTAAGTTAGGGGGATACTTCTTTTTAATTTATTTAATGAATGACTTTCATTTAAGAAACCAAAGTCTATAATACTAATAACATATGTCTTTGGACCCAAGAAGGCGCTATTTAATGGAACATCATCAACATAGCAGAAGTAGCCCAAGCTGAGGGCTCTTCATTGTATGTCCAAAGTAAAGATGATGTGGAATAATGAAGACCAGGTGGGTGGATGCAGAGGCCACTATTGGGTGCCTTTGTGCCTCCAAGAGGAAAAGCCAACACAGGCAGCTCTGGGAGGTGGTGCAGAGGAGAGGATTTGTGGGCCGAGGTACCAACAAACACACAGTTGGAGGGGTCATTATAACTCTGATAGTTTTACTTTGCACACTTGTAAAAGGACAATAATAAGATTTCTTTGAGAATCAATTAAAATGAAAGTGACTTCATTTTTATACACTAGTACTTGATTTCTTCAATGCCAATGTACCCTAAACATCTAAAAGAGCACAGCATAAGAAACTCAGAAGATCCCGACAAACTCATTTTCACTTTCTAAATTGCTTTAGTCATCTTCAAATTATTGGGGATACAGATCCCAGAAGACTCACTTCCAGTAGATAAAATAGGAAAAAGAAAGTATTTTTAGAAAAAAAATTAACTTTCTTGGAAATAATTAACAGTGTATTTCCATTAATAGCCCTCTTTTCCCTTCCCCTTTAAAGTAAAATTAGTGTCCTAGACTTAAACAGTTTGAGCTTATATAATAAAAATACATAGTCACTTTTTTAAAAAGCTGTCTTAAGATTGCGCAAAACAGTATTTTGGGCACTGGGTGTTGTGTTAGGAGAGGGTGGTGGGCATTTAAAAACAGAACAGGCCCTGGAGGCATTTTCAGACATGGAGAAATGTTAAACATCTGATAAAATTAAAGATCTTTGGGGTTCTAGGCCACCATATACTGCTGCACAGTTGGGGCACAGCACAACTCCAGGAAGTGCAGTTCACAGAGACCATGGGGAAATCATGGAGCTGTTCACTTATACGGGGACTGGATACTGCACTACTGCAGCACACACACATGAGGAAGGCACAGCTTCCCTTGCAGAAAAACTCTAGCTCAGTGGAGAAAGTAGATGCATAAATAGAAAATTACAAAGAAAGTTGGGATTTAGAGGCAGAGATGGAAGTAGAGGAGACTGAAGTAGCTTGGAAAGGGACTCGGGGTGACAAAGAGATTTTGCCTGAGCTGAACCTGAGTTCAGGGGGAGAAAGCTGAACAGGCATCCTCCAGGAAGGTGGGTAGTGGAAATAGGAGCAGAGACAAGATGCAGCCAGCATGCTCTGATAGCTACAGCAGTGAGTAGCACAGGGCCCGTGGGTGGCAGTAATCATGTGACTGCTCACAAAGCCAGATTGGACTTGCTTTGGAACCACCCAACCAACAGAGCTGCTATCCTTACTTCTACTGGCCCTGAATGAACCGGAACTGGACTCCTCCTTCTAGTGCGAAGACACCCCATTATCCTGATTGCTTTCTGTTCCCTGCAGCCTGTGCAATGGACAGCTGTCTGTTAACTCTGTATCTCAGTGTGATTTAACACCTGCCATTCCCCCTAAAGAATAAACCTAGAGAAGTGTCACTGTTGAGCTCAATATGTTCAAAATAAAATCTTTCGAACATATTGTTAAACTGCTCTCTGGAAAGTTGATCCAACTCAGCCTCCTACAGTCATAGGACAGAAGTGTCCAGGCCCTGCCGGGCTGGGATGCATCTACTAAAGGGATCACCTCTCTTCCCTGGACATGCAGAGGAGCACTTGGAGCTCCTTTGAGGTGACTGGTGAGCTAATACACAGATCCCAGAAAGCTAAACAAGTTGTAGAAATTCTGAGCAACGCGGGGAGGCCAAGTCCTCAGTAGTGATTATCCTAGATTAGTGTTTGCTGCATGCAAACAGCACACATGATATATTTGCCCTGCTTTTTAAAATTAGATTAAACATAAAGTCAGGATTTAGGGCTTCTGGAGAAATCCTGGGACATCTGGAAACTATCTGCATATAGATCCCATGCGCCAGCACTGAGAATCACCACCCTCTGAATAGGGCTGCCTCCAGGCCTCCCTGCTGTACCTGCTGCTGTCACTGAGAGTGTTATGTGCCTGCCACTGTCAGCCTTAGCACTTGAAGACTTGAATATCCAAGCAGGGGTTCCTCACTGGAGTAAGAGAGAAGTCTTCTGGAACACATGTGCAGCGCAGACTCAGACAAATGGAAGATCAATCCACGGCAGGACAGAAGGCAGCAGGGTCAGCAGGCTCAGGCTCTGAGCTGGGGTCCCGTCGCATTCTGCAATGCAGGAGTTTTCCCACAATACATTTACACAAGCCCACATGCAATTCATGCCTGAGCTATCACAGCGACAGGTCGCACAGTTGCCAGTCTACCTAGAAACATGCAGGAATACGCTTCATACAACAGTGTGTTCACACAAAACTTCCAGCTGCATTCAACCTCAAACTGTAATAAGCTCACTTGGAAGAATAATAGCCAATTACAATTTTCAAGTATCTGGCTTACAATCAGAGGACAGAATTCTATTTGTTGCATTAGGTTCAAAAGCATAATTAGATATGTCTCTGTGTGTGGTGTCAAAAATCTGCAGGAAGTTAGTCATGCGAGGCCACGCAGGAATTAATGCCTGTGAAACAGGTATTCTGCAGCCCTTTCAGTTGCAAAACAGACCCAGAATTTAGACATCAAGGCCTTCTGGGAAATATGAACAAATAAGAAGCGGGGGACACAACTTTGTCGGAAGGAAGGGGCCTGCGGTTTCATTTTAGTAAATCTTAGTTAAACACATCAAGAGGATTTACACTAAGGTTTGCAAGTAATGAGAGCTCTTTTGAAGCGCAAAGCATGAGGCTTAAGATGTCTTATATAGAGATTTATACTGCAAGCAAGAAAGAGAATGCACTCAAGGTTTGCTTCATTTAAATAATGTTTAAGATAAAAATAGATGTTTCCCTCAGCAAGCTGTCCACTGCCCTGTGAAGAAGAGTCACACACGGGAGCCATAGATCAGAGGAATGAAGAATTTAGAAGCAAGCCTAATGCGATTAGCTTAGATCACCACCGTGTCACTATGCCAGTTCTCTGATCTTAATGCCCACTACAGTTTTTTATGCTTTATTTATTTATCAAGGAAAACTTCAAACATATATAAACACAGAGTAGGATAGGGGACTTCTTTCACCCATCACCTGGCCTCTGGAGTCACCAAACACTGGCAAGGGCTCTTGCATGACACCCCTCGACCTCCTCCATCCCTCTGTGTTAGGGTGAAGCAAACCCACATATCACACTTCATCTGTAAATTACATACCTGTAAAATACAGAGGCTCTTTCTCTTTCACTATTAGGGATCTACCTCAGTGCCCTGTGCATGCTGGGTAAGTGCTCCTCCACTACGTTGGTCCCCAGCCATTTTCAATTTCTATTTTAAGACAGGGTCTCACTAAGTTGTCCAGGAACCTTGAACTTGAGATCCCCCTGCCTTGGCCTCCTGAATCACTGGGATAACAGGTGTACACCTCTGTAACCGGTCTCTGCTTTCTTAAATATAACCACACTGCCTGAAAAAAAATTCTTCAAAATTGAAAACATCCAACTAGAGTTTAAACTTAAATTTGTCTCATGTAGGTTATAATTTGTTCAGCTTAATTTTTTTAAAATAAAGTGCTCACATTGTTGTTTGTCTTTTATGTTGCTTTAATTTGATGGGCTTCTTTTCATCTCTTTCTTTTTTAAAAATTTATTTCTTAAAGAAAATTGGGTTTCTAAATTCAAACAACTATAGAAAACAATATTCAGAATTTTTTATCTCTTTTTTATCTTTCAAAGAATTATCTGACTAAAATGGGGGGAAAGAATCAATGTATGAAGACCTATGTATATTGACATGTATGTGTGTGTGTGTGTGTTTGCCTAGGTGTGACAAAGCATCATTTGCTAAAAATATTTATCAACAATGTAACCACTCAATTACTGACATATGCATTCATTTATCCATCCATTCATCCATCTATTTTTCATCTCTTCATCTACCAACCTTTGACCCACCAATGTGTCCATCTACCCATCCATTTGTTAATCCACTCACCCATCCACCCACCATCTATCCATCCACCATCTATCCACCCACCATTCATCCATCATCCACTCATCCATCCATCTACTCACCATCCCATCCACCATCCATCCATGAACCATGCATTCACCATTCATCCACTCACCATTCATCCATTATCCACTCATCCACCCACCATTCACCCACCATCCACCCATGATCCATCCCTCCATCCATTCCTCCAGCTCACCATCTACACATCCCTCCCTCCACCCACCTGCCCACTATAACTCTGACCACTCTACATGCCAATGCTTCTCCACTTAATAGAACCTTCCAAGTAAAATAAGGCACCACTCCTTGCCTGCAAGTTTCTTGCTTATTTAGGAGTAAGAACTTGACACAAATTTGAGGTGATGGATGCTCCAATTACTCCGACAGTCCAATCACCCAGGAAAGAAAGACCTGCCTCCCTCTCTTGCTGCACTTCTGAGTTTATTGCTGAATTCCTTAAACATCTGGGCCACAACACCCCCTGGTCTATTCTATACCTTGGGGATTAATTCCAGTGGCTATTCAGCATCTCCTGATGCAAGGTTATCAACATCCTTTATCACATGACTTCTATTCTCCAAAGATTTTTACTGATCTCAGCCCCAGAGTGTCCCTGCATACACTGTCACTCATCAATTAACTCTGAAACTTCTCCAGCATTCACTGGGATCCAGTTCACTGCGCATCATGTAGAAATGCCCAGAGACTGGTTTTGCAGCCTAGATTTCCTCATAAAAACTGGAAGGCCTCTCTCCCTCCTGGGCCTATCCAAGAGCTGACTGTAATCCTGTTCAGAGTTCACACTTTAGCATATCCAAGTCAAAAAAGTTTTGCAACCCAATTCCCTCTTATGCTTGCAAAGACTTTATCTTGCCCAGATTTCTGTGTTGTCCAATTCAGGGGGTCTCCAGGTGGCTAAAATTCTTCCTGTAGCCCTTGCTTAAACATCCAAAACTCATAGGTCCAAAAGTATATGCATGTCCCTCTGGGAAACCCATTCAGTTCTGTCTGCCTACCTCCAAGTGTCTCTCTTCTGCTTCTATAAAAGCCTCTGATGTGATTGATTTTAGGAGCTGTGTAAATAACAAAAGGCTAAGCCCAAGCAGGAGCTGGCCTCTCATGGTGCCATGGGAATCGGCACATGTGGGTGGCCAAGTTAGGCACAGGGGCAGGGAAGCTGGTGAGCTGGCTGGTTCCACAGAGCCCTGCTCCCTTTCACACACCCTGTGCAATTTGTCAGATCCTGGGACTCCTTCTTCAGAGTGTGTCTGGAACCCAGCCACGCCCCGTCAGCCCACCTGCACCCCACCCAGCCATCATCTCTCTCAGATCAGCCTTGCAATCTCCCTGCCCGGACCTGGACAGCCCCTGTTGCTCTGCAGGAAGCTCCTCCCTGAAGTGTCCTGGTGCTCTCACTCTACCCCCTGCAAACACCTGCTTGAAAGTCACCCCATCAGTGACGCCCTCCTCTGCTTAAAATTATAGCACATGCACACCAATACCCGTTGTCTCAGCATGGTTTCCCGGGTTCCCTTTTCTCTGTTTCCTAACGGAGCCTATTCTCCTTAATGATCTGTCTGTTGCTGTCTTCCATTGTCTCAATAAAATGAAAGTTCTACAGGAACAAGAATTTAGCCCTCTGGTTGCTGCTGCATCCAACACAGTCACGGAGCAGGACAGTTGTGCTGGCATGGGAGGCATTGGGGGAGCTGGTCGTGCCAAGATTGCTCAGACATAGGTCACAGCCACAGGATGCCAGAGGGAAGGCACAGTTATGTGCATTCACAGCTGTCCTTGGTTTAGAGTAAACATGGACTGAAGTGGTGTCCGGGTCATGTCAGCTATGGGACGGTGGACTATCTGATGGGTTTATCAGATTTTGCTTAATTTCCATTTCAGCAGCACCAGCCTCTGCCTGGGATGGCAAATGCTAGTGAGGGTTATGGAGGAGTCTGACCTCCACCAGGGAGAGCAGACATAGCCTGCTTGGAGGACCACATCCTCTGCTTTGGAGAGAGGGAGTCCCCAGCTGATGCTGGACAGGCTGCTTCTTGCCAACGTTGAGCTGTGTGGCATGTGGAAATCACCCCCTGGAAGGGAGTCGATTTCTGAAGAGCATGATCCCTCTCCCCACTACCACTGCTGTGGACCCTGCTGTGCAGGATGCTGTCCCCATATGTAGCTTCTCAGGTAGCAGCAGGAATGAAGGGAACTCTCCTCACCAGCGTTAAATTCCAGCTTAAATGCTGTATGTACCTGGCTCCTGGATCCCACCCAGTTCCACCCATACCCAAAGCCAGTGCCTGGTTCCTTGGTCAGTCTTGAGAACATGCCAGAGCCACACAGCTCTTTTGTTCAGATGTCCCCAAGCTTAGGGTAAACTGCTGTTAATATTTTTCTGCATTCTCACAAAAATTGACCTCTACAGAGGCAACTTCCAAGCAAGAGAAACACTACACCTCACCACAGAAGGTGCCAGGATCTCAGTCTTCCCCAACAAGATCCCTGGCACCTGACAGCCCCCACTCTTCCTCAGCAACACTGGATCTTCACAGCCAAGGAGCATGGGAAATGGGGCCCCTGTCAGGCTGACTCACGTCAGCTACCGCTTCCCAGGACAGTATTGAGAAGGCACTTAGGGGGCTCCTTCAGCAGAAGTCTTTCTGCCCCAAGGTGACGTTGATCAGCCAACAAACAACCAAACCCTCAGTTAAGAGTGTGTGGATCTAGCTCTGGAAATTCCCACTGATTATTTGTTGTCCATTTTAACTGGGTCAGAAGAGCTAGCACGCTAATTTGCATTTATAGTAGACAGAATTGTTAACAAATTGTTTGCAAGCTAAGTGAGTTTTAATTGGGAGGCTAAGCAATGTCCAGTGTGATCAATCTTATTAAAAGGACAAATCTTTCATGCATGAAGTTTTAATATTTCAACCATGAGATTAGCAATGTATGCTGCAAATCTCATTTAAATTGTTTGCCAAATATTTGAATTAAAAACAATCCATGATAATACAAAGTCACCATGGTCATAAAGTGATGACAGATAACTTTCAGTGGGTTTCAGAATAAGCTTTCATCCAAAAAAGATCGTTGCAAGTCAAAGCTGATAAACGTGCTGAAGAAAATGTTTCTGATATGCTAATTACCTCTAGCAGTTTCCTACTTTAAAAAGTGTTACAATTATTTGTATCTGTAGAGGTAACTCTGTCTCCTTTGTTGCAATGAATACTAAGGTTTGTTTAGTCCTATTTATAAAAAAAAAAAAAAGAGAGAGAGAGAGAGAACCTGATAGCTTTATTCTGAGCTTGGAACAAGACACAAATCCTTGAGCACCCAATATTTAAATGTGCTCATTTGCATTCATGGGCAGATTCCTGTAGTAAAAAAGCCTGGCTGAGGCTATATGAATCTAGATAAGTGATGCTCTGACCACCAGAAGCCTCCCACCCAGAGGAGAGGATGACATGACCCAGGGGCTGGTGCTGATCCCTGTTCACTCCTGGAAGAAGAGCCAGGTGTGCCACCTGCCAGTCAGTGATGGCAAACAGGGATACTAGTGCCTGGGGCTCTACTCACACTCCATTCTTTCTCTGTCTTTTCTGCCTCCTTCATTTCTCCCAGTCCTGATTTACACGTCACTTCCCTCACACTCACATCCCCACCACACATGCACACAGGCATGCACACTCATAGGCACATGCACATGTGTATACACACATACCCATGCACGTGCATGCACATGCACACATATAGGCATATGCACATGCATAAACATGGGCATGCATGCACACAGACACACATAGGCACATGCACACCTAGATACACACCTACCCAACACATATCTCTTGAAATTCCCCCAAAGTTCAGTTCTCCTTCCATGATTTAGAGAACAGGTGGCTTTGTGGGCCACACTGACCTCAAAATGCCCTATGCTCCAGGCTGCAGCCAGGGTGGGAGAGCTGAGCCACTTGGAGTTCCAGCCATAATGGAAAAGGACAGGTCGCCATGGGAACACACATGACTTGTTTCCACACACAGCTCCCAGGCCTTAAAATCTAATACACCATGCTCCCAAAGAACTGACTCCTCAAATGAGAAGACAAAACTCAATAAGAACTCTCACCCAGACACTCTGACTCTGTTAGATAATCTTTGGGGTGCACAGGACAATTTCTGCACCCAGAGAGTCCACCTGGAGACCAGTTACCTGACAGCCTTTGGCATCAGCTGCCAAGTCCATTAAAATTCAAAAGCTGCCTATTCCTGTTTGCTGGTAGCGAGCCTTGGTAACCACATGGATGAAAATGTCACCATTATGGTAGAGTGTGGGTGTCAAACATGTGCCAGGCATGTGTGTGTGTCCACGCAAGGGAAGAGCTGAGAACCAAGGGAATCTGAGGGGGTAAAAGGTGGTAACCACAGGGCACATAGCAGTCCTTCATCAATGACATGCTATGCTGATAGCAAATCACTCCCTCTGATCCTAGCTAAATAGATTTTGAACAAATATGGAATAAAAGTGAGATTGAATGAACAGCAATTCACTGACCAGGAGGGCCAAGGCGTGAATTAAAAAGGAGGCTGGAAGTGAGGATGTGGTGTCTGCACCTGTGGTCACCACCGGCCTGCAGCTCCCATGGGCAGTCCTGGGGGAGGCACCTGAGGAGTAGTGACCTTGTGCCTGGGCCAGTCCTGTGGGAGTGCAGCTGAAGGTGTGCTGCGTGCCTGGCCCCATGTCCTCCCCTACCTACCTCAACATCCCCTTTGCCCATTCAGGCTTCCCATGTGTGTCCTAAGCAGATTCACCCTGGGTTTTCCTTTGGATGTCGCCCTACTGTTAGAGATCCAGAGCCATGACTAGCAGAAGGTGTAAATAGAAGCCTGCTCCCTGCTGCCTCCATCACACCAGCAGGCAAGAGCTGGCTCATGCTGCCCTCCATGCGTGCACCCTGATGGGGGACTTAGTGCCTCTCCCTGTCCCACGTGGGCACTGCCCTGCCGAGAGTGTCATCACATCAGGCTCTGCTTGCAGAAGATCAGAGAACAAGAGGCTGAAATCCACATGCCAAGTATCCTGTGCCCGCATCTCTTTCCAGGGGGGTGCCGGCTTTCAATACCACAGCAGCCACACCTGGGCCTGTAAGAATCCTTAGATATAAAACTCCCTTCTGACAGCTCAAGTCCCCATCCGAGCTTCACCAGTTTTGAGTCTACATATTGGCTCCTGGTGCACAGCACTTGTCTTTACCCCAGGAGACTGAAAGAGTTTAAACTTATAATGGAGGTTGGACATTTTTAATTAATAAAACTTGTATGGAATAAGTTTTAACTAACACTCATGAGAATCAGACACTACTTATAATGATAAATTATCATGTAAAATGCAAAGTGTGCAGACATACCAGGGAATAACCACGTTAATTACTCACTGCAGCCACAAAGTGACTCCTAGAGAGTTTCATGAGGCCTCGACGGCATGGTATGCTGCCCGCCTCTTCCTTGTAATGTGGATCTGCCATGACCAGTGCAGCCAAACTAGCAGGTTCCAGAGAGGGGCCAAAGGGGTTAAGAAAAATAAAGATTATACATATGTGATTTTGAAGATAAAGCTGGGGTTGGGTGGAGCACTGCTTTCTGGTAGAGAAGCAGGTCTAAAGAGTAAAACCCCTAATCTTTTATTTATATATATCTCATCATCAGATTAAAGACTATGCAAGTATCATTCTTTGTACTCAGAAAGTTACAACATTATGCATCCTTTCTGCAGTTGCAATCTACACTTGCAATGTGCAATGTTAGGAGCTTTGTGTAGCTCTAAAGAAAGTCTATGGTTTAAAGTTACTGTTAAGCAGGCAGGTTCAGGAGCAGCTGAGCTGATGAAACATTGTGGCTGTTTAGCAAGAGAGGTTCCTCTATTCCCAGGAGCTATGAGCCTGAGATCAAGGTCAAAGGCAATAAGACTCTTGCACAGAGCCGCCTCATGCAGGGTATTACCACAGCAGCTAGGCATCCTGTGCCCTTGCACAGGAACATTCCCAGACACCAGGCATGCCACAGCCATGAGGTCATCAGAGACCAATCTCAGACACTGCTCTCGCATTCTGTCTCCTGTCTCCATAATATCCATCATGCATCCCTGCAAGTCCCACAAAGTCTCACATAACAAGAATCCTCTTCCAGCTCTGCTACGATGTGCGCAGGGGCTGCTTTGTAAATGCTTATGTTCTGTTTGGGCAAACACTCTCTCTTTACTCCTTTGTTTATTTTTCACAGAGCTTAGTAAAATAACTTGCATACAAAAGATCAAACATCCTGCAGAACTCAAGATACCAAACTGACGGCCAGTGCATAAATGACAAAGAAAATCAACCCATCAGTCAATCAAGCCATGCAAAACTGCCTAGATCAGAAACTTGATCCAGAAAGTCACACCCTCAAGCTCAGTATAATCTTTGCCTGAAAGTAAAGATTCAGATTTGGAGAAATGAGATAGAAGTTCAAGCTCTAGCTATTTAACCAAACATTAGCAAATTATTCTACATGTCTTAGGAATTGTTTTCCTCAATTTTTAAGAAAGCGTAATGCTGAATCCACTGAGAGGATGAGTGAGCAAAAGCTTGGTAAATGTTGCACACATCAGTAATCACCAGCATTATTTCAGAAAAGTGGGGAAATGAAGCAGAGGAGAATCTATGCAGGAAGCTGGGTCAATGTGAAGAGTCTGAAATATGTGCTTAGGAACAGAATATTTGCACCCAACACAAGTATGTGTTCTTAATATTCAGCATGCATGTCAGCATTCTCTGGCTTATTATTTGGTAATTGATAACAAAGCTGCTGTGGCCCTCGGGATGGGTGAGTCTCTCACATTATCACCTTGCTGTGGAGCAGCATAACCAAGTGGAAACGGAGAGATTTTTTTTGTCAAAGATTTCTTTCTATAGGCAAGATGCTACTTTCTTCTAAGACTCTTTGGCTGTTGACTATTTTATAATCATTGGCATAAATATAAAAGTGGTAAACAATGTTTATTGTCTGCAAGCAAGCGAGTCTGAATCGGGGCCTTTTACAGTCAGCCATTCCCCATGCGTCTCAAGAATGCAATAGGCAATCAGAGGGTGATTTATCTGACCCATTGTGGAGCAAGAACCAAGAAAAATCTAAACATCATTTGGTTCACTCATGTGCACAGTGCAAATACAAAACAGTGAGCCGTCTGAACTCTGCCATAATATTCTAGGCTGTAAACATAGTTAGTATTTGAAAATTTGTTTTTATTGCTTCCCTTAATTTTCCTTTGTTCAGTCATAGGGAGAAACACAGAAACAAAGTAAATGTAATTCCTTAGGCTTTCCTGAAGTAGGATGCAATGTTCCAGCCACAAGACCAAACCCCAGCCCTGGTAATCACCTCTGTTTATAATGCCTACAGGAAATGCCCCAGGGGCTAAGAGGGTGTCTGACTTTCCTTACCACACTGGTCTAGGCCTGCCAAGCTGCAGCCCTAGTTGCATTTCAAAAGAAAGAGTGCATTGGTGTTGAGTGACCCTCAAGTCCCAAGACAAACTCCCTATTACAGAGGCACTTAGTTATTTATGAGTGTGACCAATGAGGATGCTGTAAAGTTAACTTGACAAAACACCACCAAGAAACTACATGGTGTAAAAAAAAGTAAGGCACAAGTTAACCACTTTGCTAGTTAGATTAGTAGGTAATTGGTAATTACCCTCTTGGCCACATCATGAAGGCATAGTCTGGAAAATAAAATGCTTCTACAAAATGAGCTTCCTCCAGAAAGAAAGAACCGCATTGAGTCCTGCCAACAGATTCAGGAAGCAAGACTTTGTTAGCGTCTGCCGTGTCGATGCCAAAGCTGGGGTGCAGATTCAGAATGGGTTTGCTCAGGGAATGGTGGCTGCCTTGATAGCTCCTGCAGCCTAGGGTTTTCACTCTGTACTGGTTGTCTTCTTGCTGTTGTATCTCAGCATGATGGCGGTGAGCTATGTTCCATGCACCACTCAGACTTGGCTTTGTCATCCTTAGCACATGCTCCCAGGATTGCCCCAGAGTCAGCACCCACCAGCAGATGGAGTAGAGAGAGAATTGGGAGCAGTGGGTCCTGAGGGCCAGCCTGGGTGATATGTGGCCACATTCACTCACCAGAGCACAGTTGCACAGCCACAGCTAAATCAGTGGAAGAATAGATGTGTGGTCACAGGTTCACTGGGTGTCCTAGAGCTGAAGGAAGGAGGAAGGCTGGAAATCCGGTAGCCAGCCTGCATAGGAGGTGTAGGAGAAGTCTACTTTCTTTTTGCAAACCTCTGTCTAGTCTGATAATCTGGAATAGGGAGAGAATGTGAGCCATGTCTTGACATCAAGCCAACTTTATATCTCTAGGAAGGCTTCTCTATTCACTTACCCCCTCGGGTCTGATGAACATTCCATGTTTCCCAAATCTGCTTTTCACAGAAAAAAAAAAGCTTCTTAACAGCACATCCTGTCAGATACAAAGAGAAGCAAACACAACTGCTCCGCACTGTTCTGAGCCCCAGTTTCCTTACTGTAAAATGAGTATACTATTGAATTTAACATCATTCAGCACATTTATGTCCCCAGATGCAGAGAACTGTTTAGACACCACATCTTGGGAGAGACAATGATGTCATGATAAAGGGAAACAAAAGGCACAATATTTTTTCAAACACCCACCACGGTGCTCAGCACACATTATGACAGACACTAAATCTTTGTGACTTCCCCTTTTATCTTGATTCTCAACTCATGCACCAGCCCCATGTTCCTCTGCAGGCTAGGAGGAGGGCCTGTTACCTCAGAGGCTTCTCAGGCCACTGCTCTAATACTGGAAGCAGGACAGCCTGATCCTGTCTGTGGGCTTAGCCTCACTGCCATTGTACCCAAAGTAACCTGGCAGTAGCCTTGGGGCACGTCCTCACATCTTCCCACCCCTGTTCCTGACTCTCTGGTACCTGGTTGGTTGGTCTCTCAGGTATCTGCTTCCTCCTGCTCAGTTCCTATCTTCTGCTACCAATACCAGTACTTCTCTACAGCAGCTTTGTCCTTCCTGGTGACCCTGGGGTAATGCAGAGAACATTACTGGGCTGTGGCATCTTGGAATAGCATACTGACCCTTTCCTGACCATTGCATTATAGAAGCATTTAATTGTCTCAAGAAGGGTCAGCACTCACTGTCTATAAAGGATCGCATGGTGACCAATGAGGCTTACAGGTCATATACAGTGTCTGTATATACATTTTTTTGTGTATTTGTTTTCTTCAGGCACTCAAAAATGAAAAAACAATAATAACAACAAAACATTCTCAGCTTATGGGCCACACAAAGCACATAGGGGCTAGATTTGACCTGCAGCCTGGTTTGCTGACCCCTGGCCCAGAGCTGCACCATCCCATATGGTGGCCACTAGCTACAGAAAACTACTTGGGTTCAAAATTGATTTATTTGAAATTGCATAAAACTCAGCTCCCTGTTGTACCAGCTCGGCCATATTCCAGGTGCTTAATAGCCATGTGTAACCCCATTTTGCTGCCAAGTTGAACAGAAAAGACAGACCTTTCATTATCAGTCACAGAAGATTCCGCTGGTCACCACAGGCATAGAAACCAGTGCAAACTGGCAGCTTCCATAGCATTTTATTTAGATTAATAAGTTTCCACACTGCAGCCCCTTTTCCACATCTGCTCCCTCCTTCTTCTGGGGACCTCACCCACCTCATCACCTGAACGATCCACATCATTTCCTCACAAATCACAGTACCATGATCAGGAAAAATGAAGCAGCAAGCTTGTAAACTTGAATTTTGCCTGCAAATTATTCATTTCCTGATAATCTAGACTCTTGATGGAAATTAGTCAATGAGTCCTCAAATCCCCCATAGGTCAAGGCTGTGTCCTTCTCGGTTCTATCTATGCTGTTCCAGTTCCAGTACCAATCTGTCCTCAAGCATCAGGACACCCTCAATGCTCCCCTGCAGACAGAAGGAATGAGGAAGCCAGCTCTCAGATCTGACTGCATCCCAACCACTGAAGACAGAGCTCTGGGAGCTGGGAAGCAGGGTTTTAGAGGACACTGCCTTGCCAAGGTGCCACCAGGAAGCAGGGAGAGGTGAAGGCATGAACCAGCAGCTCTAGGTGAGCTGGCTGCTCTGCTGGAAGGCCAGAACCTACTGCTATGCTTTCAAGAATTCCATGAGCCTATTGTTAAACAGACATTATTTTAACCTAGATTATATAAACTTTCAGTGAACTGCATTAGAACAAAGGCAACAAGTGCATATGTCATCTCTTCTTGATGACCTCTCTGCCTTTGGGCTGTCACTCAGCTCTCAAGGTTGGGTGTGAGGTGCTGTACATGAGGGAAAACATACCATTTTTCACATCTCCTCCCGAGTCCTCATTCAAGGATGTCCTCTTGAAATCAACCGTAGTGGAATTTCTGTTTTGTTTTGTTTTTACCAGAAAGCCACTAGCTGAACAGTCTGCTCCTGCGCAAGCCAGAAGAGAAGAAATGAGACATTAGGGAGCTTCCCAACATCATCCAGGAAAGGCAAGACAGAGGTCCTCAGACCTAAGGGTTGGAGGTCCTGCTGGCCCCGGCCTCAGAAGCAGCGAGTGCTGAAGGAGCCTGGTAGCCCTCCATAGCCTCTCAACAGGCTGCTGCCAGCCTCTTAATGACACCTACCTTTGGGGCTTCTGCTGCAGCCTGCTATCAGGACTCCTCTGGATTCCCAGCCCACCTCTGCTTAGATAACACAGATTACAAACCGGCTCCAGTCCCAGCTCACGTTCACCTCCCTCTAGCTCCTCCCTGGAATGATCTTGCAGATTTTCCTCCCAAGCATAGGTCTTTGCTCTTTCCCCACTTGCCTTCCTGGCCCAGACTGTCCTGCTGGTGTGTTTCTGAGTCTCTTCCATCAGACCGGCCTTTGCCGTCTTGAGCACAAGCTGCCAGGGTCATCCTGAGAGTCAGCAGCCACCAGCACATGGAAGAGAGAGAGGAGCAAGGGCAGCGGATCCTGAGGGCCGGCCTGGGTGGTGTGTGGCCACATTCACTCACCAGAGCAGTTGCACAGCCATAGCTAATCATCACACAGCTGCAGGGAAGAGCGCAACAGGTGGCCCAGGGACCATTCTGAATGGGGTTTTAGCAGGACACTAATTTTATAGCTATGTTTGCATTTGTCAAAGGCATTTTTATAAAAATCAGATGAGATTTTTCAAGGGACTTATGAGAAACTGTTAAAGATATTAAACAACCTAATCTAAGGGTAGTCATAAACTGCAGAGATTAATGTATGTATTGTATTAAAGACATTTCACAGAAAGTAGAGGTACCTCATACTAGCCAGAAGGCACACCCATCTAACTCTTGGTAGAAATTATTAAAAGGCATCCTCTCTGGGTGACCGCAGGGCCGAGGGAGACCAGTCACAGAGCCCTGGTGGACAGCAGCTGCTCTCTCCTGAAGGAGCCCAAGGGCACGGCTGGTTCCTCATACCTGTGACTGGGGGAGCGCAGGGAGTCCTGGGCTGGAAGGGGAAACCTGTGATGTAAGAAGTCGCTTTCTCCATCAAGAGGCTCCAGTGCTGCAGAGATTGTGGAGGAAAGACAGGAAAGTCCTGTGACATGGCCTCAGGCGGCTTGAGGGGCAAAGCCAGGAGTGCAGGGTTTGGAACAAAGGTCAATTAAAAGAAAGTGGAAAACAAAAGAAGCAGAGAAACCCGCCTGCGTCACCATTCAGTTAGTGTGTCACTTTAACCTGGAACGGAGCAGGCATGGTGAGGAATGCTCTGTGACAGCACTGTGGGTTCTGCCTGTTACCCTTCCTAACCATGTCTACAACAGCAGGCCCTTGAGGCTGGACACATCGCCCTGGTGTGCTCCCTGTCAGCAGGATGTCTGGGAGCATGTGCAGGCCATTAGTGACCATGTGACAAGGCTAAGCTGTCCACACCGGTGCTATTTCATTTTTCCTCTGGTTACTTTCCCTGGTTCTGCTTTGTCACCACTATGTGACAAAGGGGGGCCCAGACAATACTCTCTCACCCAGTACCCTGCACCCAGTAGGAAGCAGAAAGATGTGTGTGTGTGTGTGCTTAAATCTTCCGTGGAGATCTGGGGAACTCTAAAGAGATGGTTTAGAATTTCAGGAAATAGAGCCATGATGTGTTATTCTAAAGAGACACGTTTCCTTCAAGTTAGAAAAACATAGGTGTCTCCACGCCGCACCCCGAGACTCAGGAGCCTGACTTCTCGGTGTGCGTATTCCTCCGCCCTTCCCTGGGTCTTCTCTTCTCTCCTCTCCCCTTTAGGATTTCTCAAGTACAGAAATCGAAAGCTATTTCAAGAAAGAGCATTGTATTCAGCCTTTCCCAATGTCACCTCTGGTGCTTCTATTTCTTGAATTTTAATGGTGCCTGTGCTATAAAATAGGTGTTTTTCAAAAGAGCACAGGATCATGCATTTCTCCTGGAGAATTGTCAGTGCCTTGGCCATTTTTCACGTTAGGAATGACTTTAGGAGTGACTCTAGGAATTCATGAGAAGTCATCCTTCCCACAGGGTCTCTCTGCCAGAAATGAGGTAATTAAGGGTAGGCTCTCCTAGGAGCACGTTCGGGCATCTCTAAACTCTCAGAAAATTGGATTCACACTCACTCACCAGCTTAGTGTCTCCTCCACTTTGACCCCTAGCTGCCTCCTGGAGTCCATTCAATGAAGTTCCTAAGAGGCTGGCCACTTTAACAGCAGCCTGCAGGGGCAGTGACCAGTGACCCCAGTTGAGAAACATCTGTCCTGGGTGTGGTGATCATCTGGGAGATGCTGGGGTGTCTTTCAGGACCTAGGAAGCTGAGTGTGGCAATCTCAAACTTTCCTACCATAGATCATGCTGAGCTCAAAGAGAAAAACCATTTTATTTGCTCTCTGTTCTTTCTTGAGAAAAGATTTCTGCAGGCCTGCAAGAGATTCCAGCTGTGCCTACCTCTATAAGCTGGCCTCATTGTTTTAATTCACAGTCTGGATAGAATTCTGTTTTAAAATTCAATCTTTTCAAAGATTTCCTCTTTGCTTTACTGTTCATGATATGACATAGCCTCACACACGGGCAGCTGCTTGGTGCCTCCAGCTATGGAGCCCCTTAAATGGTACTCTACTTAAAAAAAAAAAATGCACTCTATCAGGCTACCTCTAGGGACCAGAACTTGATAGGCAGAAAACCCTGGAAATATGCAAACAACCACATTAGGCAGTTTATATCCAAGTAACTTAGCCGTGAGTGGAGACTCTTGTGTGTCAGGTGCCAGGTTCCAAGGGCACAGTTTTCATTCAGAAGCCACTCGAGCCTTTGTTAGGACAGCCTCAGTGTATTCCACTTGGGAAGGTCCCTGAGTCGGCACTCTTCCGTTCCTCATATTGGTGTGTGGTCATGACGACTCGATTCCCGTGTATGTGTGTGGTGGACAATCAGGATTTCCATTTCCTTCAACACTTAATTTCTTTGTGTTGGGAACCTCAAGTGCCTTTCTCCTGGTTCTTTATAAGGTATCTGGCATATTTTTGTGGGCTCAGCCTCCCTGTGGTGGTCTGAGAGCCTATGGCTCCTGCAAGGCTGTTCTGTACCCACCACCCAGCACCCCCCCACCTCCCCTCTACCCACCTGTTCTAGCCTCCGGTAACCAGCATTCTGCTCTCCGCACCTGTGAAACCAGGACCCTGGGCTTCCCCGTGTAGGGAGATCTTGGGGTGCATGTCTTGCTGTATCCAGGTTATTTCACTTCACAAAATGACCTCCAGTCTATCCACGGTGCTGCAAATGACACAATTCCATTATTTCCTGGCTTAATGCTGTCCGTGTGTATGTGCACCACACCATTTCCATCATTCATCTCCCAGTGGACACCTTAGTGATTCCATGTCTTGGCTAATATGAGCAGTGGGGTGATCCACGTGAGCAGGCACTATCTCTACCAAACTGATCTCACTGACTTTGGACACATACCCAGAGGTGGGCTAGCTGCATCAAGTGGTAAATGACATGGCTTAGATATGAGATGTCCCCAAAAGCCCATGTGTGAAACCATGCAGGAATGTCCAGAGGTGAATGATGATGACAATTATTACATAATCAGTGGATTGATCCACTGCCGGGAGGGGTATGGCTGGAGAAGTGGGTCACAGGGGCTTGCCTATGGAGTATATATTTTGTCCCTGGTGAGTGAAACTCTCTCTGCTTTCTGATTGCCATGTCCTAAGCTTCCCTCCTACCCCAAGCCCTTCCACCATGCTATTCTGCCTCACCTCATGCCCAATGCCTTGGAGTCAGCAGACTTTGGATTGAGACCTCTGAAAACATTAACCAAGATTAACTTCCTTCCTCTGTTTTTCTGGGTGTTATGGACACAGGAGTGAGAAAGCTGACTGAAACAGGAAATGTACTTTTGTCCTTCAAATGCACCTCCGTGTGGTCTTCACGATGGCCGTGCTGGTGGCCATTCCCACCAGCTGTGTGTGGGAGCCCCCCTTTTCCAGCCTGCTCACTCTTTGCTCTTTCACTACAGACATCTAATTGGGGTGCAGTGATGCATTTGATGGGCACTTCCTTGGTCATTAATAATGTGGACCCTTTTCCATATATTTTTGGGCATCCCTAAATCTTATTTCAGGAGGTATCTATTCACAGCAGCTTTTAAAATCATTTTTGTCCTCACTTTTCCTTTTCTTCCTCCCCTGCCTTACACCTATGCTCCTCCTTCTTCCTCTGTGACCCTTACACCTACCTTCTGTCTCTTCCTCCTTCCCTTTTCCAGCTCTCTGATCATTTGGTCAACTCACTGCATTTACAGATCATCCTTCCTCAGAGTGGGGAGGGGTCAATCTTTTGCAGAATGCCCAGGTAGGGTGTTTCTAAGAGTTATTCATCCCAGGGAATTTGCAGGTCCCACCATGCTTGCTCCTGGACCTGCGAATTCTCAGGGGTGAAGGGCTATTCAGTGCACTTTTTCCAACAGCATAGCTAAAGGGCAACATGTTTCATCATTTAACCATGAGCAAAATCGGAGCCTCAAACTGGTGATATGATAAAAATATTTTCTACATATTTGCGGTATACTTACTCCACCTGGGTCATTTGCACGAAGGGAAAATGGACTTTATAAATGGTCGAGCTTATCTTTGGAAAACATAATGCCCACGTGACCACCATGGTGCCATTGGCCTCTGCTGTAGACCCATCTGAAACAGGAAAATAAAGCCTTTCTGTGTTTCTGGCAATGTGAACCACAGAGGGAAGGAGAGAATTTTTGCTCTGACCGTTTCTTAGATGACTGAATGAAAAGAAAAGGAAAATAGAGTTTGGGTAAACATTTACATTTTAATTTTCTGTGAATTTCTTGAGGCCCATTATGTGTTTATCAAGGCGTATAACAGCTTTAAGTTAACACACAACAATGCATCGTTAAGTGTACACCAGATGGTTCTGTTCTGCACCTATTACTGAAAGCCCTCCACTTGACTGTCAAGGGGAGAAAAAAAAATGTGGTTCTCCCTTAATAACCAACACTAACCCATCAAAACCAGAAGAAATAACAGAAAGACTCTGACACATTGCTTTGATAAAATACTGCCTGGAAACTCATTAGAGTAACAGGCTACAGATGAGCCAGCTCACCTACTCCTCCGTGTGCTTCTGAGGAGCTGAGCAGGGAAGACACTGAACCAAAGGTTAAGCCTCAGGATTGGCTGCTGGTGCAGTTCCGAATGACCGGCACATTGGTTGCCCTCCTGTATCTCAAATGCAGAGGACCAGGGGGTTAGGTGAGAGCCACAGCTCAGAGTTTCAGCCAGCCCACTCAGAAAATGGGTAATGTGTGCTTTGGAGGATCATAAACCAAGATGACACCAAGACGTTTGAGCAGATGGCTGTGGGGCATAAACATTCTCAAATGCTTTCTTAAGGAAGCTGTTTATGGGAGATGTGCATTTGGGCCTTAGAATGGATTAAAAGTAATGGAGTTATAACTAGTTTTGCTTTCTTTTCTGTCTGGTTAATTTACCTCCCAGAGAGCAGTTACGTAAATGGGCTTTCATAGGTCCACCGTAGCAAATCCAGTGAAAAGATGACACGTTCCACACAGCTGACAGACTCCTGGGTATCTCTCCAGATTAAATCTCAGCCTGGAAAAGAGGAGGAGGGGGAAGCAAAGCAGGGGATAGCTGGGAATAAATGCACGCATAAAACTCATGTCATTCCTTAATTTAATTAAATTAATTGAGGCAAGTCTGTGCTCCTGTTTGGCAGGCAATTTTAGCGAATTCTGGATTGCAAATGTTTTAGAAATAAAGCAGAATTCAAACCTCTCTGAATATTAAAATGTTCCATGGGGTTCACGATCTATGTGGGAAAAGGTTCTCTTTTACCTAAACTAATAAATTCAAAGTCTATTCGGGGAGAAAAAATCAGAAATAATAAAGTTTAAAGCAGCTGTAAAATTTCTTTGAAATATGTAGAGCATGGATTTTCAAGACTACAGCTTTGCCCAGCTACAATTTACAGATGAAGTTCCAATCTCTATGAAAGAACAGTATGCGATGGCTTCCAGGAAGATTTGGGGCAGCATAGTTGAGGCTTCATCCCTATTATTCCCCTCTAATTCCCTCATAAATGGAAACCCAGTGCACCAGCGGTCTGCCAGTGTTAGGCTATCAAACTGAAACTCTGAGCTCAGGAGTGGAGGCAGAGCCCTTGCTGGACGGTGCCCAGAGTCACTGGCTGGCCTTGCAGCTGCATGCTTTATCCAGTGACTGGGCCTCCATGAACGGGGGCTGGGAGTGTAGCTGGTGGTAGCAGGAATCGGGCCACCCACAGATGCCTGGGCACAAGGTGCAAGCTCAGTGGTGACATGCACCAACCAGGGAATCGAAAGTGCCACTTGCTGCAGTGCCACTGAGCCACTGCAACTGAGCTAGTAGATTTCTGCTTCCCTCAAGGGATCTGTTGCATCTTTCAGTATTGAGATAAAAAGAAAGAGAGGAACAAAAGTAGTGCAGATGACAAGTGTGGTTGTTTCTGCATCAGAATTGATAAATCAACTTGTCAAAGGAAAGCAGGGAGCTGAAACTCCAAACCTTGGTTCTTGTGTTCTGATGAAAAAAAAATTTAAAGTCAGACACAAAAAGTCATGCAAGAGAACTTCATTATAGGTAAAAGTAAAGTAGAAGCAAAGTGAGCTTAAGCAGAGAGCACTCTCAAGAGAGAGAGTGGTCCATCTCCAAGCAAAGAATGATGAAGGAGACGATGCTGTCCCCAACTTTATTAGTGTTTGATGTTTACCAGGAGAACTGGGGACCACCTTCTGTACTCTGCCATCAGATGTTCAACTCCCCCTTCATGTCAGGTAGTGGAGTTTTTAGTCCTCTCGGAAAGTGTCATGGTGGCCTTCCTATTTAGGGGGGCTTCATCTACAAATCAATCCCATATTAATGTGGTCATTGGGATCAACAGCTGGTCAGAAGGCACCTTGGTGCACCTGCCCAGCTAAAGGAATCTTCCTTCCCAGATAGTTGGAGACACTGATAGCCATAATTCCTCACTTCACTTCAACCTCAGTGGACCCTGTCAAGAGTTAGTCTCATTAATCCTGTTGTCTTGGGGTGATTTTCAACTAGCTTCCTTGCTTCTGTTTATTTTCTACAAATTAACTACAACCCTTTGCTTTCTCGTCTACTTTGGAAGTGGTATAAAGCAGTCCCTAAAGTAATCTAAAGAACATTTGTGACCTTGCCTGCATTTCACTGCTCATTGCTAGCTAGCTAGTACCTAACAAATTGACCCAAGAGTTTCAGAACCTTTTTCAAATTCTATTAATTCAAATGTACTTGGAGGATTATTCTGAACACTTGAAATTAAAATGCTAAAAGAACGGCTTGGAATAAAATGAGTTCAGATGTAAATATCAACCACCAATTAGACCTGGAAACAGAACACGACTGGTCAGCATTCGAGAGCCCCCTGCGTCGGCTGCCAACCATTACCTCTGCCTTTGTCCACAGGTAACCACTGGTCAGACTTGTATCCAACAGATTGGTTTAGATGCCATCAGGTATTGTTTTCTGTGTTTATGTGCAAACTCTGTCCATCTACATCATATTCATGAGACTATTCCTTGTGATGACTTTGCATTTCCATTGCTGTGTTAGGTTCCCTTGAACATATGTAATGCAATTTACTCATCCAGGCCAATGTTTAAGTGTTTGTGGGTGTTACCGGTACCAGGGCATTGTGGACAGTGGATCAGGAGCATTCTTGCAGATGCTGGACACATGCCTCAGTGGGGATGACTGAGGAATGAGCTTGCACAGGCTCAGCTCAAGTAGGTGAATCCAGGAAGTGTTCCAGCATGGGTCACACCAGCCTACAGGTCCACTATTGGCACATGAACTCCTGCGAGGGAATCTTGGTGAGGTTGGGCTGCAAAGGCTTCAGCCTTTCAGGTGGGCTTGCAGTGATACTGCTTATCTTCTCTGATGATTGACAAACCTGCACCATTTCAAGCGTACTTCGAGTATTCTCTTCATATATATATATATATATATATATATATATATATATATATATATATTTAGTTGTCAATGGACTTTTATTTTATTTATTGATACACGGTGCTGAGAATCGAACCCAGTGCCTCACACATGCTAGGCAAGCGCTCTGCCACTGAACCCCAGCCCCAGCCCCAGGAGTACTCTCTTCTATACAGCTCATGTTTAAGTTTCCTGTTACTTATTTACACTTCTTCCTGGCTGGCGTTTGGGGAGCCACTGCATGCTCCATCCATGTGCCCATTGTTAGTTCTGGGTGCGGTGGGCACTTTCTCCCATCCTGGAGGCTGCCCCTTCCCTTGGCAAGTGTCTTGTGAAGAAGCTCTGAACTTCACGGTAGTCAGCTCCATACAGAAGCTGAGGACACTCTCCCTTCTTAGTTGCTAGAATCTTTAGCCTCTCACTTTAACCCAGCAATTGGCTTGGAATAGGTATTGCAGTGGACAAATGGCCTGTCCTCACAAATACCCATCACCTAGCACCATGGGTTAAGTTGGCCTTGCACCCACAGTAAGGAGGTGCCCCGGGTCACAAGCATCCACATGTGTGTGCACCTGTGGAGTGTGGCCACATCAGTTTGGAGCAATTAACAGCTTTACAATAATGGAATTTTCTGACCATGGACTGAGCATAGGCCCCAGTTCTTTAAGTCTTTCTTCTTTTTTTCAAAGATATTTGACAATATCTTATGATGTTTTCTCTAAAAAGTTCCTTTTATTCCTAGTTTGCTAGGATTTTTCATTATGAATGGATGTGGACTTAAACACACACTCTCCTTCTCTCTATGGAGAGAATCATTGTTTTCTGATGACTTTATTACGTGATGAATCGTATTGATTTTCAGCTATTAAACCAACCTCATGTTCTTGAATGGATTTGTCTTCACCATGGTGCCCTCGGCCCTGTGATTCCCTAATACTTGATTTGAGATTTTTTATGTGTGAGTTTATGAAACGATTGACCCCAAATACCTGTTTTGATGTGGTTGTGATATTTTTATAAGGGGTTAACATTAAAGTTAAGTTGGCTTTTAAAAACAAAGCATTCCTGTTTTCCTGTGTTCTAAAAGCTTTTGTGAAAAAATTGCTTTTGTATCTCCCTTAAACTTTTGGAAAAAAATGTTAGAGAATCTGATAGCCTGAGGTTTTCTAAAGATTTATTTAGTATTTCACACATCTGTGGCTGAGCCTCCATGGACAGGGGCTGGGAATGCAGCTGGTAGCAGCAGGAATTGTGCCACCAATGGCTGCCTGGGCACAAGGTGCAAGGGGTGCTCTGTGGCGATATGCTCCCACCACTGGCTATATTATTTATTAATTTCCTGACAGCTAATTCTATTATTTTCTGAATGAAGTTAGTGAAGTCTCAGACTATGTTTAGAAATGCCTGTTTCTTCTTTTAGTTCTGTTTTGTTTTGGTTTATGATTTTTGCTTCATATTCTTTTAGTATGCATCTCTGAGTTTAATTGTTCCAGATTTTAATTGCTCTATACTCTGGGGAACATCCTTTGGATAGTATTAGACAAGCATCTTCTGTCACTGATGCTTCTTGCTTTAAAGAACACATTGTTTGGTGTTCCCGGAGCTAGCCCACCTTCCCTGGACCTCATTCTGCATGGTGCAAGGGGTGCTCAGTGCTCCCACAGGGGAATTGAACCCACCACTGGCTGTATTATTTATTAATTTCCTGACAGCTAATTCTATTATTTTCAGGGGTGGGATATAAAGCGCTCATCTGTTTCCTGAAACAGTCCCCAAATTTAGGGATGACTGACATCCCATCAGCATTGGAATCCGGGTGCCCACAGTGCATGCGCAGGGCGTGGCTCCTTGACAGAACCTGTCCTGAGGAGGTGTGCCCAGATCATGTTCCAACTCTGCCCGCCAAGCCACCCCGACCGGCCCCTGTGCAGCAGCGCTTTGTAAACTCGGCTCTTTTCCTCCCTTACGTCAGAACTGCACTGTACCAGGGAAAACCACAACAGGGATTATGGAGGAAAAACAGATTTCCTCCAGTAGAATTAAAGCCTGTAGAAAGTGTTTCCACTGCCACTTCCTAAAATAATGATGAACTATAAAATACTTCTAGTTTACATCCCACAGGCTGCTCAACAGAAAATTCGGGGTTTATATGTTTTTCAAATATAGCATCTGCTAAATTTTACCACCCTGGAGATTTTATCTTTGAACTCCTATTAAAATGTTATATGTGGGCTGCAGTTGTGAATCAGTGGTAGTGTGCTTTCCTGGCATGTGTGAGGCACTGGGTTAGATCCTCAGCAGCACCTAAAATAAATAAATAAAATTTTCTTGTGTCCATCCACAAAAAAAAAAAAATTATTTGTGGTTGTCTATTCTTAAAACAAAGCTTAACCAATGTGCATAAAATAGTTGAAAGTCATCATTAGTTCAAATTGTTCCACTCTGTTGGTGCAAGAAGCTCTGTTGGAGATGTGACTCTTCAGACTGGGGGCAAGCTCCCCCAGTTTATGTTCCCATCGCACAGCACGAAAGTTGTTTATAAAACTAGCTGTTGGCTAGAGGTTTGGTGCTGCTTCCAAGAGGAGAGAGGGGAGATGGCCAGTTGTGCATTGGTTTTCGACAGAGTTGCTCCACCTGAACAGGCAATCCCTCAGGGTGCCACACTGAGATTTAATTAGAAGTCTTCATTTCTGGACAATGACTGAGGGCACCTCTGCTGACCTTCAGTGTCTTAATCTTCACCTCCCCACTCCCTACACCCGCCCCCCCACCCGGTAGTAGATGAGTCAACAAAAGGGGTATGGCGGTTTGGGAGCCTGATGAAATTGATACCGTGAGCAACCATCTTTCATTCAGGTTGAGAAGACTTTTCTGCCAAAGAGCAAGGGGTCTGAACAGAGGCAACGCGCACAGTCTACACAGTCAGCGTGTCCCTGAAACCAGCCCAAGGGCATAGGATGATGTGCTCAGTATTTTGGAAAGCATTAAGTCCGTCCCTCTGGCCTTCCAATTGCTTTCTAAGGGAAAATTACTTTCCTAAATATAAGTAGACACAAGTCTAGATATATATGAGCTGAAATTATTAGACAGCGTTAAGATGATCCCTATAATCAACCCCAGCCCGGTGAACCTCGCCATTGATCTGAAGAACTTCCTTTATGGCCTGACAAGCTTGCTCACTCTGGACATTTATTTCGATTTTGTTAGGCTCTCAGCCTAACAAATGATGTTGCTGAGGAGTAAAATATCTTTCATAACGAGAACCATAAATCTTTCTTATAACCACGAGACTGCATCTTTATGGCCATAGATCATTTTCGTTACTGTCAAAAAGTGCCATCATATCACATTACAAACTAGAAAGCTGGAAGGCAACGTGGGGCTGTCGGCCCCCATTAACTGCGGGTGGGCGAGGGAAACAGTGTTCCCTTCTGATGAACCGACATTCCCAATTGCAGACATTTTTTCAGACAAATAGAAATTATTTATTTGACTATGTGCTATGGCCAAATTTTAAAACCGTCACTTGATTCACATCAGGAAACACAGTGGAAATATTTATAAGAATTTCTTCAAATGGAGAAGGAGCAAAGGAGAAGGGGGGAAGGAGCCACTGTTGACTTCTCTGCTCCAATCTCCCCACAAAGGTTTGCAGATTCACTGTGAGATGACTTTTGAGTTTCTTGGGGACAAGAGCTGATTACTGTCAAGATGATCCATGCAGGCTCTGCAGGGTACTTACCATTTGTAGGATTACTAAGCTACTCTCCCTAGGAAAGGAAAGTAGGAATTTGGATGAACAGTGCTCCCTTTATTCTGATGGATAGAATTGAATTGTGTGCATTTAAACTCTCCTCTTCCTCTCAACTGTGCCTGACTGTGCTTGTGTTCTAAAAGCACCTTGCTCCTCAGAATTCATCCCATCTGCTGGGTCCTGATGGTGCTTTTTGGAATGAAAACCACATGCCACAGAACTACAGGGCAGCCTAGTGAAGCATGTCCTGTCTGCCACCCTGATTTGTCTGTGTGGAAGAGCTTTTGTATCAACCGGGGCTCTGAGTGGGGGCAGTGGAAAGAGAAGGGGGAGCCAGCACTGTTGGGCTACTTGTCCTCTCGCCCTTGGTGCTTTCGGCCCTTCCCCACACAGCCCCATGGTGCCTAGCTTGAGAATGGAAAGTCCACCCACAACGCTCTCCAGTCTATGAGGACCAGGCTAAGCCTGGGAAGTCTATCCACAAAACTCATCTCCCTCTAGTGCCCAGCTTGAGCCTGGGAAGTCCCCCCATAAGGCTTACCACCCTGAAAGGTGCAGGTTGAGCTTAGGAAGTCCACGCATAAGGCTCATCACCCTGTAAGGCCCAGCTTGAGCCTTTTTCCCTCTGGCCTTGGGGGACCCTGGAAGTAGAAAGGAACAGGGAAAAGTAAGAAGCATGGTGGTTCACCTCCTCGCAGTGTGCTTAGAGTCTGTCCCAAAGCGCCCTGCCCTCTCCATGGCTCCAGCTGCTCTGGGTGGCTGCCCTGGGTCCTCACCAGTGCCCCCCTCCAGGCTTGGAGGCATCACCTCTGTCTTTTGTCTGGGCAGCACTAAGTGTGGTTGTGGCTCTGGAACTACTCACCTCTGAACTGCCGTACCTCCCTCCTGTTCTTTCAGTTCCTCTAATATCTTTTATTAAATACTTCATTTTTATTCGCCTGTATTAACTGTCTATATTAAGGGGATTCTGGGCGGTACTTTAACACCTCCAGAGTGTATACGGATCAAGTCCAGCCTCCTCCATCACCCCCCCCCACCCCCGCCCTGACCTCTAGTGATCACAGTTCTGCATCCAGATTGGCTTTTATAACCAGGACTTCTCCTTTTACTTCCCCAAGTTACTGAGGCAAATACCAGGCCCATTCCCAATACTCTCCTGTACTGAACCAAAGGAGTTTGCAATCCCAGGAAGAGGAGAAGGAAAGGAAGGATCCAAACTGATGTGGATACGCAGAATTTTTTAGAAAAATGAGAATAAAAGGAAAGCAGATACATACCAGCACAACACACACACACACACACAAAAATTAAAAAGAACTAGTAAAATCAGCATACTACCCAGCTATCCCTCTCCTCCGTCTATACCCAAAGGACTTAAAAACAGCATACTACAGGGCACAGCCACATCAATGTTCATAGCAGCACAATTCACAATAGCTAAACTGTGGAACCAACCTAGATGCCCTTCAATAGATGAATGGATTAAAATAATGTGGCATGTATACACAATGGAATATTACTCAGCAATAAAAGAGAATAAAATCCTGGTAAATGGATGGAGTTAGAGAAAATAATGCTAAGTGAAGTTAGCCAATCCCAAAAAACCAAATGCTGAATGTTTTCTTTGATATAAGGAGGCTGATTTATAGTGGGAGAGGGAGAGGGAGCATGAGAGGAATAGATGATCTCTAGATAGGGCAGAGGGGTTGGAGGAGAAGGGAGGGGGCATGGGGTAATTAATGATGGTGGAATGTGATGATCATTACTATCCAAAGTACAGGTATGAAGGCACAAGTTGGTGTGAATATACTTTGTAAACAACCAGAGACATGAAAAATTGTGCTCCATATGTGTAATAAGAATTGTAATGCATTCTGCTGTCATACTAAATACTAAATAAAAAAAATCAGCATGCTATAATAATGCAGCCACATCAGTGTTTATAGCAGCTCAATTCACAACAGCTAAACTGTGGTAGCAACCTAGATGCCCTTCAAGAGATGAATGGATAAAGAAATGTGGCATATATACACAATGGAATATTACTCAGCATTAAAAGAGAATAAAACTATGGCATTTGCAGGTAAAGGAATGGAATTGGAAACTATCATGGTAAGAGAAATAAGCCAATCCCCAAAAGCCAAAGTCTGAATGTTCTCTCTGATGAGTTGATACTGATCCATACTGGGGGGGGGGGGGCATGAGAAAAATGGAGGAACTTTGGGCAAAGAAGAAGGAGTGTAGGGAAAGTGCATTGAGCAGGAAAGATGGTGGAATGAGATGGACATCATTACCCTAGGTACATGTAGGACCTACATCATGTACCACCAAAGAAATGTAAAGTTATGCTGCCATTGTGTACAATGAATCAAAATGCATTCTGTTGTCATGTATACCTAATTAAAATAAATAAATTAATTTTAAAAAAAGAACTGCATTTAATCTTTTCTGCCTAAATGGTCTTGGCTGACACCACCTCTAATTTAGGTTAAAAACCCAGGTGGACAATTCAGAATGGCACTGTCCCTCTGTTTTCCTATCAAGGCCCAGGGACAGGGCCATTCCTACCCCTGGCTGCTGGAATAGATGAGGGAGACTCAGGATCACCGATGACTCTGGCCCTGGGTCTAGTGGAGGCTCGTGAAGCTGCAGGTGTGCGTCAACCTCCCCCTCTGGGAACTCGTGCTGTTCACCCACTTCCCGATGATCTTTCCAAGTGGTTATGAGACTTCTGCAGCTTAGCACTCGGCATATTTTCTTTTTGCTTCTGTTGTACAGGATCCACTCCCCGAGTGGTTTTCTAGTGGTGACAGGATACAGACACTGAACACTCTGCAAAGCTAAATGTCATTTGGCCCAAGTTACCCTGGGTGACATAACCAGTCCCACTGCTTTCTTTTGAGCAAATCACACGTGTGTGCACATGTGTATATGTGATACTGTGTGTGTGTACATTCATGTGTACATGTCAGTAAGTGTGCATGTGAGTGTGTGAGTTGCACATGTATATACAAGTCAGTGTGCCTATGTGTGTGAGTGTGTGTCATTCTGTGAGTGTGCATGAGTGGGAGTTTGTAAGTGTGCACTCATGTGTACGTGTATGTGAGTATGCACACATGTGTGCATGAGAGTTCATGTGTGTGCTGTTCTCGAAGTGGGAGCCAGGTCTGGATTTTTAAATCCAATGTTCATTCCCTACTGAAGGACACAAATCGACCTGGAATTCACGACCTTCCTTATAATAAGAAAAGTGGACTAAGCCTTCACTGTGACTCTAACTAGAAAGCCAAGGACATGTTGCTGTCATCCGGGCCACATGTTCCTACCTCTAGGGCCACCGAGTTTTCCAACCAAGATCTGAGATGTGTCATGGTAAACAACTCCCTTCAGAGTGTCGTTAGGTCCTACTTATGCAACCATTCTTACAAGGACATGAAAGACAGTCTTGCCTGATGTGCATTTCACAACTGCATTCGTTAGAGTAATATTTTTATAAATAAGAATGATTTTCTGAGTAGCCACAGCATTGACTCACAGGATGCCCTCTTTTTCTCCTTCCGAGGATGGGTCCCATTTGCTTGTTTAATAGTCCATGGAGACTGAGCCAGAATGGAATGGTCACTGGCTTTCCAGAAATCAGTACAATCCCTTGGCTGTAACTCTGGGTTAGTAGGCACTGAAGAACCCGAGTCCACACGTAGTTTAAGGATTGAGTCCCTTGCTCTGAGCTGCAGGGACCTGCTCCCAGAGGAAAGAAGAAAAAGAATTCACACTCATCGCCTTTTCCCTGGGTAATGAGCTCTTCCCCCACCAAACCAATCTAAGGTCTGGTCTTTCTATGACCACAGACTGTCTCCACTGTCTATGACCATGGCCCTCACACTCCCCATGATACTGCCACTTCTGAGGCCGACCCTTCATGTCTGAGCCTTTCCCAAGAGAAATGGATTGTGACAAACATCAAGCAACAGGTCTGCGAAGGGGCAGGACATATTAGATCTGCACATGCTTGCCCATTTTTAAAAAGGGGATTCTCTCAGGTGGAAGTAACCTCCCAGGAGCAGGAGGCCCAGTTCTTAATGGAGAACATCTGTATGCATCCCTAACTGACTCTTAGGCCTGGATCTTATCTCAAATTCCTTTCCAAGTAGAGAACACAGTTGCCTTCAGTTCATTGTTTTTCAGAATTTAAGTGTTAATTTTTTTCATCCTAACATCTTAGTATGAAAATTTCAAACATAACACACCTAGAAGAATTTTGGAGTGAATGCCAATTTAACCCACCATCTAGATTATGTCATTAATCTGTTACTGTGCTTGCTTCTACAAATCTATCCATCTGTGCTTCCTTCTACCATCAATCAACTGCTGTTTTATGCATTTAAAACCCAAACATCACCAAATACTTCAGTAGGTATATCACTGTCCAGAGCTCAATAATTGTTTATAGGCTAATGCAGACTTTACGTATGAGGATGTACACAGACCTTAAGTGTATACCTGCCAAGTGTCTTTCATCTGCTGAGTTTAGCAAAGGCATACTTCTGTGTGACCCTGATGCTTTCTCAGACCATCTCCACATTGCCACCCTCCCCGACATCCCCTCCATCTTTTCCTCAATTCTCACCCTCCAGTCTCGCCAGCATCATCAATTCCTGTGAGTTTTGCTCCTAAGTGAGAGTATTTCCATGCCTATCCAAGGCTCCTGCAAATGATGGTTTTAGATTGAACATTAATGGTCTTAAACTTTGGGAACATTGACTTCAACCCCCCCCCCAAAATTAGGATTTTACAAATGACTGACAATTTCAGGAAAGTGAGAGGAAGGGGCATCAGGTTTCTGCATTTGTCATCTTCGCCTCTTGTCCACTCGTGGCTAACAGCTGAGTGGAAACAATGTCCACCGTGTCCTACTCAGTTAATCTGCAAGTTCATGTATCTCAGGGTGGTGGATCCAGAGGGACCTTCAGCTTCTGAACAGTGTCCCCACGTGTGCTGGTCTTAGAATATAGCATCACCAGCTCCATAAGTTCTGGTCAGTCATGGTCTCTTGAAAAACACTGTGGTGTCCTAGGAAGAACTCAACCATGGACTCTGCCTTACCACTCGAATAAGCCACTCCAGGTGCATGTCACCTGTCTCCCTGTGCTTAGTAGGGGCACTGAAGGCTCAAGGGAGTGATTCCACTGTTAAAGGACATCAGCTGCTGGTGGAAGGAGCCTTCTGGCCCATTGCTCTCAAGCCACATAGGTGTTGGTTCCCATGGTGTCTTACAAGCAACTCAGGTCTTACCCTGGTTTTTGTTTGCACTTGCTTTCTAACAGCTGACAGTCTTCCTGTTTAACTATGGAACCACTTTCTCTCTCTCTCTCTCTCTCTCTCTCTCTCTCTCTCTGTCTCCACTAAGTTCCTTGCATCCCTGCAAGTGTTTCCTATCCCTCCTCCACTGTGCTTTAGTCCCATGGCAGATCTTGCTGAATAAGTAATCCACCCTCCGTTCCACCCCTCGCTCTCTTGTGACCCCTCACGGGCTGTCCTGTCTGCTTCTCTTTCCAGCTGCTTGATGCTCTTCTGCTGATGACCTGTGTTCATGGTCCTGGAAGGCTGCAGCCCTTGTGGGCCCTACACAGGGCTGTCGCCTGGCAAGCACTCTGGTAGCCAGGAGCAGGACCCCAGCTGTGCTCTTCATGGAGCTGCTAGGCCATGAGTCTGAGTCCCAGCTGATGAGCCTACATGCTTCCCTTCTTGTATTCCTTTTCAAAAAACCTGGAGTTTGATACTTTAGAAAACACTTCTCCATTGAAGATTTACTTTTGGTGCCATCTTTTGGAATCAGAAGCAAACTTAATATTTGCTCACTAACATTGGAGTCAAGAGTTCTTTGCTATGATTCACAGAGGGAGGGTGGAGCAATGGTCACCTGTATTTTTATATCACTGTTCTCTGGAAAGTGTGTTCTTGCACGCATTTTGCATTGAATGCAAACCCCAGTCGTTATTTTTCATTTAAGACAAAGGTGTCTGCAAGCATGACAGTGAGCAAGTAACTCAGAGCAGCTGTGCATAGTGGGTCCGCAGGGGGCTGATCAGGAGAGCAGCTCTGTTCACAAAGCTGGCGCAGCCTTGTCTTGCTGGTGCATCTCCCCCACATGGCAGCAGTTGAGCATAGAGCTTTCTGGGGTCTTTCTTGAACATCCCATATTGGTCAGGAGGGCCACGCCCTGTCAATCATCAGACTGCAGTCCATCACATGCTGGGACATTAGCACAGAAACCTCACCCAGCAGCAGACATCCACTCCTGACTTCAAGATGGGCTCCTAGGAAAACCGCTCACAGGTCCAACTCTTGTACCTGAAACTATATTGTGAACACTCCAGGGATGTGGGTTACCTAAGGAGGGGCTGCAGTTCATCTTTGTACAAAGAATTCTTTCATCATGAAAATAATCCATATTTTGTCAATTTAGGGCTCTAGGCATGAATTTGTGAGCTGTGAAGGACATTATTTTTAATGGATTTTGATGATCTGAAGTACCCAGGGGACCCCGGAACTGTTCAGTGAAACACAGGGACAAATCAGTTCTCTGGACAGGCAGCTCTCTGCTGCTATTCTTAATATGAGATGGCATGAGACAGGAGGTCCCCTCCCCTCCCACAGTGGTCTCACCTTTCCTGGTAATTGCTTCCTTAGAGTAAACTCGAGTTTCCATTTGTGAAAAGTTTCCTGTCTTAACAAACCCCAGGAGCATCAACACCTTTGAACTGAGCCTGCAGGTGCTTTCCTGCTCTTGCTGGGAGGGCGTCAACCTGGGCCTCTGAGCCTCAGTGCTCCTGATGCACGTCCTTGGAATGAACGCAAATCCCACAATGCTTTGCTTCAGTTTCAGTTCTGCAGCCAATGGGCTCCGTGCCTAGAGTTCATGTAGTCTCTCTTCTCATCCTTGTCGCCAGTCTAGCTGCATTTTGATGACGTCAATGAGCAGTGGTCATCCTCGAGGAGAGGGCAATTCCAAAGTGCTCCCTACTCAGGAAAGCATCAGGTACAGTGGACAGTGTCCAGAGAGTCACAGCATGTCCACTGCAGGTGAATGTCCTCCTCAAGAAGTCATTCCAAGAACTTCAGAGCTGCTGCTCCTGAGGATCGGAGGTGGCCGCAGCCACTACCTCTGTGTGCAGGAGCAACTGAGGATGGCATGAGCCTGCCTCGGCCTCCAGGACCCTCGGGAGCCGCTATGGACCCTGAGGGTCTAGATGTTCAGGTTCTGTTGGCCCTGGGGAGTTCTACCACAAGGCCTGAGGGTGGAGTGGTACTATCCCAGGCCTAGGAGGGACTTGGACCAGGGCTGAGCAGCTAAACCCTAAATGCCCTAGTGGAGGAAGTGTGTTAAAAGACCCTCATTCTCCACCCTCCTAAGTGCCCTCAGTTGGGAAGGCAGAGGGTGCAATGGGATTCAACTTCCTTACACAAGTGTGTTCTAATAGAGACATTTCAACTCAGTCACTTAAGAGGGAGAAGAAGAGAAGACGACAGCTAGGCTGTGCCAGAGACCACGCCAGCACGCCCTGGCAAGCAGCAGAGAGGCAGAAGAAGCCCCAGACCAGCTGACCCTCTCCTTTAATGTTAAACCTCTCTGTGATTCACATTAATCAAGTTATATCTTCACAACTTTTGATACAGACTCTCAGAGGCTACCAGTTTTCAGGGGAATGCAGTTACAAGTGATTTTTCTCTGTACTATTTTTGAAGTATTATTATATATAATTATTCATGTACTTACATACAAATACATAAAATACCCATGTCTGCCTATATCTCTATGTAAATACCTACATTACTGTTCTAATATGTAAATACAGGTGGCACCTAAGACCTGTATGATTTTTTTTATATTTAATGGCACCCCAAGGCCATACCAGGCACATGTGTCTTCCGAGTATCATCTTCACTAGATTTCTGCCTCCACAAGGCACTCCCTGCCCTCTGCCTGCCTCCTGCCTGCCCCGTGTTTTCCCATCCTAATACGTAATGCATTATTCCTGTCTCCTTAAGCTGCTCACACTCCGCCACGCTGTGTCCTTAACTTCTTCAGCAGTGTTGGCTACCTGCCCTGAGCTGGCCAGGCTTGCCTCTGCACCCACTGGCACTTGCCCACATGCTGCTGTGGGGATGTAGACTTTACTGATGCCAGGCGTCCCTGCATAGCGAGTCAGGTGGAGAGCAGCCGCTCTGCTCTGCTCCATGTTCCCCATGGGTCATGCAGGCAGTGCGCCTCTTGACACCCAGCTTCTCCCACTCAGCATCCCGCCTTGAAGATGAATCCATGCTGCTCCATGGGGGCAGCAATTTGCTGTACTTTATTCCACCAACCGCTCATCCCTGTCCCCTGGGTTTTGATGGACATTTGGTTTGTATCCAGTTTGCACTATTGTGAAGAGGACTGATAGGAATCATGTCTCCAAATCTTTCATGGAACATACGGATTCAAGAGTGGTATTGCAGGATCACGTGTGCGTGTAGACGCAGTATTAACAGATCATGTCACACATGCTCCCCAGCCACATGCTGTGTTGGTCTTTGAAGTCACATCAGGCTGGGTTTCTCTCCATCATGACGGGCCAGCAATCTTGCTGACGAGCTGGGCAACAGAGGTGCCCCTGACTCCGGCCTAGTCTCATATCCGGGGAACTGGTTAGCAGAGCATGTTTTCACTTGCTGGCCTCAGCTGTGAAGAGGCAGGGTGTATTTATTTGTCCCTATATGTACTGTCTTCAGTCCCCGCACCCTCAAGAGCAAGAACAGGGCTCCACTGAAGTCTTCAGACTCTCCACGCCCTTGGGGAGCACATCCCTAGACACTGCAACCTGGCGCTAATGCCTGAGGGCGGGCTCCCCTGGCACTGGCTGGTGACACTCTGCTTTCTGGCAGCCTTTGCTCCCATTTCCTGCTCTGGCATGCACACCAATCCTTCCTCTCCCTTGTGGAGAAGGAGAGAGAAGGTCATGGACACAGATGGACTGCATTTAAACATGGATATGCTAAAAGGACTTTTCCATCTTTTCTTCTGTACGTGAGCTCAGGACTTCCACTGATACTAACAGTGATGGGTAGTCATGTGTTGTATAGGGCTTCTCTATTTTGTAAGGAAAAGCTAAATCGTATCTTCCACAGAATGAATTTTTTCTTTGCTCCATTTCTGACTTAACACAAAGTGGAAGAGAAAGTCTTGTTTGAAGAAATGGTACTATAATATGATTTCTGTAAAGGCATGTCCTCTACAACACTTATATTCCTAGCATTCTCCACATGTCTCACATAACGAATATCTAACCCTCAAAATCCTCACTAGTAAAATTCGCACTAGGGTAACTGCTTCCCCTACATACATCAGCACAAGCACGGCCGAGAAGCTTTTGCACTCAATTTTGCTTAGAATAACACTTATTTATGAAATAAATAGAAAAATTCTCTGCAAAGTAATATGTTTTCCAGGAGATTATATGACACTTAAAAGAGTAAACTTGTTTGCCACTCTAACACTTTTTTTACTAGAATATATTGAAATGTGGAATAACTTCACATCCAAGAGGGTGTCCTCAGGTACTTGAAGTTCTGTGAGACACCTTTGCCATGACTGCCCACTTGTTTCTTCATGCCTGTGACTGAGGGCTCTCTGAAGTAGATGGGAATGTCATTTGACCCAGTGATAGAAGGATCACAAACAATGCTGCAATAACATTTATGCACATTTATTTATATAACTGACATTTAATAAACACCTACTAGGCACCAGGCCCACTCTAGATCCTGGGGACACTGAACTGAATGAGAACAAACACCCTGCATCTATGAATTTTCCATTCTTAAATAAGCAAGAGGTATATTATGGCAACAATGGTGTAATATAAAAAATTTAGATGGAAAGGTAATAGAGAAGAGTGGAGCCAGGAAAATATCAATGGCCAATTGACATTCCAGTAAAAACCAAAAGGAAATTAAAAGGAGTCATGGGAGGACCTCAAGGAAGAGTACTCCAGGCAGAGGGAGCGGCAAAGACAGAGATGGGCTTGTGTAGCAGAGGCAGCTGAATGAGGGGAATAAGGGCAGGAAGCAGCCCGAGAGAGGAAGTGGGACCCGGCAGGGGCTACGCCTCCCAGGGTGTGTGCACTTTCTTCAGGACCCAACACAATAGTGGTGCTGCTGGGCTGCAAGATACCAGCAGCTACAGCTTTGCTAAACTTTGCCAAATTGTTCATAGTTCTCATTTTTGCACTTTCATGAGCTTTTATTTGAGTTCCAGTTATTCCACACGATATTTGCAGACTTTTGAATCTCTGCTTGTCTGACAGGCATGAAATGCTGCAGTTTGGGGATGTGTGGGGTACTCCCAAGTGCTGTCTGTTGAGCATTTTTTGGTGTTTCCTGCTCCAGTACAAGTGAATTTGGAGATCTTTTCTTCTGTTTGTTGGCCATTCCAGATTTTTCCTTTTGAACATTTTTCTCATATCCTGATTCTCCGGTATGTTGCTTGCTCTTCTCTTAGTGGTGTTCTTTGAAAGTTCTGGCTGGTAATTTACTGTTAGTTAAACACGTCACTGTTGCTGCTGCCCTTCTCAGGCCTGTGGCGTGACTGCTTTGTTCTGATGGCACATACTGGTGCAGAGAAGTTTTGACCTTCAGTGGATTCAAGTGTGTTCATCTCTTCCTTTAGTGTGAACACTTACTCTCCTTTAAGCTGCCTTTCCTGTACACAAACTAGTCACGATCTCTGCTGGATTTCTCCTAATGGACTGAAATTTCAGTTTTAATATTTTGGAATTACGTCTCTTTGGAATGATGTGAGGTGGGAATTGTTTTTCTGGTTTCTTTTTCTTCGAGGGGCAAGGAGGAGGTGATAGGATTGAACCCAGGGTGCTCTACCATTGAGCTACATCTCCAACCCTTTTTACTCTGAGCCGGGGGTCTCACAAAATTTCCCAGATTGGCCTCAAATTTTCAATCCTCCTGCCTCAGTCTCCCAACTAGCTGCAATTATAGTCATGTGCCACTGCGCCCAGCTCAGCATAATCTTAAAGTAGAGATGGGGACATCTTTGCCTTATTTCTTACTTTACAAAGGATAAAGCCTACCATTATGCAGGACAATGAAGGGTTTTTTTTTTTTTAATTATAACCTAATGAAATGCCTAGTTCACCAAGAATGGCTACATTTAAGGGTGTACAGTGTTCTCAAACACCTGTCCTGCCTTGATTGTGGCATGACCATGTGTCCCTCCTGAATGTATTAAGGTAGATTTCACTAACAGGTCTGCCCATCCGCATGATACACATTCACATGGCTTGCTGGAATTGATTGCAGCTTGGGTTGATTCTTTTTAACATGTCACATTGTTTGAAGAATAAAGGTGTGTGTTTTGTATTGGATGAGCATGCACACCGATCAAGGCTGGTAGTTATGTTGTTGAAGTATTCTATATCATTACCAGATTTTTGTGTTCTTCCTCTACCAATTACAGAATATAATACACTCAGATCTCCCTTAACAATTGAAGATTTGTCAATCTTCCCTATCAGTATGCAAATTTCACCTCTGAATATTTTGTTATTAGGCATGTAGTAGTTAGAACACTTGGGTGGGATGTAACTCAATGGTAGAGCTCTCACCTAGGATGTATGAGGCTCTGGGTTCCATCCCCAGCAGCCAAAGAAGAGAAAGAAGGGAAGGAAGGAGGGGGGGATGAGAGAGTGCATCTTTCTAGTGTGATGAGCCTTTCATCCAGGTGCTGTGGCTCTCCTTTACTGTGATAATGCCTTTTGCCCTAAGAGATAGTATTAATGCAACAAGGCTCCCTGCCATTAGGACTTACAGTGCATTCTTCCACATTTATCCCTCTTAGCCTTCCTACTAAGTCTTATGTTTCCATGTGGAGCTCACAAGCAGACCAGGGTGGACCTCTTACAATCTGATGGCAGCTTTCAACCAACGGGATTCACTGCGCAGATTCCCTGCATTTGTCATTAACCTGAGCCCTGTCAACTATTTTGTGGTCATTTTCCTATATCTTTCTTTGTTTTTCCCCCCTCTTTCTTTGATATTTAGACTTGAGTTATTTTTATTCTGTTTTTCCTTCTTTCCCTCTAGTTGCCTGGAAACTATACACTGCTTCTATTTTTATAGGTACCTTTAAAATGTTCACTGAGTCTAAATGGAGCAACAGTTCTACGCTCCTAATAATCACCAACTCTGATCCTCCTCCACCATTTGCATATCTTAATTGGTTTTCATTATTTACAACTACTTTTCTTGCCCTAGATCAGTCACCGATGTCATTGTTGCTATTGATGATGCTCACTGGTACCCAGCCTCCGTTTCCAATTAACTGGCTCACTGGCCCTTCTGCACTCACATGATTCTGGGTTCAAGTCAAGTTTTGGGGAGTGGAGCTTTTGGGTGTGTATTTAGCGATTGCCAGTGGTGGTAAACTTTAGGTTTTTGTTTTGTCTTGCCATGAAATGACTGTTACACCATTTTTTTTTTTGAATGATAAGTGACAGATATGTTCTCATAGCACTCAGCACAGTTCACAGGGCTATGTTTACTGCAAGGAACTCTGTACCAATCTAATTGCTACATCTTTCCTATCTTATTTCAAGTTCAATTTAATTCTGTTGTTTCATTTCATTTTCTGCGGTGCTGGAGATTAAGTCCAGGACCTCGCCCACACTCGGCAAGCGTTCCGCTTCTATTCCTTTTAAATTGTCCATCTTTTCTCCTGGATTTGGCCTTTGTTTTTGGTGTCATGTTCTGCAGGACTTCGATGTGTGTGCATGTGGCCTCATCATTATTTATTGGCCTGGGATTTGTTGTGCTTGCTAACTCTGAAGGTCCAGTTGTCTATCAGTGCTGAAGAAAGAACTGTCAGTCAATATCTTTTTTAAAAAATAGCTTTATTTTATTCATATATTTTTAGGTGGTGCTGAGGATGGAACACACATGCTAGGCAAGTGCTCTGCCACTGAGCCACAGCCCAGCCCAGTCAATATCTTTCTGAACTCTAGTTCTCCACCCTGCTCTTCATTCTCCCCACCCACTACTCCCTACTGGCCAAATGCGCTGCCTACCCCCCCCCCCCCCCGTGAGAGGTATTTCTCTACCCTTTCCTGAAGCATGAACTTCTTGTGGTCCTGCCTTTGTGAAGGGGGTCTCAGTTTCAACCCATTCTTTAGGGTTGGCCCAGGTTTGTCCTCCTTGTACTGCAGCAGCCCTGTCTCTGGCAAAATGGGTAGAAGCATGTGCTCTCCTGTACCGGACCGGCGGCCTCTGTGGAGGCTGCCCAGCCCACCTGCGTATTCTCCTCCACCAATGGACATACTCCCAGCCCACCCACCATTCTCCTCTACCGATGGGCATACTCCCAGCCCACCCGCCCAACCCAAGAGCCCTTCTCCACTAATGGGCAGATTTCCTGCCTACAGCCCCTCCCACCCCACAAGTCCTTTTTCACCAATGGGCGGGCTCCGGGGCCACCCGGGGCCACCCTGCTCACTCTATGCGCGCTTGCCATTTTGTTTCTGGTTCTGCGCTGGGGTTCCTCTTACGTTCCTGTGATCTCGCATACACACTTGAGAAGCTATTTCTCACATTTTTTTTTCCTTAAAGCACGTATAAGTGCTTTGTAGCTAAAAGGAATTCTTACAAGGTCTAATGTTGCCAAACGCAGAATTATGTTTCCATCCTGATTTTAGACTGCCTCAGGCCTCCCGTTGTCATGTTCACATCCTTAAGGAACACGATCTTCATTCTTCTGATGTACTTTCCACTAAAAATATTACAGAATTTGCTTTTGTCTCCTGTCAATTATGGTTTCATTTTCCAACTTCTCTCTTTAACTAAAAACGTAAATGAACGTTCAGGCGGAGGACCAGGCCAAGGATGAAGTGAGTCTGCGCTCTGCTCTCCTTACCTTGCCAGTGGCTCAGGTTCACCTAAGGCTTTAAATGGTGTTGATTTTGTCAAATAACCCACTAACACTCATGAGCACGCAAATGTACTGTGTTCAATTTGCTCAGGAGCCACATGTCTCATAAAATTCCAGTGAAAAGCAGCTGCATGAGGGGCCTAAAGTTCCAACTGTCACAGCCTTCACATCATTGACGAGTCTTTTACCTGCAGGAACGAGCCATGGTTGGAGTGATGGGGGTGGGTTTCTCACGGACTATCTGCCCCAGCATGGAAACAGGTGATGTGCTCTCCTGTTGCCACTCAGGGCTGTGGGTCCTCTCAGCGAGTGGCACTTCCCATTCTACCTTGAACAGCTAGAAAGGAAGAGGACCAGATTATCATATTAGAGGCCTTCCCGTGGGAGGAACCCCATGAACCACAGGCTTCTCCACTGAAAACACTTGATTCTCTCAGAGATGGTTAAAGTTTTGCAAATAAAGCCCCTGAAAGTGCCAAGCATTTGGGAAAGAGGTAATTGAAACAAAATGTTAGCAACTTTTATGTGAATTGTGCAAGCTTGGTTCAATATCTACAGCAGTGCTTTTCAAGATTTAAGGACGTGTGTCACTTGGTGTTCTTGTTAAAATGAAGCCTGCTTCCACAGACAGGGCTAAGATTTCATGTGACCAGCACGTGCAAGGAGGCCGATGGTGTGGGTGAGCCTCACTGCAAGGGGCAATGACTACAAGACTGCGGCAGGAGGTGACACTTGGGTCACCCATGTCGTGTGATCCAATATGGTAGCCACCAGCCACACATGGTTGGTCCAGTGGAGATGTGCTGAATACCAAATGCATACTTACTTTTGAAGACCTGAAGAGGGAAAGGATATCAAATAAAGAACTAACTTTTAAAATTTGATTACGTGTTGAAAGAATATTTTGGACATATTGGATTAAATAAAATGCATTGTTAAAATGAATCCATCCTCAATTTTTACCCTATTCAATGTGACAACTGAAAATTCCATGTGTGCCTGACATTAGTGGCTCACATTGTCTCTAGTGTAGTTTCCTTTTGCTGCTATAACAAGCCACCGTCAACAGTGGTTGAAACAACACAGATTTACTGCCTTACAGTTCTGAGTCCTTCAAGCTTCAGAGATCTGGGGGAGACCTCACCTGCCTCCGTGTCCAGCTTCTGGAAGTGCTTGTATGCCTTACCCCAATGGCCCTGCTCACAACATTGTCAGCTGCAGAGCATCCTCAAGGTTCAGCCTCTTTCTCTGACTCTCCCTCACACACAGCTTTACTGCTATCATGTCATCGCCTCCTCTCACTCTGTCCCCACCTCCCTCCTTATAAGGATGCTTGTGATTATTTCTTGTCCACCCAGATAATCAATTTCCCACCTCGAGATCATTAACTTCATCACATCTGCAAAGCCCATTTGCCAACAAGGTCACGTGTTCCCAGGTTTCAGAGATTAGGACATGGACATCTCGTGGGCAGGAGGGCACTGGGCTAGACAATTTGTTTGTTTTCATCACACCATAGTCACCTGTGCTCCTCAGCCACAGCACAAATGAACTCAGGAATAAGAAACAAATGATTTTATTATTTTAGTATCACAATGCCAAACCTTAGATCAAAAACCCTAACTTACGTTTGAGTGAAATGTTTCCTATTTCTGCATACATTCACTGTAGTAGTTAGAGGTTTTGTACTTGTTCGTATTGCAAATAACCAAGAGTCTTAGGTTCTCCTGCTAATTCAAGAGCCTTCTTGTGGCCTCAGTGAATGCCCCTGCGTTGGCAGATAAAGCATGGTGTGTGTGAAACATTACTGAATAGATAGGACACAGCCCAAGCAGAAGAGTTAAGCCAGTTATAGCATTGTATCTCTACAAGGTTTTGGGGGCTGGTTTGCCTTTTAAAACTTACATATTCAACAAATATTTGGGGATACTCCTAGATACAAGGCCTTGTGGTAGGACTGGGTGAATCTGCACCCTTGGAGCTCGCAACTCCACAGAGAAGTAGGATGCAGACACTGCTGCACACATCCAGAGGTGAAAGATGTCTCCCATGCAGCTGGGTACAGGGAGCTGGGGGAAAGAAGGGCTGCAGCCCACCAGGTTTTCTTAGATAAGATGCTGATGATTCAGGATTGGGGGAAATGTCATGGGAGAAGAAACTGTGACCTAGGTCACAGAAACGAGTCTGAATACCTTAAGCATCCAGGACAGCTATCCCGTGACTCTTCTGTTCAGGTGGAACATTTTTAGATACTGGGCCTACTGCATTGAGTTTCGCTTTTTAATTTATTTAATTTATTTATTTTTTCCTGTATCTTAAACATTAACCTTGGAGGTCCTTAACCTCAATGAAGGGAGTGAAGGATACAGAAATGAGGGTGAGGGAACAAAGAAGTGATAGAAATGATTGCAGTGTCCCCTACATACTTCCTGTCCACAATATAAAATGATGTGTGCTTAGATTTGACAAATATAACCAGAAACCAGCTTGTCAAAATAACAGAAACTGGCTGACTTTTAGGAATATTGGCGGCACGTGGCCTAACTTATTATATATTTCAAAACATTTAAGACTCTGCTATGGTCTAAATATACAACCCTTAAATTTTCATATTCATAAATTAAATATAGACCACAGCACCCTCTCGGTACCCATCCATCTATTCCATAGCAACGGTATCCTGAGGGCGGCACCAGGAGTCTAGCTTAAGGAGTCTGTGGGGAGCAATCTAGGAATGCATGGCTCAGTTTTGTCATGGTCATTAGTTAATTAAGCAAACCTAAGTGCAGGCATCTCAGAGCCAGAAGTTTCGGCCTGGAAGACCCACCAGCAGACAATGGCCATTGTCCTGTAGAAGCACCCAGAAGTCACAGTGACCCTGAGTCAGAGAAGACTGAGTGAGCAGTCCAGCCACACCCTCCTCCAGCCTAGCCCCTCCTGGGTGCCAGGGTGAACCCAGTAAGGCATGGGACTGTCTTCCCTGCCCACTGTGGAGAGTGCTCCTGTCCCGGAGATAATAGAGGCCACCAGAGAGACCTGGATGCCAACTCCCACAGAAGGATGACTCCAAAGTTCTAAAGTTAAGGGAAAGGCACCCTAATATCTAGATAGCTTTTAAGAAAAAGGAAATATACTTGACTTCAAGACAGTATAGGGCTTCCGTAATCCAGACAGTGCAGTATTGAAGGGAGATAGAACCTACAATTATCTCAGAATAAAAGGCCTAATTTTTAAAAAAAAAATTGCGTGTGCTACCACCATTTTATTTAGAGATGGTTCATTTATTTTCTTATATGAACCTGTATTAATATAAAAATATTGCAAGTGTTGAGGAGTTTTCTTCCAAAAAATTCTTCAAAAGCTAGATGAATCATTATTTTAATATGTAAACTAACATTGAATTGTGGGTCATATTTACATAACAATTAGCCTCATATTTAAAACATTTCTGAATAAGATTTGTAAATCCAGATGTAAAATCATAAATCAGTCTGTGACCTAAATAATTTAACTGTATTAGATAATCTGGATAGTTTTGCAGTTTGACCATGTAAGAAATTATAAAATTGGGAATTAATGGTTCTATGTATAGTTGTCCTCTGAAACCTAATCATGTGTTAATTCAAGTAGAACTTAAGTCTGAATTCCTTATGTCAACAAGTAACGGGATTGAGATGGCCAGGATTATGTGGTAAAAATGTGCAAGGCACACACCTTTTTAACAAAGCACACTCTCAAAATTCAGTCATTTTTCTTTTTTAAAAAATTTATTTGTTATTTTTAGTTATACATGATAATAGAATGCATTTTGACATATTATACATACATAGAGTATAACTTCCCATTCTTGTGGTTGTACATGACGTGGAGTTTCACTGTTCAGTATTCATATATGAACATAGGAAAGTTATGCCGATTCATTCTACTGCCTCACAGTCATTATTCTTAACTCATAGGAACTAATTCTAATTCAGGAAAGCTCACTAAATGCAAATGAGTGTTCATTAATACAGTTGGTAATTATTCTTTTCTGATACAGGGGCCCATATTCAGTTTTAACCACTAAGCAACTGGTTAACTGAACTTTTACTCTTAATACAATGTTTGCAGTTCAATATACAGTTCATCTATTTAAAATTTATTGCATCATCCAGCAATATTTCTGAAAAAAAATGTAAAATTTCAATTCTCAAATATAGATCATACTGCCATCAAACTTTTATGCAACACTTTAGGGTCTAAAAACCATTTATGTGAGCTAGCTCAATTAATCTTTGAATGCCTCAGTTAGAATCCTTGTGCACATTTGCAGGAATTTGTAAGGCACTTTCCCAAGGCTGCCCAGCAACAAATCCCTTAGAGTCCTGAACCCATGGTCACAGCCCCAGGTCCAGCTGCACCTCCCAGCCATTAATAGGACTTCTGGTGCATGAATGCTTCAGAGCCCTGGGTGGGTCAGGGTACTGAATGATTTTTATAATATTAGTAACACTAGCTGGGGGCTGAGACTCCAGTGACAACGTCTTTGGGAGACCCAGCAACATGACAGCGGAGTCCATCATTTCCCCAGCGCAGCTTTGGCTGACGTATATGCTCAGGCTCAGCTAAGATGGCCTAGTGGAGCCACCTGCTTCACTTGAGAGGGGACTGTCCCCAGACAGCACAGTGAGGCAGAGAAAATAGGACGCGCGCGTGTCATGTTGACTTGGAGAGCGTGAGGCTTGGCCATGCAGATGCCCTCTTCAGCCCCGTGCGTGCATCCTTCAGCCAGCCCTAGAGAAGCCGGCTCCTGGCGCAGCCGCACAGTAGAGAAGGGTGCACGACCAGTGCGTGTCCAGCCACATCTCGGGCTGCACTGTCTGCGTCCCCGCGATTTGCATTCTGCATGTGCATATGCCTCTGCCTCTTTATGCTCCTGCCATGCACTCTGTTGGAGGTGTCCCAGGAATTCATAATTGCCCACGTCCAGCCTGCAGATCAAACTCCAATTTAATTTGCAGAAGCAAGTAAATACAAAGTGGGTATTGCACCGTTTGGACCTCCTGCTTTTGTGATTAGGCTCTCTGATTCTGCTTGCCCATGTTCCGTTTTCCACTTAATATTCTTCGCCACCTTCACAGCCAACACTTGGGGTCCTCTCTGTGTCACTTCAGCTCTTCCCGTGCCTTCATTCTGTACAAGTCCAGGGGTCCGTTGCCTCCTTTGAGATGTCTGAGTGCCATCTTGATAAGGGTTTCGGCTCCAGCCATGCCCCCTTCCCCTGCAGTGGCAGACAAGGAGCCAGTCCACCGCCTATGCAGGAAGGGCTAGTAATGCCTCTACCATGGTCTTTTAGGAACCCAAATCTGAACCTAGACTCCACAAATTTTCAGTGAATGGAATAAAACGTTTGTAGGAGGACTGAAGAACTACCTGTGGCCCAGAGTTAAGTCAAAAACCTTATCGGAAATTGTTCCAGCCTAACCTGGGCTCCCCATCCAAAACAAGGGGCTGGAAGCCAGAGGGAGAGGCAGGACCTTGGGAGCGATCCTCAAGGAGGATCCAAATGCCCTGCCCCAGAAGCAGGGCTCCCAAATTGGAGTCGAAGACAGACGACAGGAGCCTGGAATGCAAAGCAAATACACATAAAACAGTGAACTGTGCCCCAGGGAGAGGTCCTCAGAATGGGGTGGACCAGATGCAGAAAGGTCACCTGAGCAGGTTAGAGATTAGAAGCTCAGGGAGTAGGGCCTGGGCGCTGCCTTTCTATAACCCCTGATGCCTGTTCAAGTTTGGGAATGTCAGCCCCAAGGAAAGGAGGGACAGCCCTGCTCAGGCAGGCGCCCCGCCCCCCCAAACCAGGCATGCCTCCCCTCCTAGGCTCTTGCCCTGGGCCTGCCCTTCATGCACTCTTCCTGTAATCTGGCAGCCCACTGCCCTGCTTTTGTTGCACAAAGAGCTCTACCCCAGCCCCTGTTCTCATTGTGCCCTGTCCTCCTCTACCCCACAGCACTCCTGACCCCTTCCTCCAGCCCCTTTAATCTTTCCGGAGCACATGCTGCTTCTTAGGTACCAGATACCGCACTTGTGTGTGTGCACTTACTGCTCTCTCCTTCCTTTGCCCACGGAAATGGAGACTCTGCAGGGCAGCAAGCTTGGCTTTGACCTTCAAGTGCTAGTATAGGGTCCACACACAGCAGGAACTCACCAAGTAATTATTAAGTGAGGTGTACACTGAAGCCCCTGGCCACCGGGGAGGGAAGCCCATCCAGAGGCCACTCCCCACCTCCCTTTACAGGGTCCCCTTACTCATAACCAACTCACCAGGGTCCAGGCTGCCACCTGTACAGGTGCACAATGCTCAGGAAGGGCGGAGGTGGACCGCACAGAAGAGGCTCAAGAGTGGTGCTGGGCAGAAGGGAGAGACATCTGTGCAGGCACCAATTGGATTACCTTTCTGCCTTTCAGCTTGTGATGTCTGAGCTTTGGGAATCAATAAGTGTTAACTTATTCAATCCTCATAAGAGTCTTAAGAGGCCGAGACCACATTACCCTCCTTTGTAAGTGTGGGTCAGTATTTTACCCCAGTTTGCACAGGAGGTATATAGGAGAGAAAGGACCTGTACCTCTCAGTCTAGCTCTCCCAGTAACTCTGAACAGCCAGCCATTTCAGAGTGAGTCATGCCTGCGTGATAGCATTCAGGATGCTTCATTATAACTGAAAAATATTTAAAAGGACACCTTTTCTTATTCATTGTCTGTACCTACCCAGTGCCCAGCATAAAGTTCCTAGATGGACAGATGAATGGAAGGATGGATGGATGATGAATGGACAGATGCACAGATGGGTGGAAGGATGGAGGGATGGCTGGATGCGCAGGTGGATGGATGGACCACGATATAAGTTTCATGCTGGCTGCTCCATTCATCTCTAAATAACTAAACTTTGAAACTCCAGAAATAAATTAAGAGCTTTCATTTTTTTCCCCCAAGCTAAATCTGTCAAATAGACCTGAGGTTTTGTAATTGAAAAAGTGTGCAAGGGATCAGATAAAGAAAACTGAGTGATAAGGGCATTTATCTCCAATCCTTCTGGCTGGAGGACTAGCTCTTTCCCAGAATCATTCCTCTTCCTCCTCAGAAAGATAGAGAGCTGCAGCAGAAGCAGGGGAAGCAAAGGCCCTGGCCCTTCTCCTCCAAGTGGAAGCGGAAGTGTGGATGGCCTCAGCCTCAAGGACTGGACCCGAATTTCCATAAGCAATCAGGACCCAGTGATAAAATTAAAGCAAGCAGGCAAGCAAGCTATGCCCCAGTGAGAGGATGCTGGAGGGATGCAAACTGCTTTAGCATTCCTGGGAGTCCTTCTGCCCTGTTCTTCCCTCCCACTTCTATCCAGATCTGTTAAGTGCTATACAGAAAAGACCTGTTAATATGTAATGATAAATTCTTTTAAACGGATGGCACCTCAGCAGATCTCCTGAGAATGCTCTAGGGCTCGGGCTTCTTCTCAACAGGATGGTTCCACCTCCTGTCTCACCTCCTGCCCCTGCTCCAGGTGGGCAGGAACAAGGAGTGTGCCCATTGCATGCTGAGCCTAAGGATGGCCCAAGACCTTCCTGTGGACCCCATAGCTACTGTCCTCAGCGGGGTGCTGAGGCTTCTAGCCCCTCCATCCTGATTCCTTGTCTGTACCTACCCAGTGCTCACAGTCAAGGTAATCCCAGCAGCTGCCTCAGGCTTCCGAAGGCATCTGGAGACTTCTTGGCAGTGGTAGCTTCGGAAAGTAGCCATTTATCCTCATCAGAGCTGTCATAGCCTTGTCTGCAGAGGGCGGGCTCCTCTCCACCCACGGAGGATCAGCGGTGGCTTCTAGGCCCTGCTACTCAAGGACAGTCCAAGGGCAGATGCTGCTGGTCTCCATCAGAATCACTCGAGTGGATCTTCAAAAATACACATTTCTGGGCCCGGTGCTAGAGGTTCTGATTCATCAGGGCAGAAATGAAACGCAGGAAACAACCTATAACATTTAAGAGTTCAGGCGATTCCCCTGTACTACCAAGTCTAGGAGCCACTAGCAAGACTTTAAATCAGGTTTTATCTTAATACACAATAAGACTGTGTGTGTGTGTGTGTGTGTGTGTGTGTGTGTGTGTGAGAGAGAGAGAGAGAGAGAGAGAGAGAGAGAGAGAGAGAGAGAGAGAATTGTGCTGGGGATCAAACCCAGGGCCTTGTGCATGCAAGGCAAGAACTCTACCAACTGAGCTATATCTCCAGCCCCACAATAGACTTTTTAAAACAAAAGTATCTTCATTATTTATGACAAAATGCTACATGTTAACACATCAAAAATCTAGAAAAATGTAAATAAGAAACCAAGAGTCTTATTACATGGAGGTAATCACTGTTGACATTTTACAGAACTGTTTTCAAACAACTGGCATACAAATGCCTGTAATTTTAGATAGGTGTCAGTATCCTTACATAAACTTGACACATATGTAATAATCATTCTACTAACCAAGAATATGTATTCTAACAATAGGCCTCCACAAAAATTTTATAGCAAAGTTAGAAATAATATCAGGGCCCCACCTAGGACCTCAGACAGACGGGACCGTGCTGTAAAACCTGTCAGGTGTTTTTAATGTTGGCTAAGTAATTCTCTTCCTGATTCCATGATAGAATTGTTGAGGTGAGTGCTATGCAAAACATCAGCAAGTGACCCAGAAGCTTTCGAATATGAACCTGGTCCTATTAGGGCAGAAGAAAGCAACCCAAGGAAAGGATGGGGAACAGAGGAAGCAGGTGGAAGGGTGGGATTGCCAGATAAAATCTAGAATTTAAATTTCAACCTCTGATAAGCAATTTTTTCGTCTAAGCACATCCCGACTTGTTTATCTGGAACTCAGATTTAGCAGGACCTCTGCCTTGTTTCTATCTGCTACCTCTGGCGACCCTGGGGGAGCTGGCCATGGTGAGAGTGGAAGGTGGCCGGTGGGCAGATGCCCAGTGTAAGACCAGGGTCAAGAGGAAGGTTCCCACCTCTGACCTGCCTTAGGACTTGTCAAGCTATATCACATGAAGACTCCCCTCACACGCCAACCCCAGGCCTGCACGAAGGCTCCACCAGACCCTCCCAGTCACAGGAAGCAGCATCACACCTGCCCTCACACCAGGGCTTTTAACTGGACCAAGCCTCTACTCCTGGGGACCCTGCCCAGGTACACACCTTATCTCTGTGTAGCTCGGGAAAGGTCAATGCCTCTCTTCATTCCTATATTTCTAGTTCTTACGATTTCATTCTCAAGAAAACAAACTTCTCAGGAGGACCTGCTGCCTCCACAGTCCCCATTTCCTCTCTGCGTCCCGAGGGAGCTCCCCGTTTGCTCAGGATGGGACCTTGTCATTTCCACGCTGATCCCTTGTTCCCTGTAAGTGGCTTCATTCCGCCCCCTCAGTCTTACTGTCCTCGCAGCCCTGACCTGGACCTACAGCCCTTTCATCTCACCCTGTTTTCTTTCTTTTTTTTTTAAGAGACAAATTATATTTTTATTGATTCTTTTTAGTTATACATAACTTTAAGTTTCATTTTGACATAATTATAAAAACATGGAATATAATTTGCTCCAACTCAGTCCCTAGTACTTCCCCATCCCTCCCTTCCTCCCTCCCCCTGGTCCCTCCTCTCTTCTCTATTCATCTTTGTTTTGTTTGTTTGTCATCTCTATTTCAGTTTGTTTTGTTTTGTGTTAGTGTCTGGTAGATGTAGATGATGGTGAGATTCACTGTGGTGTGTTCACATATGTACATAGGAAAGTGAGGTCAGGTTCATTCTGCTGTCCTTCCCTTATCCTGACCCTCCTCCTTCCCCCACAGTTCCCTTCATCTAGGAATGAAACCACCATCATTCAGCTATCCTACTCCTCAGTATATACCCAAAGGTTCTAAAATCTGAATATTAAAGTGATGCAGCCACATCAATATTTATAGCAGCACAATTCACAATAGCCAAGCTATGAAGCCAACCTAGGTGCTCTTCAACAGATGAAAGGATAAACAGAATGTGGTATATATACACAGTGGAGTATTACTCAGAAATAAAAAAGAGTGACATTATGGCTTTATCTGGTAAATGGATAGAATTGGAGCTCATCATGCTAAGTGAAAGAAGGCAGACTCAGAAAGCCAAAAGTCAATTGTTTTCTTTGATTTGCAGGAGCTAGTCCAAAATAAGGGGAGGGGAGAGAGAAAGGGAAAAGGGAGGATTCCATCACCCTGTTTTCTTATAATAAACCCTCTCCTCTTGGTTTCTGCTCTAGTTTCTTAAAAGCTATCCCTTGTTGTACCTTACTCATGACCCCAGATAGTATTCTAGAACTTTCTTCTGGCTCCTAGATCCTGATGTAGTGTCTATAAATCATGTATGAACTGCTCTTGTGCAGCTTGCTCTCTGCTATGGTAGGTCAGACCTCTTAGCTCTGCAGCAGAAGCAGGTGGGTGTGGCCGGGCACACAAACGGCTGCACTGAGATGAGACCACTGATCCCCCACTTCCTATGTCTTTGACTTTCTGAGTGAAAGGTCTCCTAAGTCCCGTAACTTTCTCTGCGCTCCTGGCTGCACCTGGTCCTCTGCTTCTCCTGGGGCAGGGCATCTCCAAGGGTGCGTCTTTTTCTATCCCCACAAGTGGTGAATCTACTTAGCTGCTTCCAGGAGGTAGAAAGGCTGCTGCCTACTCATGGGATTGGTGTAGACCACTCCTGTCGAAGCAGGAGGCCAGTGTGTCCGAGCCCAGCTCCCTCGAGAGTGGATAGGGTAGGAGCTCCCCATCCTGCAACAGCACTAAGTCTCTCCTTCCCACGAGGCTGAGGCCTGCTGACGTCCAGCACAGCTCTCTGGGCCTGAAGGCCAGGTGCGGCCATGCGTTTCCATCTCTGATGTGCTTCCCATCTTTGTGACATTTTAACAGGAAAGTGACAGTGGCAGGAAGGGTACTCCGTGAGAGCAAACTCTGAGAATGTTTTCAATCATCTCATCTTAATACAGCCAACTTCACATAAAGGAATCACTCCTTGGTGTGGCATTGATTTGGCCATTGCCGGGAGCAACAAGAGCACTGCTGACCTTGGTAGTGGATGTAAATTAGAGAAGGCAACAGAGATGAGGCCCCTGGCCATGTTCCGCTGGGTGCAGAGGAATCTCTAAACTACCACTACCCTGAGGCCTCCAGATGCAAGCCCCAGCGGGTAACAGAGAAAAGAACAGGGGAACCCTAGCATGTAGAAAGCCACTATCAGCCATTCAGAAATACACTTTCAGTGGTTTTGTGCTATATCCAAATGCCCTCAAGCTGTTATGTTTTATAAAGCTCCTTGAATAATCAAGAATTTTTAATTCAGTATAAATTATCGATTGGCAAGCCTCCCGGCTGTTCCAGGTGAAGGCCTTTCCCAGCGGGCTCTGCCCGCCTTCCTGTCTTGGCCTCAGGACCTTCCACACTCACTCCCCAACCTGCCGCAGCACCAAGTCCCCTGCCACAGTCTGGCTGGGCACAATTCACAAGCCACTTGTCAAGCAGAAATGAACTTTATTTTTAGAACACACGCTGTACCACACAAGCTCTTCAGGAATTCCCTCAGAGCCCAACTGCCACCACGGGCCTCTCAACCCCCACTCCTCCTGCTCTTGAGGCCTATTGGCTGGGTCGCGTGGGCGGAGCCAAAAGAGTCCCCCAATGAGCAGCTCCTTGGTCTGAAAGCGCAGGGAAACAGCCCAATGAGCATCACCGCAGAGGAGCCAATCAGCTGGCAGCTGGAAGTTTGCTGGGGCCACGGTGAGCCAATCAGCTGGAAGTTTGCTGGGGCTCCTTTGGCTGTGGCTCTCAACACTTTCCCAGGAGCACAGCGGCCCCCTCCTGTCACCATGCCTGTGCCCAGGCTGCCACTCTGCATGCCCAGGCCCTGGCCCTGTAGGGACCTCTCCTCCTGCAGGGCCCAGGGCCAGTGCTTTCTTCTCTGAGATCTCTTCTTGCTCCCAGTTAGCGGCAGCTCCCTTTCCTTAGCTTGTTTAACTCTGTACAAAACGTCAGACCGTCATGTCCTGCTGTCGTCCCCTGTTGATGCTCAGCACACACTGGGTAAGTGGACAGAGGGGACACAGGAATGGGCTGAGGCCTGGTTGGGTTCCTCCAAGGGGCAAACCCAGTCTCTGCTGGAGCCTGTGTCTTCAGAGGGATGACTTGCCTGACCTTGGAAAAGCAACAGTGGATGAAGCAAACTAACCGTTGGGAGTCTCCACTATGCTGAAGGCCCTGCCCTGGAACGTGGTGAGGAGGGTCCAGTCTGGCCTCAAACAAGATTCCTCCTCCCAGAGCCCTGTTTCCTCACCTGCAGGATGAGGACAACAGTCTCTTGTGACAATTTGAAGGACCGTGTTCTGGAGCACTTAGAAGAGACCCTGCCCATAGTAAACGGGGGTACAAGGTAGTGTGACCTTAATCAGTTGGAGGAAACAGACCAATGGACACTCCAGGGCAGGTGCCCAGCTGGAGTCCTGAGGGGTGCTCAGCCCGACTCTGAGTTGGCAGAGGATCATAGCAGTGCCTTGGCAGGGAAGCGCCCCCCAGATGAGCAGCCCCCTCCTGCAGGCTACCTCCCCTCACCCGCCCTATGGGAGGACTGATCTGATGTAGGTCCCCACTCCCCAGGGACCCACTGCTCCATCCCAGAACATCCCTGGGCAAAAGGAGGACTGTATAAGAGTCACCACAGCTGTGTGAGCCTGGGAAAGCAGCTGACCTCTCTGGGCCCCCAAGGCCTCGTCTGTGAGGCTTCTTCCAATAAGAGATAGCGGACCCATGAGAAGTCCCTCCACCCCAGACCTAGTGACCCAATGCAAAATGAAGGAGGAACCCCGACTCCTCCTCCACACCTTCCAGATGAGTTCTGCATAGAGGGAAGTGTCACTACCCTCACAATGGGGTGCAGGTGCTGCTTGCGGGTGGCTCTGGAGTCCTATGGACATCCCAAGGCCGCCTGGGAGCTGCTGGCTCGGCACTGCTGCCAGGTCCCCTCCTGCCTGCCTCTGTGGCACCCCTTCTGCCACCCCACACCTCCCTCCAGAAAGCCCACTCTGCAGCCCCTCGGTGCTGCCCTCTGCTGACCCACTTTCCCTGGGGGAAGGAGCCACACATTTCCAGAGGCTGCTGCTGTGTCTGCACTCGGGTTCAACAGATTCACTGGCCTCCTGTGCTCACAGGGCTGGACACAGGGCAAGGTGGCAGGAAAGGAGCATGGCAGCCCAGCCAGGGAAGGCCTCTGTGGCCGGGAAGCTAACGGAGAAGAACATCACCAACTGGTGATTCATCTGTGGGCTTGCTAGGTGCTCCAGTGCTTTCCCTCTTGTTCTGCCAGAAGGTTAATTGCCTTCTGACACAGAGCAGCAAGGGACATGCTGGTCTGCTCAGATGAAGCAGGTTAATTGAAAGAGGTTGGCAAGGACAGCCCTGGGCTCAGCCACTCCAGGGAGCCCAGGACACTGAGGGGAGAAGCAAGGACAGCCCTGGCTCAGCCACTCCAGGGAGCCCAGGATGGGTGGCTCCCAGGTCATCTGAGGGCCAGCTGCGGCCGCTCTGCATGCAGCAAGTGCATGGGCACAGCTGGGCCGGGAGGGCAGACCCTGTGCTGCTGACTCAGGTGACCGCATGTGCTCTGCTGGTCTAAGCAGGTCTCACACCTACTGAGTCCCACCAGCCAGCTGTCCCCAGAGTGGTGGTGCAGAGATCTGTGGCCATTGATTTGAGAGACTAGAGGTGTCTATGAACTGTCCAGGGTGCTCTCTGCCATTCTGGGAGATTTGTTCCTGCCGGGGTGACAGCGCCCACATGAGTGGCTGCAGAGCCTCACCTGAAGCTGCTCAGCTCCAGAGGAGCCATGACTCGCTCCAGTACCAGACAGGAAAGACCATCAGAGGCAGGGCTCTGAAGCCGAAGGCTCAAAGCAGGAGGGCGAGGGAAGGCAAAGACATGATCTCGGACATGCGAGGCATTCCCAGCCGGTCAGTGCTGCCTCTTGCATGTACATCTCGGGCCTTGTGGCTACAGCTGCTCTTCCTGGTGGGGAACAGATGACAGACTTAAACTAGGACTGGGGCTGACTTTGGTAAAGAGCTTACCACAGACATGTGGACTTGCTCCGGGAAGACCAAGAAGCTCAGTGTCCTGGGCCTGGCCAGAGTAGGGGCCCTCAGTCCTGGGCCTGCAGGGCAGGAGCTCAGGGTGGCCAGCAAAACCCAGGAGTTAAAGGTGTAGGTGGCACTGCCCTGATGGGACACAGTTGGTGTGGAGGTCTGCAGCCCGCCCAGGACCGTCTCAGAATGGAAAAATGCCCCCCTCTCTTCTCCCATCCTGTAGTCTTGCTGGTGCTCCCTGTTGGCTAAACCCAACCAAAATCCCACAGTCAAGGAAGATGGCCCCGCAATGGGGTGGTTACCCTCATTTCACAGAAGAAGAATCTGAGGTTCAGAGAGGACAAGGCTCAGGAGTCAGACTCACAGTTACAGGGCTCCCAAGTCCTCTCTACCCACTGGGCAATCTGAGCAAGTGCTAGGTGAGTTCATGACTGCATCAGTGCCCACTGAGGCTCCAGACACCTGAAGGCAGGTTGGAAGGCAGGGTAGTAGGTCCTGGGAGATGGCCAGAGGGAGGGTGGGAGTCACAGAGCAGGGAAGGACTGAAGGGAGGCAAAGGCACAGGCTGTAGACAGGCCTGGCCTTGGAGAAGGCCCTCCCCTCAGGAGTCCTGCACCCCTGGGGCCCAAGACAGGAGATGGTGGGCAGTTCCTCCATCTGAGCCCCCGTCGGCAGCACCTTGGAGATGGAGACATCAGCCTAGGATTCATCCCCAAAGTCACTTCCATTGGATGGAGAGTGGCAGAAGTTTGATGTAAAGATCAACATTGGTCCTGCCCTAAAGAAACATGAGCAGAAGTCTCTGCCCTGATGTCAGTACCGGAGAATCCCAGGCACATTCTTAGGAGGTGACTGTAATACCTTCTTCTGAAAAGGTGTCAGCTGGGGACCCAAGAAAATCCTTGCAATGATCTGGGCTCACACCGCCCCCTCCTGCTGCCCCTTTGTGCAGAGAACCTAGTTGCCGGTGGGTACAAGAGGGTGCCCCATAGCAGTGAGGTTGCTGCTTTGCCCAGCAACGCCCAGCAGTGTCTTCGTGGCAGTCTATACACTAAGGCTGGGGACACCAGGCTAGGCAGAGGCAGAGGACCAGTCCTCCCCAGGCTCCAGCACAGGGAGGAGGCTATTCAGGTCATTCAGCAATCGTGCTTCATTGTGATCTTTCCATGAAGGGTAAAAACAGGCAAATGAATCAGACTTACATTTGAAATCTTGTCAGCACCCAAGTACCACTTAAAGGTAAAGATCCTGGGATTTGTGGCACATCTGTCTGCATGTTGGTGATGATCCAGGTGTCTTTCATCCTCAGAACATTTGGCATGACTGGATCCAGGTGCAGATAATGAGAGCTTTTCTCACTTGACCGTTTTCCAAGGGACTATTCAGACACGGTGTGGACCCAACCCAAAGAAAATAATTCCCCAGAGACGCTCAGCAAGGATCACAAACTGTTAAAACAATGAATTTTAAAACAAGAATGAGGCACTCCTTGAGCTAGGATATTTTCAATGACAGTGACAGAGCCTCTGATTTAATTTAAAAAGAAATTCCTGTCAGAAGAAAGTAGCCAAGGGACACAGGTTGCACAAAACCTGTACCTGACAGGGCAGCTCTAAAACTCTCCAACAGCAGGCCTTGGCAGCCATGCCTGTGATCCCAGCATTTGGGAGGCTGAGGCAGGAAGATCACAAGTTCAAAAGCAGCCTGGGCAGCTTAGTGAGACTCTGTCTCAAACAACAACAACAACAAATAAATTAATTAATTAAAATTAAAAATAAAAATAGCAATAATCAAAAAGAGGGCTGGGGTGTGGCTCAGTGGTAGAGCACCCGTGGGTTCAATCCCCAGTAGAACCAGACCTTCTGAGATGGAGTTTAGATGAGGCTGAAGACTGTAGTCTCACAATCAGAGGCCAACCTAAGGGGTGCAGTTAGGAAGGTGGAACAACAGATGTGGGACTTCAGGACAGCAGCCTTTTGACAATGACCTCATCAGATTTGTCCCTGATGTGCCAAATTAAATTTCACAGTAACATCTAAGCAGGCATGAAAATGCTGGCAAGGATGAATTAAAATCTCAGGACTTAATTTGCAGGTTTGGAACTGGTTTTGAACGCCTGAATGAACTCAGAGCTAGGAAGATCAGAGGCCAGAAATGGAAGGAAAATGAGGGAGCTTTAGGACCAAATCCATCAACCTCCTAGAGGAGGGGACTACGTTTTGAGGAGTCAGGGACTGGTACAGGTCCCCAGATGGTGAGGAGCAGCAGCAGGCCCAGGTGACAGTCCACACTTGAGGAGGGGTGTAAAAGCTTGATGAGGCAGGGCACAGAGGGGCAGAGACCACTCACCTGCTCTTGTGGTCACCGGGGCAGAGAGATCAACAACTTCCGTCCCGAGGTCTCAGGAGGGCAGTTGGCTAGGCCGATGGACCCGTGAGGCTTAGCCTACAAAGTATTGAAGCCCTTGAGCTGAGAAATCCCCTGGTTCAACTCTGAACATGCCGAGGAGCTGCCTTTAGGGAGTGGGCTGTGACAGGATCCCACAGCCCAGGTGTGTGACATCTGGGGTGCAAGCCTTGCCCTCCAGGGCTCTTCTCTGGAAACCTCCAGATGCCAGTCTCAGCCTGGCAAGTGCAAGCACCCAACTCCCAGCTAAGGGCTGGTGTGCTAAGGACACATCCAGGGACACCTAGGGTAGAGTCCCTGCATGGATCTCCCAGAATACTGCAGAATCGGCAGTCTCCACAAATGTCTTTCTGGGAGAACTGATTCACGAGCCCCACAGAGTCTGGCAATCCCCCAGCTTTTGGATTTTTCAGAATGGCCAACTTTAATTCGGGCACTCGCTGGTGACTTTCTACCTTGCCAAGTAAGGGCGATTTAAACACGTCCATATCATAAAAAAAGGCTCATTTAACCACTGACCCCATCCTAAAATCTCACTCAGTTCCAGTGGGGACTTTGTGGTGGGCATCCCCAAACAGCCCTCAGAGAGCATTTGGAAATCAAGCTCTTACCCCATCAGAAAAGACCTCTGCTGCCACAAATATCTGTTCAGAACTTCTGTTCCCGCAGGAAACAGGTTCCAAATGAGAGACTTCAAGGAAGGGACAACTGGAGAGGTGTGGGCAGAGTTGAAGAGACAAAATAGAGGCAGCCCGAGCGCAGGCAGGAAGCTGGTGCCACCCGGCCTGAGGGCTAGTGGGGAAGGAACCCCACCCAAGCTCAGGAGAGCTGAGACCAGACGGCAGGGCCACCAGCAGGCCCCGGGCCAGTGAGGACCCAGGCCCTTCCAGGAGGCGCCACTTAGAAAAGGGAAAAGCAGGGAGGATGTGGCCCTCCCATCCTCATGCACACTGCCCCCATGGCTGGACAGCTGGGAGGCTGGTGGAAGGAAGCCTGGAGAGATGATCCAGCCCAGAGCAGCCTCCTGGACCAAACAGAGCAGAGGAGAAGGTGGCAGGGGGAAGGGGTAGGGTGGGGAAGGTGGACACAGGCCAGTCCTTCCAAAATTATTATGGGGGTTGTTCTAGTTTTGAGCACCTTCAGTGGCTGGAAACTTAAAACCCTATGTATGAGCTAAACAGCAAAGGTCAACATGAGAATGTTCTGATAGGTTCTCCTCTTGTCTCGCTCTTTTCTCTATCATTTTCCTGCTAAAGTTTTCAATGCACAAATTAAATCCTTGCTACACGTCTGCTTGGTTCTCTAAGACTTTCTCATTGTGAATATATTTGGGATTTATAACCATTCATTTCCAGAGTGGTTTGCACATTTCATCTTCTTGGTTTTGTTATTAAATCATATAATCTGGGGAAGTTTTATTTTAAAACTGAACTTGATTTTAGGTACTTCTAAGGAAGAAAGAGGTAGGTCTCCTTATATTGGTCAATCGAAAACTAAATTCCAAAACCATAACAAGGTTGGTAAGGGAGGAAGACAGGGGACCCTCAGCCATCAGAGCCTTTATCAGCTGTTCTTGTGGATTAAAGGCAAAATCCCTTCCTCTTGACATAGGAGTGTGGCCCTTGGTACTGAAGCAGAGGCCCCAGGTCACAGAGAACGAGTATAAAATGACTCCAAGTAAGAACAGGAAGAAACACAGGCAAGGTAAACAGTATCCACCTACAGGAGAAGAGGGCTCAGGCTGCGGGCGGCTTGTCCAGGCTCCCAGGACTGGTGGAGTCTGAGAGCTGGGAGAACGCCCTGATCTCCCGGTGAGGCCTTCCCTTTACAATGACCACATGAGAGCATGCAATGAAATGTGGCAGTGCCAAAAGCAAAGAGACAAAATCTTGTGTTTTCTGATAGTCTCTCCTTCTATACATCTGTCCTCTTCAAATATCTCACATTGTTCTTTTTTTTTTTTTTTTTTAAAAAGCCATTTTCTAAAGAGGTAAAAGCAGGACACTCCATGGAGTCTGAAAGCACTTTTCAAATGAAAAGGAGGCCGTTCAGTGCCCTCAGAGCTGGTTCATAAGGAAGAAGCTCCATGGCGGGCGTGGGCTGCCTGGGGTGAAGCTTAATCAGCAGAGGTGAAGTCGCAGGCAAGTCAGGGTTGTCAGGTTAGCTCAGAGGCAATCACTTGGTGAACTTCTGGAAGGCAAGGCAGCAGGCGTGCAGGCAGAGCTTTTGCCTGGCCTGTGTGAGGCTCCAGGACCATCCACCAGCAAGAGAAAGTCCACCTCCTTGGGCACAAGGGGCCCTGGGAGCTATATTTGCAGTCATCTGTCTCAGGACATCCGTGATGACAGCTGAGAAGCTGCAGGACATCCATGCCCAGCTCTGACACAGCCAATCCTTGGATTTCCACTGCCTGGGCATCAGGTGCTCTGAAGGCCTGTGGGACCATGAGGGGACAGATGGAAATGGGACTAGTGTCTCGCCACAGGGGTATAGGTGAACCCCCACTCCAGGTTCCCATGTGTGAAGGTAAGAGCCCAGCAGCACCCTGAAGAGGCTGCCTATCCACACAGCAGAAGGGCCTCCGCGTCTGCCTCCACCTACCTCACTGTGGGCACCCTCCACTCCTGTCTACCTCCTCTCTGACCCCTGTGCCTTTCTGACTGTTCCTGCCTTGTCCCTTCTCCTCTCCTCCCGTCCTCTTCTTATCTTCGTCTTCTCTCCTCCCTCGTAAAATCCCTTACTATTTTCCTCGTGGTTACCTAAGAAGTGAGCACAAATTACAAGCCCTGTATAAAGTTCCTCATGAGTACAGAGAACAGTAGGGGGCCTAAGGTATGATGGTATAGGAGTCCAGTGCTGTGTTCTGTCATGCGGAAAGAACAGGCCATGACATCCAAAGCATTCCAACAGGGGGTTTTGAATGTTCTCACCATTTGATGATAAATCTTTCAGGACATAGGTACACGGAACCTGATTTGGCTGTTGCACAATATATACGTGATTCAAACACCACATGGTATCCTATAAGTAGGTACAGTTATCGTGTGTCCATTTATTAAATATTTTTAAAATTCATTATGAATTATTCCTGTTAGAAATGATTAATACCACTTTTAGAACCAAAACTCTCCAAGCATGCAAATTATACCCACCAAAATCTATCAACTAAAAAATTAGAGAAAATACAAATTATTCTTGAGAAAATCTAGTTAGGAAAACACTGACCCCCCAAAAATCACCCTTGGTAGAAATAATGGCTGTAAGAAAAAACTTATGGCCAAAGCTATCATCTTGTTTTAAAAATGATTTATGAAGACAAAAATGAATGCTCACATAAACCTTAAGTGAAAAGAATGGATTATGGTGAAAGTGATTTTAGTAAAATAAAAGTGAAAATGGAAAAATATCACAAACCATTAAGTGTGCTTTGTTGAGAGTTAATCAGGAGCTAAGCTGGTGCTGTGGCCGGCTCCAGGAGGACTTCCCTGAGTCAGGTTACTGCTGATGCAGTTCTGACTAAGTGCTTGTAGTAAGAGTGTCCTCAGAGTCCACAGACTGAGGTCAGCACAGTAGATGCTAACCTTCCTCCACATGGACCCAGATAGCCAAGCTCACATGCGGTTTTCTTAGCCAGGAAAAGCTTTTTTCTGGATTACAGAGTTTTCATCTATTTCAGACAAACATTGGAATAAATTTCTCATGTTGATCTTATTGTATGATTATCCAGGTAAGTACTCTTCCAAGGCAGTATGAATGGAAAGAGATCAAAATAAACTCAGGGAGAATCCCTTTTGGTCACACAATATGAAGACTGAGATAACTCATCATATAAATGACATAGTTAAAGCTGTGAAAACACTTTGTCACTTAGACAAAGAACAAAAAAAGATTTTCTTTATAAAGCAAGACAAAAAAAAAATCTCCATTTTTCATTTCTGAGATTCTGCAAGATAGAATATGAGACCCTGTAGAATCTATCTAATGGTCAGGTTTAGGGTAAAATCCTCAAAATTTTATTATTCTATATTTTATACTGTTGGCCAGAGAGAATCTTTAAATTCTCTTAATTCACTTAATGTTGAACTACACACTTCATTCCCAGCAATCACAGATAATAAGGATCATGGATGTAACTCATGATTACTAAAGAGATGGTCAGCATAAAAGTGGGCTACTTAATCAATATGTACATGAATTTACTTTTTGACGAGTCTGTTCTCTAATTTCAGCACATGTATCTGATCTCACAGCATTAAACACTGTAAGGATATTCCTGTTTGAAGTCATTCTCACTAATTCCTGCTTCTAGTTTTGAGGTTGTTGCAAGCCACTTTCTGACCCTGGGTACATCTTGACAGCCCTCAGGGAGCACATAGGCTTGACCAAGTCACTGCCCTGCGATGGTCTGTCCAGGGAAGCCCACAGACCCACCATAGGAGTTTGGTCTTGGTTTAGACAACTAATGTCCATATTGAACAAATTTTAAATAACCCAAAAAGGAGGGTTGGTTTGCCCATTATACATCATATTGAAAATCATAACGTCACTTTGTAATTCACAAGTGTGCACAGTTTTATTGACTAACATATAATTTAGAAACAAAGGTTAACAAGCAAATGTGGCCATTTGGATCATTTTTGTGTAGATGGCATCATATAAAACAAAGCATTCAAACAAAAACTCAGATTCCTTGTAGAAATTATGGCAAGAAGAAAATTCAGAGGCGACCAAGACTCTACTCCTCTGCGGGCTTGGCAGTGGTGGCCTTCACATGGTGACGGAGAGGACAGTGGCAGCTGAGGCAAAGCATTAGGCATATTGTACACACTGGCTCCCACTAGGCCCCGTGGGGTGGTCCCACCAGGTCCCCATGCACAGGTGAGGAGCCTGCCTGTCTCACAGGGCAGAGAGAAGCCTGTCCACTAGCTCAGACCAACCAGCAGTGCTCAGACCAGCTCAGCGTGCAGCCCCATCCCCGCAGCTCAGCTCCCAGAGTGCAGGGGTCTGGTGAAGGACGACATGCAGAAATTTAAGCTGCAGCAGAGACTCAGTTCTGTGAGGTAGAAGGCAACCCCCTCAAGGTTGCAGCTCTGAAGGCTGCACTTCTCTGACCAGGTGACAGTATGTCCTTTCCCAGGATGAACTTAATTTCTCATATGAGTTTCCCTTTCTATTTAAATGACCATTAAAGGCTGCTGGGGGCTCGTTGTCCCTTAAAGATTCCTGGTGAGTGTCCTTCTGGCGTTTTCCTCATCTCTTTAAACTTCACCTTGTGCTAGGTTTTCCCACGATCCTTCTGGGAGGATCTGGGAGAGCAGAGCCAGAGGATGCAGCAGACCAGGCTCTGCTGTCCTCACAGGCTCCTCCTGGTCCAACCCTTCGCAATTCTGATGTGTCCTTGAAGATCACCAGGTCCAGAAAGGCAATGTGCAGTTTAAACGAACAGGTGAGGAGAAAGCTTACAATCAAGACAAGTTTCTGTTCAACTTCTCCCCTTGCCTTCTACCTCACAGAACTGAGTCTCTGCTGCAGCTTAGATTTCTGCTTGTCGTGCTCCACCAAACCCCTGCTCTCTGGGAGCTGAGCTGCAGGGACTGGGGCTGCAGGCTGAAAGCTATGCATTTAACCCCTAAAAATAAAATGGAATGGCTCTTCTTATCTGTTCATTTCTTAGATGTTAAAGAAGAGCCAGGCATTGTGACAGGTGCAGGGGACACAGTGCAGCATGGCAGGCAGACCCTCCAGGGGTTCTCAGGACCTGGGAGACTCAGATAGGAAGGCAGAAGTGAGAATTAAGCTTGATCAGGAGCCATGGTGGTGTGTCAGAGAGGCTGAAAGAGGAAGCTCCAGCTCCCCTTTTCATGGTCAGGAAAAGCTTCATCAAGGCTGCAATGATTCATGGGAATCTCAAGTTTCCAGAGCAGCGCAAAAGGGTGCAGGTGGCAAGTTCCAGGCAGGAAGTCCAGAGGCACCAAGACCCCAGGCTTAAAGCCTGGGGCCTATGCAGGGTTTCACAGGGTCCAGGTAGTGTTTGACACGGAGGGGAAGAGTGTGCAGGGAGGGGAGGGTCTGGGGGGCTCCGCCCCAGCACAGAGGCTGTGGGCCCCACTAGAGTTTGTGTTTCCTGGGGGCAGAGGAAAGCCAGTGGGATGACGAGCAGATTGTAGTTGTGCTGGCTGCAGCTTGGACAGAACAGGAGGAGTCAGAGAGCAGGGACGGAGAGAAGCCCGTGCACTAGCTGAAAGACGTTGAGGGTAGACTGAGGCCAACGAGGACAGAGTTGGCCGACACCCTTGTGGGACACAGGAAAAGCCCCCAGGCTGTGAATCCCCCCTCTGTTGGATACAGGTGACCTCACCAGCCCAGCCTAGAGCCACCTGCAGTGCACTCGCAGCAGGCAGTGGCTTTGGGGTGTTGTAGGGTGACGAGGAAGGGGATAAGTGCCACAGACTCAGGGAACGACAGGCCTGGGATGACTCCCGACTCCTACAATGGTGATACGCCAGTGATGGTTCCACTCACCAAGAAAGAAGATGAAGTAATAAAAATAGCCCGAAGGAACAGAGAACCTGGTCAGAATGAATGCTTCCAATAGATACCTAATAGCATGTCCAGAGGGGCCTCTTGATGGTCAGCAGTGCCCGGCTCTGCCAGGACGCACTTGCTCTGGGCCCTGATCCTCAGCCCCATGGTGCCAGCATCTCCAAGGCTCGTGTCCCACCCCTGTCCCAACAAACATGGGCTGTGCCTCAGTTCTCAGTGGTGGGGATGTAGCTGCGGGAGGACAAGCTCCTTGAAGAGCTGGCTCCTATGTCCCTTTTTCCTGAGAGGTGACCTGGAAAAAGACAAGCAGCATCTGGGGCTCCCAAGGCAGGGGTGCGGCAGCCGCACCAACACTGTTCCTTGTGTCCAATGGGGACTGAGGCAGGCCCTACTTGTCCTGTGACAGAGCAACATAACCACATCAGGAGCTACCCAGGACACCAGCAGCCACGTGAGGACAGCAGCCAGGAGGCTTGCCCTCAGGAGCCCCAGGACCAGAGGCAGTGTCCTGTGCAGGGGCGGAGGCTCAGGAGCTCTTTGTCATCGGTCAACAGGACCAGCCTGTCCTCCAGTAGATGGTGCAGCAGCAGGACACACGCTCTGCCCACCCGGCAGCAGCAGCAGCAAGAGACCCAAACCCCAGGGGCCAAGGGGACATAGGAGCTTCTCACTCCTGCTGTAAGTCCCAGCAGGTTGGCTGGGACTCTGCACTGCCTGTCATTAGCCTCCTGAACTCAGGCTGATGAGAAGCCACCAGAGAGGGCTGTGCCATCCAATGGCATGGTCCCCAGCCACTTGCATTTTCATTAAAATTTGTTAAAATTCAACACAATTAGCAGTTAAAGTTCTCGGTTGTGCTAGACACATGGCAAGTTCTGGATGCTGCAAGTACCCATTGGCTGCTCTGCCAACAGAGAAACACATCTCCATCCCAGGAAGTTCCCTGGACGTGCTGAGCCAGACTACTGGGCTTGGGCTACTTGCATGGACAATTAAACATCACAGGGGGTGGGCCTATAGTGCAATTCTTCTCTGTGCCAGAAAACAGAGACAGAAGACTTTGGTGAGCATCCACTTGTGACTCCAAGGCGCTCACTACTCCCCCTTTCCTTTATCATCACCCAGGAAGAGAAATCATGACTTAGATATGTAAAAGGGAATGGAAGGACTGGGGTTTTGGCTCAATGGTGAAGCATTTGCCTGGCACAAGTGAGGCACTGAGTTCAATCCTCAGCACCACATAAAAATAAATCAATACAATAAAAAGTTATTATGTCCATCTACAACTAAAATTACGTTTTATAAAAGGTAAATGAAAACAAGTAATGCAAATAATTTAGTGTTTTTTCTCTAGAATGTCACAAGTAAGCTGTGAGCTCAGAATTAAATTTTGAAAATAGCAATTAACAGCTATTGAAGTGTTCCTGAGATCCTCTGCATTATGCACCTTATGTCATCTTCCAATGACGCTGTGTAGGTGTATCACAATCCTCACTTTAAATATGAGGAAGCTGAGGCTCAGAATAGTTGAGTGATCTGCCTAGCAGATTCTACATGACTTCAAAGTGTATTCAGAGATGGAAAACACTACTTCCCAGGCCTCTCTATCTTTGCCTTTCATTTCCATAATATCACCCAAATTCTAGCTTCTGATCCTACGGTATTGACTTAACTTGCTCCCTCTGAATCTCATGAGGAAATTGAATCCCTAGTGTGCCATTGTTAAAGGAGGTGTAGGCGGGACCTTGGAGGAGACCAGGGTGCTAATGGTCCATGGTTTATTCCAGAGCCGGCCTGCTGTAGAAGCCAATCTGGCCAGACTCATGCTGCCTTGTGACTCTGCCAGCAGGAAGCCATCACCAGATGCGGCCTCATGACCTTGGACCAGGACCATGAGCCAAAATAAACCTCTTTCTTTATAACTTGGCCAGCCTGAGCTGTTGCATAACTAGCAATGAGAAATGGACCAAGACAGGTCTTAGAGATGCCGGGTAGGTTATTTGGGTTGCCATGAGCACACAGGTAGGAAATCTGAAAGCATATGTGTACACATGCGTGCTCTTGAAATCCACATGCACGTGGCCGAGCCCCTCGGAAGTCCTGGAAATCTCAGTATGTGAACTTGTACAGGGAGCTTGGCTGCGATGGGGAGATGCTTACCATGCTGACTGCTGTTCTACCTGTCTCTTAGTTGTCCCCGTGCCAGCTCTCCACCTCCTCAGATGCAGAGGTGGCAGTCCCTGATCCATGTGGATGTGGGGGCTATGGCCTCCCAACCATCCCAAGGCTGGTCAGGAGCCTGCTCCTGCACCCCTTGCTTCCTGGGTGCTACTTGGGTAAGGACTCTGATTTCTGGGACCTGTGGGTGGTGAAGCTACATGGCAGGCAGCCTGGGCTCCGCTCTCCCCTCCTCACTTCTCAGTGGATAAACAGCACCATTTCAGCACTTTTAAAGGCGACTTTTGATAAAATATGCATGTAGATTTACTTCGGGGCTGGTAGGCTAGGCTGTAAATTCATAGCAGGTCAACCATGGAAAGCCCTTCAGTTAAAAAGGAAGAAACAAAATCCAGTAACTAGAGTTTCCATCAGCATTTATCTTTCAATGAAAAAAAAGTGAATGTATATTTTTCTTTTTTTTTTTTTAATGAAGAGCAACTGGCTAGAGCATCTCAATAGCTTGGCTCACAGGTCTCTCCTGTGATACGTGGACAAGGGCATCCTCCGTGTCACCAGCCATTCCCCCAGGACCCCGGGCCTTGGCTGCAGATGGGAAGCATGGCCCCCTTCACCTCCTGGGCATTTGAGGGCCACCTGGATCTCCTGCTGCTGGCGATGGCACAGCATGAGCAGAGCCCCAGATGGAAGAGCTAAGCCGGCCGTGGCCATGGGCCAGCAGAGTCCCGGAACCCCAGCTCCCTCTCTCCAGGAACTCACCCATTCCCGTAGTGGGTACCCGCTGGCCTCAGCCAAACGGAGGCTGCAGATGGCTTCAGAGTTTTTATTTGCCAAGAATTTGCTGGAGCCCATAAAACAAATTTCTATGGCTGGGGACCCTGTACCCTTTTTGTTTGTTGTTACTGTTGCTTTTTAATCCAGGCCACCGTCCAAAAGTTTGCAGCCTGCCTGAACTGTGTCACTCTGCTGTCTAGTTTTATCTGGCCTGGGAAGAGCAAACAAACAGCAGTGCTTTTGTAACAAGGTACAGTAGAGGTTGCTGGTGTCTGGTGTTGGCTTTATCACCTTCCAAGTGAAATCTTAAAGAAGGGGGAACTAAAACATGCAGTCCATGATGTTGAATAGGTTCTTGTCAGGTGGTAAGAGCACCGAAGAACTCAAACTTACCTTTCTCACCATGTGCAACTGGGTAAATGTAGGACAGTGCCGTGAATTACTAATGGCTGTACTCATCAGGCCACTCACAGAGGGGTCACAGAATGCCAGACCCTCACCCTGGTGCTCACTCCCCACCGGCAGAGTATTAAAGATAATTCTGCAGGATAATACTTGACACAAAAGAGACTGTAAGGATGTGTGGCAGAGTCTCGTGGATTTCATAGCTATTCAGATTTATCCCAGATGCCACTGAGTGTTCCATGTCTATCTTTTGTTTTAGTTCAAAATAGGAAACAGAAAACAGAGAAGGTAAGAGAAACTGCACATGGACCTGCAAAGACAGGCACACTTTCTCCTGTGGCCTGACAGGTGCCTTTGAAGATTCAATTCTTCTGGAAACCATGACATGCAAACAGCCTAGGAACCAGCCTAGGTACTCATCTGTAAATGAATAGATAAAGAAAATGTGGCATGTTTACACAAAGGAGTTTTATTTGGCAGTCAGGAAAAAAGAGATTATGTCATTTACAGGAAAATGGATGGAATTAGCAGCTAATATGTTAAGAAAAATAAGGCAGACTCGGAAGTCAAGGGTCATGTGTTTTCTCTTATATGTGGAATCTAGAGAGGAAAATAGAAAAGAAAAGCAGGGGGTGGGGAGGCTCTTAAAAATCAAAGACAGAACAGTAGAAGAAAGGGACCCTAGGAGAGAGTGGGGAGGGAAAAGGGAAATTCTGAGAGTGACATTGGCTGGGTTACATTGTTACGTTATGTGCAAGCCTGAACATGTAACAACAAGTCCCACCATTCTGTAGGACTATAATGCACCAAATAAAAAATGTGAAGGACAAAAAGTAAAAGAAACAAAAAAATTATTCTTTTCCTAGCAGAACTTAAACCACCTAATCAAAGAATTGGCCTATCGATCAGATTATACCTGGAGCTTGGATTTTCAGGTTCTGTGGCCCCAACTATGAACCAATTCACACAGAGGAAACTGTGTAGATATGTGCAGTATATGTGCACATGTGTGAGTTTGTATGTGCTCATGCGTGTGAACTCAATTGTGTTGTGCTGGTGCACTTGCGTGTGTGCACTTGCTTGTGGTGGTGTGGCCTGCGAGGTTGCGCAGCCTGAAGCCTCTGCTAGGGAGGCACTGACTGAGTCACAGCAGACCCTCCACCCATACCCCTTGAAGAATCTCCAGGCATCAGGAATAACACACCTGAAGCTATGAAAACTTTTAAACACTCTTGATACTTTTAAAAGTAAAATTCGAAACTGGTTTCACACTGTGGACGTAATTGTGAAAAAATAAATGTCTAGGGGAGACAGAGAGGATGTGTGAAGAGAGTGGGGGCCTCTCAGGGAGAGGAAGCCTGCACCTGGGTAGCTGGGGTCCATGTTTTTAAGGGTGTCATGTTTGAAGAACACAGAGGGAAAGGCAAAGCACACTCCTCCCTGCTGGCAGCCATTCCCACCTGTCTTCCAGGAAATGCAAGTGGCCAGGTGCCATCTTCAGGGTGCTTCATCAGTTTGAAAAGTCTGGGTTCAAAGTTTCCTGCAAAGGGGATACAGTGTAGCCCAGGAAACCCCCAGGACACAGTCAGCTCTGCCTTGATTTTAAAAGAGTCCCTAAGCTGGCCTTACCCGCTTTCACAAGGGCAGGACAACTCTGGAGGGATTGGTTAGGAGCGGGAGCCTTGTCCTGACTCGTCTGCCTTCCCAGCCCACATGCAGCCCTGGATGTATGTAGCAGGGCAGGCTGCTCTTATCTAATGCCTCCAGTGTAACGAGCCAAGAGCAGTTCCTGCCGCCTCTGGCACCCCCACATAAGGGCATCAGGTTAGGCAGTGCGTGCAGTGCTCCCTCCTAAGAAGCAGTTACAGAAAGGGCTGCTGCTTACTGACAGCCTGGACTAAGCCTTGGACTCGCGTTATCACACTTGGCTTCAGAGGGACCCTGTAAAATGTGCTCCACTACCAAGCTCCTGCTCCGGTTAACAAAACAGGAGAGTCGAAGTAGCAGTCAGCTGGGAACTCAAAGTGCACCGCCTCTTACTCCAAAGCCATTCCCTAAGAGACTGATCTGCCTCTCCAGGACCAAGCCCTAAGGGATCCTGCCTGCCAATCTAGAGCCAGGCCCTTGAGGGACCCTGGCCTGCCAGATACATTTAAGTTTTCAAAACACTGAAGCCCACCTAACTTTCCCTCGACCAGCAAGTGGTTTCTTTTAACTCTTAGAAGTAAAACAAGAACCGTGGGCTCAGGACACTGCAGACAGAGTTTACACCCTCCCCGTGCAAAGGAGGCTTCTATCCAAGACAGAAACCTGTGGACGTGCAAAGATGCAGGGCCCAAGCGGAGAACAAGAAGTGAGAGGAAGCGCAGCAATGTCTGGATAGAGAGGCCCGGGTCTCACGGACTCATGGGAGGCCAGTCTACAGGTGGGAGGCAGATCACAGCTCCATTTCAGCCAGTGGCAGGGAGCTTGCACCAGATTCTAAGAACCGTCATGTAGAGGAGCAGGGCCCAAACCAAGGGCTACAAGAGCCTTCAAAGAGAAAGGTATAGCCACTCATCTGAGGGGCTGGCTCAATCAGCATCTCCCTGAGTGGGCCAAGTTTAAACCACAGCTTCCCTTGTGCAAGGTTGACCCTTCAAGCCCTCGCCCTGGAGTGAAACTCATCAGTGCTTTTGAACCGATTCTTCCTGTTTGGCTTTGGAATGAAAGAAGGCACTGCAGGAGAGAGGCGGCAGACTGGGGAAGGCGAATGTGGGAAAGGTGTCCTCCAAGAACAAGTGATGAGCAATGAGCTCTGACAACCCCTGAGGCTGGTCACAGTGCAAGCAGGGCTCCTCAGGACCATGTGATGAGAGCAGACTTGGAGCTGGAGAGACCAGGTCTCCATCCTTCACCCCAGCTCCACAACCTCAGGTCCTAAACCTGCATTTCCTCGCCGGCAAAATGAGGCCTTTGTTCTGCAGCCTGGGCTGTTGAGAGCCTTGCCTGATATCCAGTCTATACAGTTCCTGGGGTAGAAGAAGCACTTGCCCAGCACAGCTCTCTCTCCTCTTCCCTCTCAGAATCACCCTTCCCTACCAGGAGACCTCTTTGGACCAGCCAGACTATCAAACACCAAGTTCAAGAGCCCAACTTAACACCCAGAACAACACTAGAGGGCCGCATCTGAGAAGGAAGGCAACCAGAGGAAGCACTCAGGACATTTGCTGCTAGCCTCGAGTGACTGGATTGTGAAGACTCGCTCCTGCCTGCAGAGTGGAGGGCCTGGAAGAAGGAACAGCATCAGAGCTTCCCGAGTACCTTGTACACAATGTCTAGCATCCAATCGAAGACTACCACGCATGTCAGCAACTAGGAAGAGAGAACAGGCAGTGGAGCTGAAACCCAGGTGGGGCAGGCACCAGAATCTCCAGACACAGACTTTGAAATAGCAGGATGCGCAGGTTCAGAAAACGCATAAACAGAAGGTGGCAGGAGCAGCAGCTGGGGTGAGCGCCTCCCATGCTCCGCAGGCTCCCTATGGCTTCCTGGAAACATGACCATTTATCAGACTTGATCTCAGAGCCCTGTGAAGACTTTTTAACTGATGATGTCAAGTTCAGGCTACCCTCCCAACTAAGGGACATTCTGCAGAGAACAGTGCTGTCCTCCCCACTTGGTCCACATGCCTTTCCAGCACCCTCCACAAGTAGGAGTTTGGGTCCCCAACTAGATAGCTCTGGCAGCAGGAGCAGCAGCTTGGAAGACAACTTTCCTGTCCTTCAGAATTTTACCCCAGCTCTGACACTCAAGAAAGGAGAACCAGATAGGTAGAGTTTCACTGAGGCCCAACCCCCGAGGGCGTTCACAGGAATCCGAGCGACTGCATCTGGAATAGGTTGCTCATGCCCATTTTCAGCATGTCCATGAGACAGTTTCACCATTTAGTGTTCACACTGCCAGGAAGACCGAGATCTGTCAATGCCAAGAAGGATCCAGCATTTGAAGGCAAAGGTGAAGCTCCATCCTCTGCAATCTCTGGATGACCATGTGGAGATGATCAAAATGCTTCACTTTCAAGGCTTTCTAAAGAAGAGTTAACCCTAAGTGTGTATTGTGTAGCTTGAGAAATTGCAAAAGCACAAGAGCAGATCCTCAATAGAAAAAGAAACAACAGCTTGAAGAAGCAGCAGCTAACACTCCAGAGCCCCAGAAGCCTGGGCCCCCTCCTCCCGATGCACAGAAGCAATGCAGAACTGTCCAAAATATTTATGATGAGAATCAGAAAAGAGCAGAAGCAGCTCATAAAATTTTTGAAGGTCTTGGCCCCAAAGTTGAACTGCCACCCTATAACCAACATCAGATACAAAGGGGTGCCAAAAGAACATCAAGACAAACCAGGTGATGAGGGAAAACTCACTTTTTAAAAGAAGAAATCACCCAAGAAACAAAGGGAAGAAAAAAATCTGCCAGAATTATGACGAGCTCATGGAGGATGGGAGAAAAAAATGGACAGAAGAAAGAATCCTAGAGGAAGGCTAGAAAGCAAAACAAGGGAGTGCGGGGAAAGCAGTTTGCAGAAATGCTAAAACAAAGATCAGCAAGAAACCTTTCAGCCTATGCTGGGCATGGGGGGTAGGCCTTGCATCCTCCATTGCTAGGAGCAAGCAAGAGATTTCTGAAATTATGGATGATCTTTCTGAGCAGAATAAGGAGAAACTAATGTGGCAGCTCTGGGTTCCCATCTGAGATGTTTTATGGGTCAAGTTCATTAACACAAATGGGCTTATGGAGGACAAGAAGAAAAAAAAATGGAATAAAAGGAAAAGGATATAGCAGAAGAAAAAAAACAGAAAAAATAAAGAAGAAAGATGAAGAAGAAAAAGATAAGAGAACTCTTAAGCAAATACCAAGAAAAAGGACAAGAGGAACACTATAAGAAAAAGGAGAGAGCGCAGGTCATGCCCCAGGGCCAAGGACTGTCCAGAGTCAAGGCCACCAGAAGGAAAAGGCCGAATCACCAAGCCCATGACAGATGAAGCTGCCATCAAGAGCCCCACCACCCCCACCAGAGCCCAGGTCCACAGAGCCATGGAGACCTCTCCATGGACAGAAGAAGAAATGGAAGCTAACAAATTTGCATTTGGGTTAAGCCTTCTGGTTATCAACCACTAAGAGCCAGGCGCATGGTGCACACCTGTAATCCCAGCTACTTGGGAGGCTGAGGCAGGAGGATGGCAAGTTCAAATCTAGCCTTAGCAACTTAGGGAGACACTGACTCAAAATAAATAAAAATAAAACAGGGTAGGGGTGTAGCTCAGTGGTAGAACACCCCTGGATTCAATTCCCAGTACTTCAAAAATATAATAAATAAATAAACCCCTTAAGAAATTGCACTGTGATTTGGAGGAGAGACCTGAACTTCATGGCCAGCAGATTAAAGTCCGGAGTCCTGTCTGTGTTACTTTGGTAGCTGTGTTGTCTTCATCTTACTCTGGAACTTTGTGCATTTTTCTGTCATTGCCTATTAATGTGACATAATTTGAAATTGAACAAAATTTCTATTAGGGTAAATGTCGGTAGTTAATTTTAAGAAAGATTTATTCTTTTGCTGCTTAAATATTTACCTTCTAGTTCTAAAGAGAAATTGTTACATGTGCTTTGACCTTTCGATAACACATTTCAGATTTATTTACTATTTAGCAGATAATAAATGATATATCTTAGAATCATGGTTAAGTCAGCTTGACCAAGAAAAGAAAATAGTTTAAAGAAAAAAAACCAAAAGTTGCAGAATAAAATGTAGAATTTCATGAGAGAATGGGATCTATTAAAATATATATGAAAATTCTAGAAATGGAAAAATACAGGAACATAAAGTAAAAGTCAAGGGAGTTGGCCGCGACACTCAACTGAATCAGTCACGGTCACTCTGAATTTGGCTGGCTACTAAATAACCTCACAGAAACAGAAAATACCATTTTGGGGGTTCAGTGATGGCTCCTCAACCTCAGCTTCCACAAAGGAGGAGAGAGAGGCAGGCAAGAGAGTGAGCATGCCCCGAACTCTAGTTTTTATTGGGGTGAGCTGTTGGATAGAACATTCCATCCAAATAGGGAGAAGGGTAGAGTTTCAGAGGGTGGAGTCTTGCTTGGGGATTTCTTGTGGTCAGCAGTTTGACTGACATCTTGGAAAGTCACACCCATCTCAGGTGCTGTATGGGATCACAGGCAGAGTGAGAGAAAAGGACACATAAGGTCACACAGCCCTGTCAGAGCAACAGTCAGTCCAATGTGCATAGCTCACACACACAGCCCATGGCTGGCTCCCAACAGGAGCTCAAACGTGCAGCTACTCATTCAAACCCAGAATCCAGAGAAACCCACAACACTTGGGACACGTAGTGACTAACAGACGTTTCTCTGTATAAGAGGAAGGTAGTAAAACAGTGTCAAGAATAACCAGTCACAGGGCTGGGGCTGGGGCTCATGGTAGAGCGCTTGCCTGGCATGTGTGAGGCCCTGGGTTCCAACCTTAGCACCACATAAAAATAAATAAAGTAAAGGTATTATGTCCATCTACAACTAAAGAAAAATTTAAAAAAAAAAATCAATCACCACATGGCCCTGCAGTACTCCCAGTAATTCTGAAACACCAGACAGCAAAGCAGCGCTGGACAATCGTGTTTTGCAACCTGTTGTCTTTAGGAAGACATTGAATATCCCTTTTCCAGATGAACCTTCTCTGTTTGCTCATTTGGGATTTGCTTTTTTGGAAACTCGTTTGCTCCGCCCATTTGGCACACACCTCTAAGCTTACTTGGAGCTTCAGATTTGGCACCTAGTTTCTACCGAGTCACTGGCTTGGGACCAGATGGTTGGCTTGCTATACGTGGGGACAGCTCTTGCTGCAGAACTCACCTGAAAGCTGGGGGCCTCAGCCAGTCACCAATCACCTCCCGGAGCCTTGCATCCCTACTGGGGCCAGTTGGCCTCCTCCACAAAGCCGTTGTAGAAATCAGCCAAAGCTGAGCATGGAAAGACCCCATGGAGACCACAAAGCCCGTAAGGATGGTTATGGAGTTGTTGCTATTTTTGTCCCTGTATGTAAGGGAAATGGACCTTATTTGTGTTTCCAGACAATTCCTGTACATTTAAAACACTTTTCCCCCATTTAATTCTTTCATTGAACACGTGTGTTAAGTTTCTGCTGTGCTCCTATCAGGTGTCCAGCACCACACAGTCCAGGGGGAAGGCAGACACAGGGAAGCAGAGAACTACAGTGTGATAAGCAGAGGACTGGCAGAGCACTGCTGGATCTGCTTCAGAGCTCAGGGAAGAGAAGCAGTTATTGGGCACTGGGAGTGTGGGAGGCCAAAGGTCCAGAGGCACAAAGAAGCCAGCATTGTACCTGCGTGAAATTGCAAGGCCCCCACTCCCCTTTATTAAAACATGAGCTGTACATGGAGAGTACTGAAGAAGGAGGCACACACTCTCACGTAATCACAGTCACCAGCCTTCTGGGGTTCAGTCTCTTGGAAGAGAAAAGCACGCATATAAGTCATGTCAAAGATTACGTGGGAAATTAAGAACCCAAATTACACCCTGTATGAGCTCATGCATGAAATTTCTAAAAAAATAACCAACTGTAAAAGTGACTGAAAACAAAAGAAAATCACCCAACTGAAAATGGCCAAAGGGCCTAAATTGATTTCTCCAAAGAAAAAACACAAATAGTCAATAAGCACGTGAAAACCTGCTAAACCTCACTTGTCATTAGGAAAGTCAGTAAAAACCACAAAGAAACATCTCTTCACACCCACTGGGACAGTTGTTACTTAGAAAAAAAAGCAGGTGTTAGCTGGGATATGGGGAAATCGGAGCCCACAGGCCCTGTTGGTGAGAATACCAAACTGTACAGCTGCTATAGGAAACAGTTTGGCAGTTTCTCAAAAAGTTAAATGTAGAAATACCTAAGTATGTACTCAAAAGAATTTAAGGCACTCAAACAGATACTTGGAGACCACTATTCACAGCAGGATGACAACCAATAGCTGAAAGCTGGAAAGAGCTCAAGTGTCCATCAGCAGATGAATAGATTAAAAATGTGGAAAACGCACACAGTGGAATACTACACAACTGTAAAAATGAACTCAGTTCTGATACATGCTTCAATGTAGGCAAACTTTATATATATATTACAGTAAGTGAAAAAAGCCAGTTGCAAAGACACTAATATTGTCTGAGGCCTCTCAGTGACTTGCAAGTAATAGGCAAAGTCAAAGACATGGGAAGTAGTGGCTGACAGGGCTGGTGGGAGCAGGGCAGGGGATCATTGCCTAATGGTTGCAGAATTCCTATCTGAGGTAATGAAACTGAATTCTAGTGGTGATGGTGATACAACATTGTGAATGTATTCAATGCCACTGAATTGTATGCTTAAAATTGTTAAAATGGCAAATTTTATTTTTATGTATAAAATAAAAATTTTTAAAGACAAAAGTGAGTGGAACAATATTTCTAAATGTTAATGGTTTTCTCTGGGTGGTATCTCTACCACTCTCAGTGTATATTCTGTGTTTTCCTTAATGCATATGTATTTCACAATCTTTTTAAATTGTAAATGTTCTCTCTCACTGGAAAGAAAAGAATCCATGCTCTACCTGTGAGCAGATGCCCTGGAAACACCGGAATACCATCTGCATGCCACCAGTCTACCACCACCTCACGACTAGTTTGTTTGCAGGGTTCAAGAACATGGCCTAGGAGCTCTCTCTGGGAAGGGATACACCAATCCTGATGACTCTGATGCTTCTTTAAGCCCCAGGTCAATGCCAAAGCCCCACACAGGACAAAACAACTATGGTCCAACTTCAAAGTGACTCTCCCTTGGAACACAGCTGCCCAGTCCCAAGGGACTCCTCAGGGGTGGAAGAGCCAGATCAGACCCTTCCATCCAGGGGAGGAATGCACACATCTGCTAATTTTACTGGCAATTCCCTCTGCCTAACACACAGGTGTCTGCTGCAGAGTGCCACGGCTCCCTCTTCACCTTGGGGAAAGGAGAAGCTGATTGTGTCCTATACTGCTGCCCTTCCTTGTGTCAGAGAGAAAGCGTGGGCAGTGTTGTAGGCATGCCTCTCAACTTGGAGTAAGTGGTTTTGGAACCAGCCCTGCATGGAGAAGGGTCCTCTGGGACACTGCTAGTCTGCTCAGGGTCAGGCCCTGCCCTCTGACTGAGCGGCAACTGTACTGCTAGGGAGTGGGGAGCTGTCATGTGGGCCCATTAAGCCTGTCCCTTGTGCCATGATGCTCAGGATAACTCAAAGCCCACAAGTCAGGAGACGGGAACCTTCACTTGAAGGCCCTGGAGTGCTACGGGCAGTGGGGGAATACCACACACGGGTGCCAAGGGTGAAAGCTGCCTTTTCCTCTGGGATTGACTTTGGATTTAGTTCTATCATCCAGAATGGTCCAGAGAATAAGCACCAACAACAGGCACCTCTTATGTCCAAGGAAAGCTACACCTCATCCTGGGATCTCATTTTTGCTTCTGAACTCTGAGCACAAAAAAAGTCAAAACTGAACCGAGGGTTACTGCCCTTTCCATGGGTCACTCTGCATTAAGACACCCAGCTCTGTCGCAGCTGCCTACGATAAACACTGTGGTCAGGAGACTGCTCCCTAGGGACATGCTGAAGGAGACCTTCAGAGTTAGTGCCAGAGAGAGGCCAGAGACAGCTCAGAAGCGTTTGCAAGATCCAGCCATGTACCTCTGTGCCCAGTCCTGTTCACACATCCAGTTCACACTGGAATCAGCCCCAGAGAGCATCCACACCATGGAAATCAGCAAGCAGTAGAGGTCAGCCTTCTTGCTTGCTTGTGTGTTTCAGGGCTGGGGGAAATCTCAGAATTTAAAATCAGAGCCGACAGCAGGCCCTCAAGCCCACCTCTTCCCTCCCTGCTCCTAGGAGGCAGTAACCAGGTGTTCACCACCAGAGGGAGTGACCCGTCTGTCTCTGGAAAACCTGGTGGCCCCAGGGAAAAGCTAGTCCTATAGCATGGAGGCCCCTGAGAGCAGAAGCTAAGGTGTCTCTCATGATCAGTGAGCCCCAAGGCACTTTAAATAGGCTTTCTGTACCCTACTTTAGTTGCCAACTTTCATCCACATTCTGTTGATTAGAAGCTAGTGTACAAAGAGGGGACTGCACGAGAGCCACCTCCAGGTCCCCTGAGGTCTGTCTGCTGTACCTACTATGCCAAAGGGACAACTCAGAGAACCGTGATATCTACAGGAATGGAGCACAAGGTGTAGGAGACAGTCATTCTCTCCTGGGGATCTGTCACCTTAGAGCACCTCTGAGCTCCTAGTCACAAAATACAAAGACTGACTGTAAATTTGACCAAGGAACCTAAGAGGGAAGAGGCTAGGTTTGGGGACGTTTGGGGATGGTGGATGAAGGGTTGTGTAGGCTGGAAGGCCTAACAGGAAGGAACGTATCAAGTGCTAAACAAGCAGTGAGACCACCACATGCTGGCTGGAGAGGTGGATGGCGTGCCTGTTCCCGCGGAGGGTCAGTGAGGAGCACTGGCCTGGGTTGTCCCAGGCAGTGCAAACGCTGGCTTTCTGTGATGCTTGGTAGAGTACAAACAGACACAAGACACATGACTGCATCGCTTTGCTTAAAAGACACCTATTTTTAAACCAGAATACCAGATTTCATCAAAATTCTGAAGAATCAGAGTTTTTCCAGCCAGAGAAAGCAAACAGGAAATAGTGAACAGCTAGAGACCCACCACCCCAAGTTTAGTAGTTGGTTTAACAAAGACAAACAAACCAAATTTGTCTCCCCCACCACCCCCATGGTGACTTCCTGGCAGATTTTCACTGCTGATCTCCCTGGGTGGCTGTGCCTGGGCTGCTGGGGATCAGGTGGCCTCAGGCCTACTGGGGCAGCACTTCCCCCTACCCTAAGTGCCTTACTGTGAATGAGCTGTCACTGCTCTGCATAATTGCCACATTTGGACCCTTTCTTTTCAGAGGGCTTTTTCTTACCATTTCTTATATTATGCAGCAACTGTCATCATTATTTTGATGCTGTGGTTTGATAGCGCCTTCAAATGCAAATTTGACAACAAAGCTGGAAATTCAGTGTAGCAAACAAAGCAGCTGATGGGCACTCCTGTGTTTGGAGCCCCACCTGGTCTGTAAAGCACATGCATTGAGTGATAAGCCCTGCAGATAAACCCAGGCTTTCGCATTTTATAGCAAGAACCAGAAGTTTCTGAACGTACTCTGCAAACCAGAGCTTCAAAACAGAGCCTCAATTATTTCCTCTTGCTCAGAGTTTCACATTCTAACTTCTTAAGCAGTCAAGATCCAGTCAGGGACCAAGTTCCCTAGGAATCTGTTCTCTTTGTGTAATTTGTCTGAAAGTGATAGGCCAAATACCTCCCAACTCTAACTGCCCTCAGCAACAGCCAAAGAGAAGGGCCAGTGAGTGTCCAGCAAGAGCTTGCCTGGCCCTAGTTGCAGGATGCAGGAGAGGTGGCAGGAAAGGGATTTCTGGCCACAGACTGGGGGCCAGCAGGATGTGTGGGAGGCCCGGCTACACCCAGCCACATTTAAGTACTTTCACATCTGAGCACTGAGCCCTCAGGACTGCTGTGCTGCCCACAGCATGGTTCCAAGTCCTCTTCCCTCCTGCCCCACACATTCCTTGAGGGGAGATTGGGACTCAGATTCTATGTGACAATGTGCATCCTTTGGATGGGCATAAAAAGGAGCCTGTGAAAGACAAATTACTTCTGCTCCTTGACCTGACTTCTCAACTCACTTGAAAAGAACCCAATGGTTCAACTGACCCTCCTTTCAACATTCCAGCTGAGTCTCATTTGAAAGTTTAGAGAGGGAAGGAATTTTCATAATCACAAATAACTCCTTTCTGAGGACAAAGACTCACAGATAAGCAGACCGCTATCCAACTGTCTCTTTTCCAGAGAGAAGTCCTTGGCAAAACAGGTATTCGAGGAAAGGACGAAGCATATTCTTCGTGGTTTGTGCGCTGTGCAGGTGGACGCCGAGAGCAGTGGAAGAGATCTCACGTAGAAGCTCCTTCTCTCCAAGAAAAATGAAGACTTGATCTTTGCTGTTTTAATTTTGCAATGTTTTAGGTTTAAATTAATACAAGAGAATCAAACCATAAGCACCACCACCCTGGCTGCTCTGCTCTCCCTGCTGATGTTAATTGAAGAACAGAAAGGAAGGGAAATCCATAAATAGCAAGGAGGAAATTAGATTGTTTCTTTTAAATCAATTCGCAGGACCTAAGAAGTTAGCAAGCTATAAGGATAACGGATTGTAAAGGAAGATGATTTTTATCTAGGCCATAAAATGTACAGCTGTTTTCCTTCCCTAATTTAAACAGAGAGGTGAGAGACATCTGTGAGGTGCCAATCCAGCAGGACCTGAAACATGGATCCGTGGGTTAGGACATTTATTTTTCATCCAGAGTGAATTGGCCTGAAATACATTTGTCAAGGGACTACACTTTTAAAGCATGCACCATGCAGCTGCCTAGGCAAAAGGAAAATTCCAGGATATTAAAGTAATGATTCCTTTTGAACTATGGCTATTAATATAAGATGATAGAAACAGACCAAAACAAACAATTTTCTAAGAAAAGACCAAGGCTAAACCATCATCTGGCCTTACCAATACTTTATTAGTTGCTGTGTTAGCTCTGCATGCTCTCAAAAAAATGATTACCTGGAATTCTCTCGGCTCCACCTAAAGCTCTGAGCAGAGTGGACTTATTGATACCATGCTATTGACAGGGATCAATGCAGAGTATTTGGCTCCAAGCAGCTGGTTTATTTGATGCAAGAGGCATTGGTCATTTGAAATAAACTATAAATGGCCATAATCAGTCTACATTAGACTTTGGGATTTTTTTTTTAGTGGTTCTTTAATAAGATTTTGAAAATAATTTCTGGTTCTCTAATAACATGCTCAGGAGTTCCCTTGTGCTAGACTATTGCTAGATGCTGAAAATGTCAAGATAAAAAGACGTAATCTCTGTCATCCTGGAAATCAAAATCTGGTTTGGGCAACAGACAATTCCATAAATAATTTCAATAAGACCTAAGAAATTCATAATAGAAGTGTTTTGTCCCTCCCAGACAGAAGAAAAACAAGAAACTCTGTCTGCTAGGAGCAGAAGTAGCCTTAGCCGGAAGCTCTCTTCTAAGCTACATGTAAGGAAACAGAACCCTCAGCCCAGGTGGGACAGACATCCTGATGGGAAGTGAGAGCTCAGGAAATGCGTGTGGGACTGCTGACGCCTAACATAGACCGGAAGTCCCTGGAGGAAACCCAGGGTTCAAATTACTGGGATAAAAAGACAAAAAAAAAAAAAAAGGTCTTCTAGAAAAGAGTCATTGAGGGTAAAAATAATTAACTTTTTCCTTTTGAGAGTTTCATTGCATTATATTCTCAGTTTCTTTCAATAAAAAAATAAATAAATAGGTGGAAAACTCTCCAAGGATTTAACTATAAAAATTCTTGAAAAGACTCTAGCATTGGTCATTCCTATTTCTATAAAATTATAAATTTCTGTCCCCAGAGGGTAAGTAAATTATTAAATGCTTATGCCTATAGAATTAAGAGCAAGAGTGATTGCTCAATATGGAGCTATGTTTAGGAGAGTTTAGGGCATCCCTGTACCTCAATGTCTCCCCACAGCCTAGTTCCCAGGCGATGGAGGAGAAGGGCTGTGGAATCTTTGTTACCCATGAAGCAGGATGTTCCATGCTCTCAATGACCAAGTCCTCCTTCCCAGTCCAGTTAAGATGTGGGCCCACCCAGAAGACCCTGGGCTGAGCTGGCCTCCTGCATTAGGGACCCTGCTCCTTCTAACTCTGTGGACCTCCGTTTTGCTTACTGCAGATGACAGGGAGGCCAGAAGTGTTCATTTCTTGCTTGGATTCTGATAACTTTCCCAGCCCCGTCAATGAGAGCACTTCCTCAGCAAGAGTCCCAGCTGTAGAGATCCGGTGGGTGGCTGGCTGAGCCGCTTGGATCCCAGTCCTATTTCTCTGCCCGCAGTGGAGTGCACTGGACTAAGACCTGAGCTCTTCCTTTAGGCTTCCCCCAGCCATGCAGCTCACTAGGTCACATAGTCTAAGTCCAAGTCAGCACACAGAGAGCCTGAGGACGAACAACTGTCATGTGTCCCGGAATCACGGGTCTCTCTGGACCTTGTTCAGGCCTAGAGAGTCCTCAGATGGGAGATTAGGAAAGATCCAAGAGACGAACACACAGACCACAGGAAAGCCTTCTCCAGTCTCCTGTGGCTCTACAATGTTATCACCTCATCTCTGCTCTTTGATAGCACTAAATTGTTCCTATTGAGCCAGTCCCTCTCAGCTTCTCCTGAATGGGTCTAGAGCAGCGGTCCCAGAGGTTTCTGATCACACACCACTGCTTTGATTAACAATAGATATTTCTAGGTACTTCTATTCTTACATTACTATGCCTCATGTGCCTGCTCATGAACAACATTCAATTAACAGGTCCTGTGGATTACAAAACATAAACACAGAACCTCTAAGAACATGAGATTAGACAAGAAAGAGAAATGGGATGTGGTGTTTTCTCTGAACTCCAGGGACCCTCATGCATGCCTTTCTTGAAAATTAGTTTTCAAAGCTGACTTTTCTGAGTGACCTGGACATTTACATCATTGCCCTATCCTCTCTAACCTTTCGTAATTCTTCATTAGTACTTACTTACATTATTAAAATCTGGATTTTTAGGAAATGCCTGAATTTTTACGTTTTTGTGAGAGGAAGTCAAGTCTACCAGGCATGTTATCTTAGTTCAAATAATCACCAGGAAGACCTTCAAAACTCAGCCTCCAAATCTCAGCCCTCCAAACTCCATCCTTAAATGCTCATTTTTCCTCTCCCATTTGTTGGATATCAACTATGGTTTCCTTCTTACAGGAAAATCCTGTTTTTTACACGCAGATGAGGTGGCAAAAAGGTAGAAACTCTGGGTCAGTAAGGAACACCCAGAAGGCACATTCTCTCATCCTGGTGATTCTGGGATCACACTTCTTTTTCTTTTCTTTTCTTTTTTTTTTTTTTTTTTTACCCAGCTTAATCACAATTCATTCACTGGATTAAGCCACTAATAATTTTTGATTGTTTCCAAAACACTTTTTTTCTATACAAAAAGTGCTTTATGTTTAAAGATAAACCAGCAAAGACTTGCCCTAAGATTATGTAAAACAACGTTTCCTGGCTGTCCCTGGTAATTCCAAAGAGAGTGACAGCATCCTAATAATCAGCAACAAACAATGTGCACACTAAAGAAATCATGTGAGGAATGGTGTTTGAAAGCCTGTGGCATCTCATTGTAGATCCCTGCCCCCAGAGTTGGGGGGTAGTGCAGTGTACTACCTTAAACCAGAGTCCCAGCTTTCACTCACTCCATCATTAACTGACTGTGTGACCTTGAACAACTGAATCATTAACCTCCAGGACTCAGCTTCTTATCTGCAAAATACGGCGTCTCTGCCTATTAACCTTATGGGGAGATGAGTGTTCTCAGAGATGCTATTGCAGGGCCCAGAACATAGCAGATCCACGCAGTGGCTACTACTCTCCTCTTCTTATAAACCCTTAAAGACTATGGTCTGTGTCCACCCCCATCCTCACATTTAGTGCCAAGCAAGAATCTTAGCTGGAGCTAATGTGAAACATTCTTCCATTGACCAACACAGGTAATCTCCTACCGTTTGATAACTTAACTCCATAGAAGTGAAGATGCTCCCACAGTTCTTACACTTTGGAGATTAAAGATCTCCAGCAACATAGCAACCACTAACGGTGTGCTGGGTAGAGCCACCTACCCCTGCAGCCACGAGCACGAACCCCCGGGTGTGCATCTCTGAGCTCTGCAGTGCCTGAGCAATGAGCTGCACTATCTACATCCACCAGCAGCTGTGCCTCAGAGATCCACAAATCCCTTCTCAGGGTCAATTCCACAATGCAGGTCTCTGCTCTGGGGGGGTCGAGTCTAATCCCCTCTATTTGGTGATTGGGTAATCCTCCAGCCTGCGTCTCTGGGGATAAACCTTATCTTACTCCTGCGGGGGAAGCAGGGCCCTTGGCTTTTCTCTCCATATATGGCCAGATTAGTTTCTGTATAACAGTGTTATGTGTACACAAAAGAAAAGCAGAGCTAGTCAAATGAGTTCTAGAATTCTTTGCCTTAATTTATAAGAAAACTGCGCCAGAATTTTAATCATTAGTCCCCAAACAAGAAAGCAGGTTATTAAAAAAATGTCAGCCCAAGAGAAGGTTCAGCCTCACTATGAGAACACAGAAAGGCAGCCCCACCCCTCTGGTTTCCCTACCTTAAAGGCCAGGAAAACCCCAGCCCCAAGCCTCTGTAGTGATGGACACATACCTGGATGGTACTCTTTCCCTCTGAGCAGAAATGCACATAAATTTGATCAGTTGGGAAGCAGTTTTTGCTACATTAGAAGACAATGTTTAAATTTCACAATCTGTTGGGAAGGTGGTGGACAGATATTTTTGACTTGGAATCAGATGACTTGGGTTAGAATCCTGGTTAGTTAGTTAGTTTGTTTGTTTGTTTTTATTTACTACTATGTGAGCCTGAAAAGTATTCCTAAATTATAAGCTCCAACTTTCTCCTATGTAAAGTGTGGGAAATAATACCAACATCATAGATTTACTGGGAAACTGACTGAAGGGATGTGAAAAAATGCCTACAAGGCACCAGGCCCTAAAATGACATGAGGCTTCTGATGTGGGTTTGCATTCCCAGATCTATCTCAGCTGCCTGACCTGGAAATGCAACCAAAATTCCAAGCTCTGCTTTTAGGAGCATTTATGATTGATCTGGATTTGTACTCTGTTGGTTAATTATCCAGCATTAGTGATTTTTACTGCATCTCAGATAGGTTTTGATGAGTTCGCTCTGCACAGATTTTAATCATGACGACCTTTGCCACACTCACATAGATCTGTGCTCTTCAAAAGGCTTTCCCTGTCTATTTTCTCATTTGTTTGAGAGTCAGTGCAGTGATGCTCTTGAATTGTAGCATCGGTTTCATGGAGATGAGTTTAAATGGTTTTCAGCAGCTAGGTATGAATTGGGCTTTTTTTCTTCAAGCCTTCATTTGAAAACGGCAATCATATCTCAAAACTTACCGGGAAACGACATCTCAACAGAGCAGCGTTTCCAGGAAAAGTGCAAACAGGGAGGACAGAGTGAGTGTGACTCACCCCAGCAGGCGGCCAGCCATAGGGGTCCCAATACCCTCCTCCAAAGCACACAGCCTGGAGCCTGGGAAACAGCCCTGGTGAAGAATTCTCCAAATGCTCTGGTGGAGCACAGAAGACATGCGTGGGGCAGCAAGGAGATGGTGCCAGGCCCTTCAAGCAACCAGGGCTACATCCCTGGGAGGCCAGCTGCAACACAGAGGGCAAGCACTGCAGCAGGGCTGGGAGATCTTGGCCAGAGGACCCCTCTGCATCCCACCTCTGCCGTTGATGGACTCCATGATCTGCCTGAAACTGGAGGTTCGGGTTCTGTCATTTCCAACCCAAGGTCATTTGACTCTGTTGTGTCACACCTGCAAATGTGTGCAGGTCAGGGACCCTGCGAGGACTCCTCAGTAGTCTCTCCAGGCATCTGTCTCACTCGGTCTCTTTCCTCCTTTGCTCTCCATGACAAAGTTGCTCACAATGTTATCATGGATTAGCTAGGTGATAAATGCAAGCCACCAATCTTTCACTAAAATGCATAATATACACTGAATTTTGATGGCTGAAGAAATCCATTCAAAACTGATGATGGCTAAAAATGTACACTGTGAAATTAATAAAAATGATGAAAGAAAGTTATCATTAAGAGAGTTAGACCTTCAAAGGTAGATTCAAAAAAGTGAGCTGAGAAACAATGAACCTCAAAAAAAAAAATGCCACAAGTTAGCATCAGCAGCATTTTATATAACGAGAAAATTAATTTGTTGTATCAAATTTGTAAGACTTAAATGGAAAAGAAGTGCACACAATGCAAATATCTCATGAAATCGTTCCATTAAGGGCAATAAGCCCAGCCCGGAGGTGCAGGCCATGTGTCTTCACTAAAGCTGGACGCTGCTGTAGTAGAGTAGAACTGTGGTCACTAGCTGGTGGGCAGGGTCTGGATGGCTGGACAACAAGAGCCAAAACACACAGTCCACAGGTAGAACACACTCTAGTGTGGCCCTAGCCCACAGCTGTTTATTGTGTATTTCATAAGGACTAGAAGACAGCACTTCACTGTTTCCCGACATAATGACACAACAGATATTTGAGGAGATGGAAATGCTAACCGCTCCATGGGAACATTACACAATGTATACCTGTATCAAATGACCATATTGTACCCCATACATATGTTCAATTATTAGCTATTAATTCAAAGAGAAAAATTTAAAAACAAGCAAATAAGTTAAACTGGTCAAAATAGATGTGATGTAACTATCCCATGTGAAAAGCTGATCTAAAGATTCACACTAGCCTTGAGAAGTTCATCTGGGGAGCCATTTCCCCCATGTGAATCCTTCAGTGTTGTTTGGGTTCTGATCACAGCATGTGTACTTAAGGCGTCCTTGGGGTCCCAACAGGATGAGTGGGGAGGAAGAGTCCACACTGGTGCCCAGGTGCCCTGGCGATGCAGACTCCCTGGTCCTGATGGTGGCCGCTCTTGCTGGGTCTCCCTTTCACGGGTGTTGTACACACTACCTGCTTCAGGAGCACGGCTTGTGTTTTATAGATCTGTGCACACATCCTATAAGATCACCTGTGGGCATCCGGGAAATTGCAGCTTGCTGTTTCACTTTGAGATTCACATTCTCCTAGAACCACCAAGCTGGAAGAGACCCAGGGAGATGGTATGGTATGAACTTCCTAGGACAAATGGTGGTCTGCCCCTTCTTGGTCCTCCCCAGAGCATGAGAGAGGTGGGAGAAAATGAATAATAAATGAATGCTGTTGCCAGGGAAAAATCTAAACTCTGTATTTGAAGTTGGGAAAGGAAGAAATTCCAAACTGTTATTTGCGATACCTCCATCTAATTATTTTACTTATATTTAACCACCTTATGACCAGCCCACACGTGTTTTCTCAGGAATAGATTATAATTCCAAAAACTATAATAACAGTTGCCGTGAAAGTTATGTATTTTCAGAATTACTTTTATTCCAAATGTTAGGCAGCAAGGAAAGACCTGGCGTGGGTGGGGTGAATGAGTTGCCTGACTCATCTTGATACTGCTACAGATTCCTGCAACATTTGGCAAAGAGGAGCTGGTATTATCTTCTAGGATTTCACATGTGCACATTCTTTGATCCCAAAAGCTCAATTCTGAGGAAAAACAATCACACCAGTACATAGAGATTTGTGTGAGAGGTGGTTTATCCCACCTTGTCTGACATAGCAGACACCTGAAGACAATCTCATGCTCATGGCAGACTAAGTATCTGGGATGTCTCCTCCTGTACTGAAAAGAGAGCAATGATGATCTGCTAGGTATGTGAGAAAGTTGTAGGCAGCATGGTACAATCCCCTTTAGGTGAACAAACCAGAAAGGCTGAGCAGGAGAGACAGTGCAGCTTAGATATTGGGATTTCCTGATTCTTGAATGGTATGTCTGCTTCCCACTAGCTGTATGGCTTTTGGCAAATTACTCACCTCCTCTGTGTCAAGCTTCCTAATCTATAAAATGAAATGAATACTTGCATGCATCTCACAGGGTTTTATGAATAGCATAATATATGTCTTTTTCTTTAAGAAAATACCTGGCATAGCTTAAGCACTACTGAAGGATTATTTGCTATTACTTTCATTATTATATTTCATACTCATGTTTACATAAGCAAAAGAGAAAACATGGAATTTATTGCCTAATGATTTAGCATCAATTATATGAAAAGAATAGAATTAGAAAAGGAAGCAAAGACTCAAATTTTGCATAGATACTTAATTTCAGTTTGAACTTTTACAACAAATATGTGCTACCTTTGCAATTCAGATGGCTGAAATTTTAAAACAATAGGAAGAGGTTTTTAGTAAGGTGTGATAGATAACCCTGTCGGCATATGCGTGAACCCTACAGGTGAACAGTGCAGACAGGAACTTTTGGCGGGGCCTTTTCATGCAAAGATGGCCATGTTTCTCCTCCCCTGTGCAGGAGCAGCGCCTTGGATGTTCACGGCCATTATCCCCAACACAGTCATTACGTTATTGCTTCAACTGCGTTAAAGTGCTTTTTTGTTTCTATAATGCACTGCAGATTTGACAGTTTCCATTAGCACCTCTGTAGAGAGTAGTTGCAAAATAAAAGGAAAATTGTATAATTACAGAAGCATTAGACCAATTTTTTCTTATCATTTCTATTACTTTTAAGTCAGTAAACTTTTAAGTCAGTAAACTTTTACTGAAATTCTAATGTAAAGCTGAAAGCCTAAAGCATTTTATTGCTAAACTATGCAAAATATTACCATAAGTGTAGCAAAATTATACATATTGCCTTTAACTTGAAGAGGAGCAGCACTTTGCTACTTAGTTGTGCATCTGACAGTGCTCGCTGTCTAGAAGTGACTGGTTCCTTGTGCAGGCTACCATCTTCCTAGGAGTCTGATCTAACAACCTCAAGACACCTGTCAAGTACTATTAGGGACATTATTATTATTGCAAGGTAGTTTTTGCTACGTTTATTGCTTTTTGCTAATGCAGCTATTGTGAGTTTCAATGGGTTTAACATAAGAACTTGAACTCTACAAGGGAATAAAATCTATAATCTCTACTAGTTTTCAGATTCTGGAAGATAAGCTTTTCCCCAGCTAGTGACAAGCTACACAGGCCCTTGGTCAGCCCAGGTGGACCTTGACCCATCCTTGTGGGGAGACACAAGATCACAGATCCAGAGAGGGGAGAGGCCCATGATGAGTGCTGAGAAGGATGGGCTCAGGGTGACCCCCAGGGTGGGGAGGGGTGTGCCAGGCAGCAGCCAAGGAGGTCCTCAGAGGAAAGACCTGGAGTGAGATGGAAGAGCAGGAATGAGGGACTACAGGAGAGGAGAGGCTTTGGAGAAGTCATGAAGAAGCATCGATAAGTGACTTTGAAGTAGCTCTTTAGGGTTAACCTCTAGTGAGGAGCGTCTCACGTGTCAAGAGGTGATGGATTTAAGAATCTTCCCTCTGAATTTTCTAGAGAAGTCTGTAATGCACTCTCAGAAATCTGGGGGAAATTGATTTGAGTACTCAGCACAGACACTATTCCTTACTTTTTCTTTCTTACAGACACTTGCCTTTAACTACTAACTTACATGTAACTAGGAGGCCTCCTGGGTCTGAGCATCTTATGTTAGCCCTGCAGACTCCCGCAGCCTCTCTGTCCTGCCCACCTGGTCCTCCCTTCTCAGACCCGCACCCAGGCTGCCATCAACTCAGCAGACCCAGTTACCTTGCTGAGCCACTTTGGATCCGCTTCTTCTGTATCTAGGGTTACAAGTCCTGGATTATTGCTCAAAAGTCTCCGTCAGCTCTACCACACTGCCGTCTTCAGCTCACTACCTGCAAACGCTGCTCACATGGCCATCTCTCGCTGCTGCCTGGCATCTGAGCCACAGGTGGATGAGAGCCAATGGCTGTGCTCTGAGGCCTGGGTCTGTGTAGGGGGGTAGTAGCATGTGGAGGAGGCAGGGGGTGGACAGGGGTGAGAATCCAGATGGGGTCAGTCTGAGCCTAGGCAGAACTGCAGGGAACGTGTGTCCTTTACTATCCCCTGGAAAAATGCAGCTGCTTTACAACATGACCCTAAGTAGCAGAATTCCTCATAGAACTTGCAAAGGCAATCTGCACACATTCAAAGTGGCACATTGATTTTTCACCAACCAGGAGACAGTGAGCAGTGCTGGTCAGACTCAGTAGGACCCCACTCCATGCCGTTGCCCAGGACCACCTCCTGCTGTGGAAGAGGAAGGCTCACTGCAGCTCTGGTCCCTGTTCCGTGGAGTGCAGCAAAGGGGAAAAGAGAACACACACTGGGCTTGGACCCTGCCTAACAGTCATCTGCTGTGTGAGCTTGAGCTCTCTGAGCCTGCTTCAAAGGTTTTATGGAAATGGCCTATGAAGCTTCTACCTATTTCCTGCTGCTAGCTGTTATTATGTAGGTGATTGGTCTTGGCTGTCAAGTAACTTTCAAATGGGTGGAAAGTCAATTTGGAATAGAAGGTCCTGAGGCTGGTGACGTGAGTGGTAGCAATGACAAGAGCCCCCTCTCATTCCGAGCCAGCGGGGCCAGGCACATTACATTCTCGCTGGTGCTCAGCTCCTTCAGAAAAGGCAACCTACTGGCTCCTGGCCCCTCTCAGGAAGTGTCTATGGACACAGGGGATGGGAGTGTCGCTAAGAACGAAGGACCTGGACTCTCCTGGGGAGAGGCTGCTGTGCAGACACTTGGTGGGCTGGGCCTCGAAGGATGAACAGGAGTCTTCCAGAAGGGAAGGGAGGGAGCCTCTCTAATGGAGCACAGTGGACCCAGAGAGGCTGCAGACAGGTTGGCCATGTGGGGAAGCAGCGGCCCATGCTCTGTGCAGCACCAAGGAGACGCGGGACAGGCCAGGTGGGCTGTTCCTTGCTCAGCCAGGGGGAGGGGTGGGACTTGCATTCAAGGGCACCTGCTGTCTACTAGATGCTATGAGCATGCCAGATCTGCGGAACCTCAACAGCCCACACAGCAGGAGACATCATCTCTCCTCTACCGAGGGAAGACTGAGTTCCATAGGGTCCATTTTCCCAGGTCCCTGCAGCACCTCAGCAGGTATAAAGTTGATGTTAGAGCCCTGGTGTCTTCATTCCTGAGCCCACGTTCTTCCTGCTGCCCCACTGCCATTCCTGAACCCTAAAGAAGTCCTCAGGAAGGCATCCCCAGGCTCCTGCCCTTTCAAGGTGACACTAGCCTTAAAGACACTGCACAGCAGTGCTGCACTGTGGACTACCACAAGCACTGTGGGACTCTGGGCTAGTTATTCAACCACTCTGTGCTCAGGCTCCTTGTCTGGATCACCTGGTATGCACCTTGTGGTTTCCGTGAGGGGAAATCAAGTTGTATGGGTCAGGGTCTGAGGAAGCACCTGCTGGGGATGTGCCATAAGTGGGTCTATGGCTCAGTGACCATTGATTTCCTCCACTCAGTGAAGCTTTATGGATAAGTACTGTTGCCCTGCTGTAGATGAGTAAGCCAGGCTCGGGCAGAGTACAAATGCCCAGACACAGCCTCAGATCAGCCACCTAGGCCTGGGGTCCTGGCTGCTACCTGAGGAGCTTCCTCCCTCTTCACTGTCCTATTGGGTGGTGATGTGTGCCTACATGTCCTCCCATTGCCTCCGAGTGACATCACATGTCCCCTAAGATGGAATCACCCAAGAGACACCAGGGATCATTTTCACACGATGACGGCATGGGAAACAGCCGGGTCTATCAGTGACCCCTCTGCTGCCCCAGCTGCCCTGAGCACTGGGGGGCTGCTGGCCACTCCCGCTCTTGGGCTCTCGCTGCAGCGGCTGCTGTGCTCAGTAGCTCCAGCCCGTATCAGCCAGCCCAGGGCATCCCGGATGGGGATGAATCACATGTGCATCACGCCTGCCGACGGCCTGTAGCTCAGTCCGTTAGTCATGCTCCGTGTCGCCAGAACCAAACCTGCCACAGACTCTAAACTGACCAATAAATCCATGTCAAGTTCAGAGAATAATTTAGATAATAATAAAAGGCAAGCGGTTTGGATTTTGATTTTATCGGCAGACATTTCCACTGCCTAAATGTCATTTAACTCTTCAGTGACAAAGGCCGTGGACATCAGGTGCAAAGCTGCAGTGGGGCACTGGCCTCCTGAGGCCAAGCTGATGTGGAATTAGCTAGGGCCGTCCACGGGCAGAGGCACTGAGAGGGTCTGGTTGCCCCACGGAGCACAGTATGGACACGGTTGCCATGGTGATGGGGACAGAGCTGGAACCAGGAAGTCATGGCCCGATGGCTTCCTCTTTCCCTACACCTCCACTCGGTGGCAAAGCTCCCAGGGTCCCACCAAGGGCCATTTGATTCTGCCCTGGAGCCACAGCCCCTGACCCATGCCCTGAGTTCTGGTGGAGTTTCCAGAAGTAGTGCCTGGCCCACTTCCTCCTGCCGTTGGTCCCTGAAAAGGGACCCAGTGGGCAGAGGCCAGCAGAGCCCGTCCTCGCAAAGGCAGAGGTGCATTCCTTTCAGACTCCACAGTTCCCATCGACATTCTTCCTAATTCACAGAGTGTGAATGGCCCGCCTTCATGGCTGTGAGGCCTAGATGACGGTGTCAGGGGCCATTTCCAAATCTGAGCCTGAGGAGCAGAGGTCAGATTCTCCAGCCCTTGAGAAAGGGGAAGGAGTTGGGCTGAGGAAGATGGCGGCGAGGGGAGTGCATTGCCCCTGTGTGCTGCTTCACTATGTGGGAGTAAGACAAGTCAGGACGGCTAAAGGATATCTTGTTAGGAATTTCCAGCAATAGTGGGGTGCTCCGGAACCTGGAGGAAGGATTTCCATCGCACGAGGATCGGCTACGGGGACTCAAACGCGAGAGGTTTGTCGCACGGAGGGTAACACTGCTTATTCAGCAAATCGCCCCGCGGCTAGAGTCTGCAGCGCACGCTGGGAAACGAGGAGATAGCGACGCAGGGATACAGCGCTGCAGTTTCTGCCAGCCGTGCAAGCACCGTACTCAGGGCTGAATTCTGGGTTCGAGACGGGGGAAGGAAGCGGTCCATCTCGGTTCTCCACACCGGTCAGACCACAGAGGAGGCCAGCAGCCACCATGCTGGAAAGCTGACGTCACCATCCCTGTTTTCCACTGACCGCAGCTCATTCAGCCATAGAACAGGTAATTTCAGGCTGCAATTCGCCTGCGGCTTCCAGACAGATTGCTAGGGTTCAGTGCCTGGGTGCTTCTTAGAACCTGATCTTATCGGAGCGAACACCGAGCGCGGGGCGGCCGAGTTCCGACTCCCGGAACCGTCCCGGAACCGCCCTGGCCCAGGGC